>NC_090066.1:11955662-12284056 GCF_038355195.1 Osmerus mordax | reverse complement strand
TTGCCTCGGGGGAATGTCCCTGTACTTACTGTAAGTCGCTCTGGATAAGAGCGTCTGCTAAATGACTAAATGTAAAAGGTGAGGAAGGAGGAGTAGGACAAGCCAGAGGTGAGGAGAAGGTCTCAGGAGATCAAGAATCCACCGAACAATGCTTCACAATTCCTTTTATACCCAATAACAACCAATCACACCACAATCTTGAACCTTATCAACATATGATGAGCAATGCTACAGTAAGTTACACAATGAGGTGTGAGAGCCATCAAGTTGAGACTCCGTAACTCCAGATTTTACCATATGAGAGGTGGGGGCAGGTTGACACTTAGCTTTAGAAGATCAGCCTTTATTCTTCTACCATAAGTACACCATATTTTGGTGAAATACAAATCCAGCAAATAGAAATATAACTATTAGTATTTATATTGGCTATTGTTCCTACAATTAACATCACCTGCTGTGACCATGCACCCTCCTGTAACTGGTGTTCCAGCAAATCTATTTCAAGATTAACTTTTATTCTTCTGCCCTAAGTAGGCCTACACCATCTCTTGGTCAGTTTTTGGGACTTTCTTCATGAAATGCAGTTTGTACAACTATTTTACTTGTAACTGGGAATACATGATTACATTAAATTCCACAGTTCCACATGCAGAATTCACCTGCCATTAAATGAACATCTCACTGTATACATCATCCATGCTCTGTTCAACAGGATCAGAATGTGCAAAATGTTTTTCTATTCATTATTCTCATAATGTGTGTGACTGACAATTCCACACAAGCCTGTAAATAAAAGTACATGGGGTACTGTCATTTGCAGGATTTTTGTAGCCTTTGACTGCATTCCCCATTAGTAAATAATGCTTTGAAGACATTTTTATTTTGTCTGAAATTTGGTTTAGTTTGTCTGAATCTTTTTTTTATTACTACTGCAACTCGCTGCTCGCCGGTCTCCCAGCATGCGCAACCCGCCCTCTCCAGAGGATTCAGAACACAGCGGCCCGTCTGGTCTTCAATCAACCCAGACGCTCCCATGTTACCCCGCTCCTCATGTCCCTCCACTGGCTTCCCATCACGGCCCGTATCATATTCAAGACTCTGGTACTGACCTTCCGAGTGGTGAACGGGACTGCACCCGACTACATCAAGTCTCTCCTCCAGCCTTACACCCCCCCCCCCGCCACCTACGGACTTCTTCTGACAACCGTCTGGTGGTCCCACCGCTCAAGAGCGCCCGGTCCCAACACAAGCTCTTCTCCTGTCTGGCCCCCCAATGGTGGAATCAACTCCCCACCTCCATCAGGGACATTTTGGCTGCTCGCAATGTTTGGGGCTATCTCGTTGTTATGATCAGTGACCTATGCTCTTTACTTTTCTTTGGATAAAAGTGTCTGCTAAGTGCATAAATGTCAAATGTAATGTAAATGTATTATCTGTGATCGATGTATCGGATCGTCGAGGGGAGATGATGCACATGCACGAAAGTTTAAGTTATGTCTCCAATGTGTCCAAACTGACTGGTACTGTATATCTAAATGTCTTACTGTATGTGTGTGTGTCTCTTAGTTGTTTTTGTGGTGTGTATAATGGTTTTATAACTGCTGGGTCAAAAATGACCCTAAGACAACTTTGTACCCTAGTGGTGTGCAGCTTTCATGGAAATATGAACACATTTTTTACTCTAGGAAAACTCATCAATTTTCAAGTTGAAAAAAAAACATTGAGGGGGTTTTCTCTGCTGATGAGTTGCGGGGTCATTTTTGACCCCGAAAACAACACAAGGGTTAAAGCAAAGAGACAGAACACGATTTTTTGTCATTATTAGTAAATAAATGCATACATTGTCAATATAGCACACCTAAATGTGTATGTAAATGTGTTTGGAATTATTTGGTGAATATGTTATTGTAAATATAACATTATTATGTTCTTAAAGATCCTGTAAAGTGGACCTGAAAACTAGTTTTAAGTTCGCCACACCACAGAATAATGTGTTATTAACTACCCATCCAAATTCGAATGAAAAAATAACACCAACAAGTATGTTAAATTAGGCTTTGAAATCATGAAAAAATCTGCAGTCTTCTCTGCTTGAGACTGGGGGGGCGTGTTGCCTGAAGGAGCTGAAGCTCCGCCCCTTGCTGCCTCCTACGACTCAGATAATGGACGCTACATCAAGCCGAACAAAACAGTATAGAATTATAACTTATTTGTTCACTGAGTGAAACATACAGATGCATATAAATGAAATGTTCCCCTGAGCTGTAACCAGTGTTCTAAATTAACTTTTTTGATCACCAGCCAATTTGGCTGGTAACTTTCTAAAGTTACCAGCCAATCAGAATTTCCACTAGCCAAATTCTTTCCGGTGAAAATAAGAACAATGAGTTTCACTGAATGCACTTGATAATTTCATACTCCTGTTAAATTTGCCTGAAAACGCCTAAACAGCATACCCAAATTGAAAGCTGTTCTTGAACCATTTGGAGTACATGCATGTAAATTATCTCTTTTGAAAGCTGACACTCTGAAGTTATTTCCCCTGTTGTCAGGACCCCTGTCAGCCCTACTGGTGTTGAGTAATAGAAGCTTGAACACAAGGAAAGTGAAAGTTTCTATTTCCGCCTAGATTTTGTTTTGAAAACAGAGGCCTGAAGAGGCCTAGAGGTGGTAGGTATTAGCTGGAAGGCTAAATTGGACCACAGGTTGAAGCCTTATCCAATTCAAATCAAAAGTCCACAAAAGTCCATGACACCACAATATATTCATATTTGACACATGTTTTTATAAGAGTACATCCAGGCGTTTTCTAAAAGGGCCTTTTGGAGACTCCAAAATGACCCTTTGTAACCAAGGTCAAAAACTTAGGA
Organism: Osmerus mordax; assembly: GCF_038355195.1. NCBI lineage: Eukaryota > Metazoa > Chordata > Actinopteri > Osmeriformes > Osmeridae > Osmerus > Osmerus mordax. The sequence continues at coordinate 12,281,186 of NC_090066.1, read as the reverse complement.
TAAAAAGGTATTATTTTTCATAATTGTTATCTCTAATGAAAGGTGGTACTTAGAACTATCATATATAATAGCTAAATCCCTAATTAGTATTACTGAAACACAAAAACTAAAGCATGAACACATTGGAGTGCTTTATCTGATTCCCAGGATTGGCGCACAAAGAATACTGATTCTGTCAACCATATTGCGCAATCGACTTTTATTTTGAAGGCTCCACAGACACATACAAATGAGGTATTAGCATTTTCAGCTAGCTGTCAGCTACAAGGCTAACGAGCTAATTTCAGAGCCCGTCGAAGCCAGTTCTAGAAATTATTTGAGAACGAGTGTGTGTGTGTGTGTGTGGGGGGGGGGGGGGGGGGGGGGGGCAGGACGCACAGACCTAGTTGGCTTTAGAGGGCTGTCAACGGGGCATGGAAGCTCCTATTGGGTCAAGGTGTCAATCAAAAGGGGAGGGTTCAACTGACATTCTGATGCCTTCATATCGTAAATACTCTGTTGCTAACCGGAGAAAAGAACACTTATGTGAACAAATTGTTTCTTCCGTCGGCTAACTTGCATAATGAAACAAAGGATAATGGCTATTCATGAACGTAAAACATTGTATTTGGACGAATTACTTTACATGGTTAGATACTTTGAACCCTTGGGAATGTACGCAGATCAGGTTTTGATGTGTTGTTTGCATACCTGGACGACACGGAACCTTTGAGGGTAAGTAGAGACGTTTGGCTTTGTAAACAACACCAAAGTGGTGACTGGACAAAGACGTTGACTAAACTTATTGTTGTGACTAGATCTTGAAATGGTTTACATATCTACAAGCACAAAAATCGTTGCTTTCCAATGATGTATAACATGTGTAGTAGTCTAAAACATTTATTTATTAACATTTAGTGCGTAGTAACTGGGGGAGGAGGCCCGAAACACAGTGTTTCGGGCCCGCGGGCGAGCCTGGTCTAAAAACAGGTTTATTAACATTGTTGGCATGAAAAACACAGAAAATGAAGTAAAATGAAGCATGAAGCAAGGGTATGTGAAATCACCAACACGTGACTAAGTAAGGACACTATTTATTGTAAATGGCTAAAACGTCCATTCGCGTCATGATGAGATTGACTCCTGCCCATGCATTTACAGTAACGTTTTGTCCTAAGCAGGCATTAATTAAACTGACCTAATATACTCTTTATTAAGAACAGTGTATTTACATTACACTAGACTGTGTCAGTAAGCAACATAATTTTTCTTATGCGTAGACAACATGCGGCAATCCTTACAAAACATGACAACATTTTCATTGTCAAACACAAGCCATTCCCGACCCGTCAGCCATTTGGCATTACATTTTCTTTTCTTCGTTTCTCTAGTGCTATCAATATCCTCATCCCCTGCCTCGTTCATCTTCTCGCCCCCAGAAGTTTGTCCTAACCACCGCAGCATTAAGTTAACTTTTTACTTTACTACTCTAGCTAGCTCTTATTACCTCCTATGATCCGCTATGCTTCGTTTGACTTCTTCCTTGTGTTTTCTGGTGGACGCTCCGTTCGTTTCCACGGTTTCTCGCGCTGGTTTCACTTCAACTGCGCGCAGCCAATGGGCGTATAAAACGTTATCACGTAGCATTACTGCACAGTGTTCATGGGAAGCTTAGGAAGTACTGCCAGGGGGATAAATGACCGAGAACCATGCCGAGAACAGAGCCTTATGTATCATTCATCTAATGCCTCATGTATCACCGGCCAAACTGGCTAGTGAATTTTTATTAACACCCGCCAAAATGAATTTTAACCCGCATTTGGCGGGTGTTAATTTAGAACCCTGGCTGTAACAGTAAAAATAGACACCAGAGACTGCAGACAGTGAGCTCTCCAACTAAGCTACTTCTAACACATTAGCTACCATTTCACCAAAATACCATCATTGTACACAGAGTAGCTGTGACACCAAACATAATAGGAGGGTTACATAAACATGCCCTTACACGCTAAATGTCTGTTATTACATGCTATATTAATATAACTTTTAGGGAGGAACACTTTTAGTTATGACTTTAAACTACTTTGTCACGAAATATAGCCTAGTTGTAGCAAATAGCAAATGTTCGTCTTTGAAACTACCTACAGATTTGAAAATTCCGTTGGCTAATTACAGGGCCTAACCTAAATAATGAAAATAAATAATAACTGAACTTGTAACAGTTTTGTTGCAAAGCACACTATTATGGTGAAATGTTATCTCGTGTTTGTTGAGTTAAAACCGAAATATTGTTGTTGCATAGCAAGCATCATAGCAAAAAGGCTAACAAACGTAAGAGTTAGCCTATACCCATTTTTTTTCAATTCGCCATTTCACACAATAAAAAAAAACAAAAATGTTCAGGAACTTTAGGCATATATTTATAATATTATGAATTGTCCGTTCCATTTGGGAGACCCAGTAGGATGAGCTATCTGTCCCTCTCCCCTTTTTTCACACAGCTTCTGTGCACGGCACCTTCTCAGCAAGCAGGTGTGCATGCAGCTGCCTGAAGGGGGCGCCAATTTGCCAATTCCCCACACAGTGAAATGATAGAAAAGAGAAAACCGCTTCGCGGCACAGATATTTTTTATTTATTTATTTTATGCTCGTGCGCCCCCCACGTGACATGAAAAAATGCCGCCCCGGGCAGCTGCCCGGTCCGCCCGTGCCTAAAACCGCCCCTGTTCTCCCGTCAAGTTTGTTTTTTATAAATCACAACCTTTGCGTGGAAAGTGGCGTACACACATTTTCAGCCCCGTTTTGTGCGTACGCAAGCTTTATAAATGAGACCCCTGGTCTTACTAAAACAGCGGCCACACAAAAGGGAATGAGGAAACTGTTTCCTCTACTAAAAAATACAATGCGGGACACGTGAAAAAAGGATCCAAAGACTCGTAGAAAGACCGAGTCGGAAAATGAACGAATCGTTTGTTTCCTCTAGCTACTAGTACAGAGCCTATGCAGGTCACGTGAAAAATTATCCAAAGACTCGTAGAAAGACCGAGTCGGGAAATGAACGAATCGTTCGTTTCCTCTAGCTACCACTACAGAGCTATGCAGGTCACGTGAAAAATGATCCAAAGACTCGTACCCGAAGACCGAGTCTGGAAATGAACGAATCATTTCTGTTTACTTGGACGAGCCTATGCAACAGTCCCGATGCGCGGCCACGAGAAAATGAACAAATCACTCTTTGAGAGGACTCGTTACTCCCGAGTCCTTGTAAGGATTCGTTAAAAATGAAAGAATCGTTCACGAACGACACATCACTAATAGACACGTTCTGGCACGCAAGTTGGAGCTTAGATTATGATTGAAAAATACCACCCCCCAAAATTCCCAACCATTGGACTTTGTTGAGAATGCGATTTCGAGTGTAAGTGCCATCTCGGATTTTTGATTTAGGTTGTGAAAGTCTTTGTAATTTGAGCGAGTGCGGGTCGCCCGTGAGACCGCCTAGTCTTTTAGGCGGCAGCCATGCTAGAAAGCGTCATAGTATTTTCGTAATTTTATAGTTCAATTTTACACGGAAAAACAGAAAGAGGGAAATGTTATGACGATATGACTATTGTGAAGACAGCCAGGTGGTGAGATTTTAATGTAGATTGCTGTAAAAACATTGCTACGTGAGAGCCCCGTCAGCCTCCATGGACGATTGCGGCAGCATTTGTCGATCTGCGTCTGATGAGTATTTTCTTAATTTCGTACCAGGATCAATTCTACATCAAAAGGGAGAGCAGTGTTTTAAAGATATGGCGATTTCGAAGCCAGCCAGCGGGTCAGCATAGTTTTGTGATTTGTGTAAAACTTGGAATTTGAGTGAGACCGCGTCTTGTTTTGACGTTAGCCTCAGAGTCAGACTCCGCTCGCCCACTGGCAGTGTGTAGTACTAGGCTACTGTCTTCAATGTCCCAGCTATGGCTAAACTTAATGATGTCAAAAGAAACGTTCTCATTTCCGGCGCTTTCAAACAATCAGTGAAGTGTGGCTAGCAACAGCAGCTAGCTTGCCTCTAGCAAACTTCTTTTGAATTAGCCATGTCCCCCTAAATTAATGTCCAAATTATTAACGTTTTGGGGGGCATATTTTCAGTTAGCAGACGGTACTGTTTGAATCACAATTCCATATGAAATACTGCCAGTGACAACGTTGTTACAGTAGCTTGTTTCAAAGGGGGTTTGCTTGTTTCAAAGGGTGTTCTTAATGAGTTATGCAATGATTAGGCTAAATGATTGAAAATATCACTAGAAGGGAAAACGGACCCACCGGCCACCGACGCAAGCAAGCACACCCAACAATTTCCCCAGAAATTGTACCCTCTCTAGTTGGGTCACAATATCTTTTCAGTTCACAATAGTCATATCGTCATAACATTTCCCTCTTTCTGTTTTTCTGTGTAAAATTTAACTATAAAATTACGAAAATACTATGACGCTTTCTAGCATGGCTGCCGCCTAAAAGACTAGGCGGTCTCACGGGCGACCTTTGTACACTCACATATATATTTATTGTAGTTTCTCTTTATTGTGAGAATGCTGTCACTATTGTTTTGCTGTTTCTCTTTCAACTAAGAAGTTGAAAAACAATAGTGAGAATGCAATAGTGAGAATGCATTCTCACTATTGTTTTTCAACTTCTTAGTTCTTCCGCTGGTTTTTTGTCCTTTAACTAGTCCTGCATACTTTCACCGATTCCTACAATTTTTGTATCAAAACGTTCAGCTCCTTCAGGAGATGTGTGCCATGACTTTTCGCATTTCTCACTTTTATACTTTTTAATACAGTCTGTAAAAATACCACTATGACACACTTGCAAGAAATGATCCGCTGGTTAGATGTAGCATGATCTTATTATTTAAGTATAAAAAACTCACCAGGGACAACGACAACATTGGCAACCCTGCACTATGAATTATTATTTTGATGTCATCTTAAATTAAGTGTCTGAACAGGACTGGGTGTGCAGGCACTAGGGATGGGCGTGGTTAATCGAATATCCGGATATCCTAAAGTGAGTTAGTATTCGAATACTTTTTTCGAATACTTATGACCATAGTTTAATTAAAAAACGTTTTTTTATGAAAAACCGTTGCGTCGTGGTGTGAATTCTAATAGTTGTGACGTTAGAAATGATGAAAACCATCAAAAAAGGTATGCTACGTGACCCTGCGTTGTGCTGCGGGTGTCCTTTCATTTCATTTGGCGCTACAAGAAGCTTAGTTTCCTGGCTAAGCAGTAGGTACCTCGCCGCAACCTCAGTTCCTGCAGAATCGTTTCTACGCCGGCCTGCTCGTATATTGAGTCCGTATTCGCCTCTCCCCTGTTTTATATGCTAATTTTCCTGAATAAAAATGCATATGGCTAATGCAGTTTATTTTTTTACCAGTAGCCACCTAGAGCTAGCATAATCGGCTATTTATGTTTACATTGTGTGGTGGAGCACTGTATTTTAGGAGTCAGGTGGCTGAGCGGTGAGGGAGTCGGACTAGTAATCCGAAGGTTGCCAGTTCGATTCCCGGTCATGCCAACTGACGTTGTGTCCTTGGGCAAGGCACTTCACCCTACTTGCCTCGGGGGAATGTCCCTGTACTTACTGTAAGTCGCTCTGGATAAGAGCGTCTGCTAAATGACTAAATGTAAATGTATCCTAGGATTCCGGTTCCAAGTTAATATGCAATATTTCTCCATGTGTGTCTTTCGTTTTTATCGAGGATAGCCTACCCAATGTGTTTAATTTCGTCCAATGTATTTTTTTAAACTTTTTATTACACATAATAGCTCAGCGCTATTCCGCCAATTTAAGAGCCTATACGTCTGAAGACGCAGCGTTTTTTCAAGTTCATTGTCTTTTCGTCAAGTTGATAAATTGATCTTTCATTTGTTTTCTTTATTCAATCCTTATTTAATCTAAAAGCTTAACAGTCCCAATTATTGCCAGAATGTTTGGTGGTTCATGTGTTTACTGTATGCTTTGCGTCATGTCAGGCTAATTACATAACGGAACCGCATTAATAAAAATAGATTATCCGGATATTCGAAAATAATTTCGGATACTATTCAAATAGTGAAATCAGTTAAAATCTCCATCCCTAGCAGGCACACATGATTTCTCCTCCGTCTTGAACATTTCTAACCTAGATTCTAGGTTAGAAATGTTGCCAGTCTGTTGCCAATGACCAACGGTTGCTACGTTTTTCCAGCAAGTTCAAGTCATTCCAGTGTTGTCCTTTTACCTTCAAATTCGTTCAACCCAGACTTCAGCAACTGGTTTTCTGCTAAATGTTCACATTTTCCTGCAGCTCATCTTTCAGAATTTTTGCCCTTATTGTTTAGCATTTTTTTTCTTCTTTTCTTCTCTTTTCTTCTGTTTTCTGCCTTTATCTTGCTCCAGGTCCTTTCAAAAATACCTTTCACAGCAGTACCTTCCAACTGCCAGTACTTTTGCATTTTTCTTCTCTTTTCTGTACTTTTCTGCCTTCATCTTGCTGCAGGTGTTTTCTAACATACAATTCAGGCCTTTTGAAACTCCAGCAAAAAAAATTCTGCTAAATTTTCAAATTCTTCAGAATTATTTATCTTTTTGCATTTTTCTTCTCTTTTCTGTAGTTTTATACCTTCGTCCAGCTCCAGCCCCTTTCAAAATACTTTTCAGGCGCTTCAGCTTATAACTTTCTACTAAATTTTCACAATTTTCCGCCTTTTTAGCATGGTCAGCTGTCCCCATTCAGGTTTTCAGCATTCTCACTGCTGTTTCGCAGGCACAGCCGTTTCTAGTTATTGTTTATTTTCGCCCCCCTAAGGATCAGTCAATATTTGGACTACATACACAACGGCGGTGTCAAAAGGTTCGTCTTGGTAGCGATTGCGTTGATTGTATTTTTATTTACGTTCCGTTGGATGGTTTAAGTTCAAATTACGTTTTTGTGACGAAAAGTGAAGCTAACGGTGGCTAACTTGCTAGCCACAGTCACTGACGTTACTAACGTCACTACGTCACTAACGTCACGAAAACACGCGTGACTACCTGTAGCAGAACATTCGTTTCGCATCTGTTAACTTGGGGAGTCCGGCTTATTTACGTTTTTGGGGGGCATATTTTCAGTTAGCAGATGTACTGTTTGAATCGCTATTCCATCTTCTACTGCCGGTAACGTCGTAGAATAATCTTCAAAGGGGGTTCTTTATTAATGAATGAATGCCATGAGTAGGCTTTATGCCTGAAAATATCACGAGAAGGGAAAAACTTAAAAGGACGTTTAAGTCATAGAGATTAGGTCAATTTTTACACCGGTCTGCCAAATGTATTCGTTTTGATTCAACGATGAGGCTGCCTCTTGCAAGGGAAATGAGAAGACATCTATTTCATTCTACACTTCACTCGTATTTTGAGTTGTAAATGAGCAGCAAAAAAAATGCTTTTAAATCTATGTAATCTTTATAAATAATAAGTATGCATTTTTATATAAAATATAGCCTACAGAAATCAGTTGTAAAAATTTCATTAAAAAACGGACCCCTGTGCAACCGACGCAAGCAAGCACACCCTACAATTTCCCCAGAAATTGTACCCTCTCTAGTTATTATTACACATCTTCTTCTGCCATGGGATTCTAAGGCAGCCCATAGCACCGTATTGTCAGAAGTTGTGAAACTTGGCACACTCTTTGGGACCAGTCCCCTCATCAATTTCACAAAGTTTCATGTCTCCCATTCCAACCATCTAGCGCCACCAATGGGTCAAAGTTGAAGGTGTGTTTACACACGTTACTTTTGAACCATATGCCTCATTTTCCAAAATGAGGTATTGTTGTATTCCCTGGATCAAGACGAGTCCAACGTCCTATGACGTCCTATGACGTCCTATGAGTCCTATGACGTCATACCCAGTTATATCCCCGCCATTTTGAATGTTAAGGAAAAGCGTTTTTTTGCTACTTCACCTACAATTCTTGTTGAATCTTCTTCAAAATTGCCACAGATGATATTCAGACCAAGCCTCACAAAAGTTATCCCCTTGAGCTTTGATTTTCGCAACCGTTTGTTAGTTACAGCCAATCAAATTGATGTGGCTAAATTGATGTGGCCGCCATTTTGAATATAACGTTTTTTCGCTACCTCTCCTATAAGGTTTGTCCAAGCCTCACAAAAGACATCACATGTTTTTTTGATTATCTAAACCTTTTGACTGGAACAGCAAAGTTGTCAACCAAGCCACCATAAAAGAAGTGAGGTCATATCTCAGCACCTCTTTACTGTATTGACAACAAATTTGGTATAAGGACTAGGGACCCTGTTCTAAAGAGATCCAAAATAGGTCATGCCATTTCACCTCTAGGTGGCGCTGCAATAAGCAAAAATGTGGCACCATTTATCTTCAGATCAAGCCTCACAAACCTTTTCACATTCCGGTAAAGCTGATCAAAGTCGGCGATGAAGATCATATCTCAGGAAATATTCGCTGAATTGACAACAAACTTGGTACAGGTGCTCGGGACCCTGTTTCAAAGAGGTCCAAAAAAAGGCTGTGTCATCTAACCTCTAGGGGGCGATCCCGTGTCTGACACATTAAATTGTGATACCAGATGAATTGATGTGGCCACCATTTTGAATGAATGAATAAAACGTTTTTGTCGAATACCAACAGAGATGGCAAAAGTACTCACTTCTCATACTCAAGTAGAAGTACAGATACTTGTGTTAAATAATACTCTGGTAAAAGTTGAAGTACCGATTTAACTTATTTACTCAAGTAAAAGTAACAAAGTACAGGCTTGGAAATGTACTTAAAGTATAGAAGTAAAAGTAGCCTCGCAAATGACAATCATTTTTTATGCAAAGCTACCTGGACCACACAAATGTTACTATAGTGCAAGCTGAGAAACTTCCGTGGACATGGAAAAAAAGTCTTGTTATATGCCATTGCCTACATTTTAAATGGATGTCTGCCAATAGGCCTAAAACATCACATATATGATTATTGTGACAGAGACTGGGCCTCCAGGTTAATAAGATTCTGACTGAGTAGCAAGATATGAATTCAATTGTGATTCTGTGAGAATTCACAGATCCAGTTTCTCTTTTTAATCTTCTCCTTAACATTTAAAGGAAATTACATGTATGTGTGTGTGCTCAAATATGGCTTCTGGAAAGAAAATAAAAGGATAAAATATGAATTACTCAACAGATATTAATTAAGAAGTTCCCCATACTTTAAGAGTTACAACTAACAACCGTAGTGTATAAGAAATGAACTGACATCTAGTAAATCTTTGAACATAGTGCTAATAATAATAAATGTAATGTCAGTTTCACAATTTTTACAATTGAAGTGCTATAAAAGTTGGAGAAATTACAAATTCAATGTGCATTGTATTAAAGAAATCTTTATTGACATGCAAATAGACAATAGACATCCAGCAAAATAAAAATGGCAAGTGATGTATGCCCTCAAATCTGTAGATGTCAGCACCGGTTGCAGCACGGTGTTCTTGAAAGCTAGCAGTTCGTGATGTTTCGGTTGGCACAATTTGCAGCACATTCGCCAGGAGTCATTCTTAATGCCTACTATATCAAACATCTCTTTCAGATAAGGCCAAGGATGATGAAGGGGAATGTCTTGCTGCTCCTCTGCCGAATCTCTGGGATCATCTCCGTTTTCTTCATTTTCAATCATGTCGCCGTCCATACTACTATGCTATTAGCTACCGCTATCAAGCTGCAATGATTTGTTGGAGTGAATGCTGCCGAATCTGTCGAATCATTTTGTAGTGGTGCGTCAAGTGCAACGTTCCCATCCAATTAGATTGAATTGGATATTTATGACGCAAAAATAATAACGGTAGCCTAACTCCACTGTAATTATTTGAAACTTAAGTAACGAGCCAATTTAGTAAAATGTAAGGAGTAAAAAGTACCGATATTCGTGTTAAAATGTAAGGAGTAAAAGTAAAAAGTCAGCACAAAAATAAATAGTAAAGTAAAATTATCTGAGAAATATACTTGAGTACAGTAACAAAGTATTTGTACTTCGTTACTTCCCATCTCTGAATACCAAATATTCACCTAATTTGGCACAGATTATTTTCAGACCACAATCACCTTGACATGTCAAAATAGAACTGAATTTCAGCTGTTTAAACTTGGGACAAATCTGACAACCGCTTGCCACAGGAAAAATTCCTATATTTTTACGCAGTCACTGAAATCTGTTTCCAGCACTGAGAATAGCTCACTAGGATAAATTGGTGTCCTGGCAACATCAACGTCAGAGGTTCAAATCCAGCCAAAGCTGACAAGCTTGTCATGTCTCTGATTCTCTGTTTACCGAGACTACAAGCCACTGCAAAGGAAGCCAGGTACACCGCAGTGACTAGATGTCGAAAGTTTCTTCTGGTTTATCTGACCTGCTCGGCCACCACATTGCTGCTTGCAGCTATATTTTCAAATGTGGTTCTTAATGAATGAATGTAATACGAGTGTGCTAAATGCTTGAAAATATCACTACTGTAGAAGGGAAAAACTTAAGGTAACGTTTAAGTCATATAGGTTAGGTTCATTCTACATAACATTTAGTCATTTAGCAGACGCCCGTATCCAGAGCGACTTACAGAAAGTACAGGGAAATGCTACACTTCACTTTTTGTATTTTGAATTGTACATGAGAAGCAACAAATGTAGGCTATGCTTTTAAATCTATAGCATCTTCATAAATAATAAGTAGGCATTTTTATATAAAATATACAGAAATATCAGTTGTAAAAATTAGTTAATAAACGGACCCATCTGCAACCGATGCAAGCAAGCACACCCTACAATTTCCCCAGAAATTGTACCCTCTCTAGTTCCAATTGTGATCTGAGAAATATAGGTACCAAAACCACTGAGAAGAACTGTCACCAGCTGCATCCCAGGCACTGCACTATATCTATAATTCCAGAAATCTGTGTGTGCGCGCCACCAATATTATTGCGGGCACTATGCACTATCAATAGTTCAAGGAATCTGTATTTGTGTATTTCACTGACATCTTAATCACCGACTGCATCACGGGCACTGTGCAATAGTGATGATAATTCCCGAAGAAGACTAGGGAAGGACAGTTGGAAACGTTTTCTCAAGTGGAATGTCAAATGTCAAGTCAAATTTGGCCATCTTTTACTTAACAGATTAGGAATATAAAAACCAAAGCAATATTTTGTTTATTTGAAGATAATGTTTTGAGAAGAAAAAACAAGAAATCCCGAGATGGAATAAACCCCTTGTCGACCTGTGAATCTCAAGAGGCACATTTCATTGGAATCATGTCAGAGAGCGTCACTACACCTAAATACAAGTAAACAGCATGTAAACATACATTGTCAAAATGACATGATGGTGGGTCCATCTTTCTACTGTGTTTGACTGGACCCAATCAGCGAGACAGAAGAGACAGAGGTTAAAACATCCATCGTATACTTTCTTTTAAATTGCTTTCCTCCATGATTTAAAAATCGAGAATGTGCGATTATACTGTATCATGCAAAACTAGGTGCAGACAGAGAAACAATGAATGTTACTTTTGACTTTTGTCTATTTTGTCACCCTCTGTTGCCCCTTCCCCTGCCTATCAATTAACTTCTGAGTAGAAACACGAATGATGGTGCTAAATATACATACATACATATGGATGAAACAAAATCTCATGAGTAAGAGGATGTCTTTCCAACAGTGTTACCGGTGTCTGTACAAAAGCCAGTTGGAGAAAAACAAGTAAATTCCCCCCCATCTGTAGCACCTCATTGTCTTTCAAAAGCCCCTTGATAAGCACTGCTCACTCTGTTCAATAGGAGCAAAGGAATGTTCCAAGCCACATGGCGTACCGCCTCCTCCCAGTCACACAAAAGGGAAGGGAAAAGAGGAAAAGAGAGGTTGGGCTGTAGTCAGAGAGGGGGGGGGGGGGGGTTGGTATAGGCACAGGCATGACCCTTCACCCCTCTTCATCAGGCGTTGGGGAAGAGGGTTCAGTCGCCCACGTCGCTATCCTGATCGCCGATGACCCATAAGAAGTGGAAGCTGAGGGCCAGGAGAGCAGTGCCCAGCAGGTCTCCCAGGGCGGTAAGGTAGGGGATGGAGAAGCTGTCTGGGTCTTTCCCACTGCGCCACATTGAGTACACCATCCAGTCTGCTATGCAGAGCAACAGGAACACCTGAGGAACACACACAGAACAGAAAACTCAACAGAGGAACCGTCTTAACTGATGATCCTGACTTACACAGAAAGAGCATGGGATAGAAGTTATTCTTAAACACTGCACGTGTGTTAAACTACGGTGGCCCTGATGTGCAAATCACAACAGCAAATAGAAAAACGCAACAGCAAATCATAAAACACAACGGCAAATAGGAAAACACAACAGCAAATATGAAAACACTTCAACAAATCATAAAACACAACGGCATTAACTTCTACCGGAAAAGGTAGGGCCTATCTACATTTACATTGCATTTACATTTAGTAATTTAGCAGACGCTCTTATCCAGAGCGACTTACAGTAAGTACAGGGACATTCCCCCCGAGGCAAATAAGGTGAAGTGCCTTGCTCAAAGTCACATCATTTAGCACAGTCAGGAATCAAACCGGCAACCTTCTGATTAATAGCCTGATTCCCTAACCGCTCAGCCATCTGAACCCCATATCTAGCAGAGAACGGACCCTTCTGATTAGACAGACGGACTGTCTGTCTTTTAACAGGAAGCAGAGGTGAAAACACAGAAAAGCGCATATTTTGAAAACATGAGTACTTTTGCTGAAGTAATTGCCACATAGTCTGATAGCCGAATAGTTGTTCTGGTCCACGCAGCTCTGTAAGGATGGCATGTCTCACCTCATCCAGTTGTGAATAGTTTTTCCTTCTGTACAATCCTGCTTCTCTCAAACTTCACTTCAAAGTGGGTATACTCATCCTGATGATGTGATTGGTTTACAACATATCAGCTATCACGTCGTATGTATGCCCTGCATCAAAATATTAATAAAAAATGATTCACACCTTCACAAAATCCAAAAGTCCAACCCAAAATCCACACATTTAACACCCTATACAAAATTCACACCCCATTCAAGTCCTATCTGCCAGAAACTGAAGAATAGAAATGAGTTCCCTTGTCCTGAGACCTGCTTTCTTCTTACCTGCCTGTTTCTACATCTGTTTGTCCACCTCACCTGTTGCTTCAGAACGCAGCGGCCCGTCTGGTCTTCAATCTACCCAGATGCTCCCATGTTACCCCGCTCCTCATCTCCCTCCACTGGCTTCCCATCACATCCCGTATCAGATTCAAGAATCTGTCAACCGTCTGGTGGTCCCACCGCTCAAGAGCGCCCGGTCCCAACACAAGCTCTTCTCCTGTCTGGCCCCCCAATGGTGGAATCAACTCCCCACCTCCATCAGGGACACTGACTGTCTCCCCACCTTCAAGAAAAGGCCCAAGACGCACTTGTTCCGGGAGTACAACGGCACTTAGGAATGCTTGGCTGGACCTGATGTTAGTTTCCTCCAGGATCACAATAACTCTTATTGAGAGACTTGTTTCTCTTGTTGTTTAGTTGGAAAGGTTGTAAATTCTTGTACTCACTGTGAAATATTTCACTGTTGATTGTTTTTCTACAGGTACACTCTTGCACTTTTTGAATTTCATGTTGTTTAATTGTAACTTGTTTAACTGCATGCTCTTATGGTTCTTCCCTTTGGCACTTATTTGGTTTTTCACAATGTGTGCTTCATGTTTTGGCTGCTCGCAATGTTTGGGGCTATCTCGTTGTTATGATCAGTGACCTATGCACTTTTGTAAAGGATAAAAGCATCTGCTAAATACATAAATGTAAATGTTCAGCTGGCTCTCTAACAGCAGCATGTTGGATGCTGTCCTCTCCTACTCTTTCTTCAATGCCTAATGAATCTCTTTCTCTCCCTGACCATGTCTTTCTGCTTGAGAGATACTAGAGACAAGACAGAATGTAAATGACAAAGCAGGTGGTGTACTACAGAAAGATACTTCAAGTTTGCTGCTTCATTGTCCAATGAAATAACAGGCTTTTTCTGACCCCACTTCGGTTAGCCTTAGCTCAGAGAGAGAGAGAGAGAGGGGGTGACATTGACAGCTATACCATGAACACATGCATTCTACTGATAATCAGCTCAGAGGGCAACAGGAGGATTGAGTCAGACGTCCCTTTCCGCCTGAGAAGGGTTGCAAAAGGATCGCCTGACCGTGAGGACCGTTGATTGTGTCACAGCTGAAAGGACCAAGTATCTCCTTGGACTTCAGGGTTCTAAGATTCTAAGCGCAAACTGGAGACACATTCAGTACAGAGTTCCTTGAGCTCAGGACAACAAAGTCTTTATTGATCGTCAATGTCCTGACAAAGGTTTTTGAATTGGATATAAAACCCAACACACACTACCACAATTCCTGCCCGTAGAACATCTCTACAGATACACGGGCTTTTGAGGGCATGGGTACATGAGTTTGTGTGTGTGTGTGTGTGTGTGTGTGTTCCTGCATACCTGAGAGAAGGCAAGGGCTGGGCTACAGAGATCCCACCCTCTGTAAACAGCACGGTAGGAACTTTTCTACTCCTCACAAGAGACAGTCTGAACAGGCACTCTGGACTCACTTAAAGTCTGCTGTGCACATACCAGCATGCACACATGCACACAGATAAAGAGCTACAAACAGATGGGTCTTGTGCACTAGTTTAATCCATCAGTTTTCAATTTCGATCTCACAAATACTGGGGTATACACCATTGACACACAACAAATCTAAATAAGAATGTTAAGATGATGACATCATGTTAGCAGCATCCTAATCTTTAGGTCTGGTTTCTGGTTAAAAACACAGACAAAAATGCCAGTTAGCAAACAACGGTAAAAACTTTGACATGGATTTCCAAATAATTGCTAAAATGAAGCTTTAAGCAAGATTTCTTGGGTGGCACTCAAACATTGCTTTAAGTAACATACTTTGCATTGTATTGCACAGAGCCATTAACCACTATGTGGAATCTGGGTTAGTTTCTCCAAGAAAAAGCACAGGTCTACTATTTCACGTATAAGATAAACAAAAATCAAGAGTAAACAACCTAGTTGTTCACAGTTTACTGACTTCAGCTCAGTCCCCAACTATGTACTAACACAACTTTGTTTACATGGTGACAAAAGCTCACAATTAACACAAGCAGACAAAATGTGCCAGGTCTCGTTAGGAGACAAGAACATTGTACTGTATAGAAGATGTTGTGACTAACTCTTTTGTACAGGGGTGATGATCAAAGGAGCTGAGTTGGTACCTTCGTCATTAAGACAAGGACTCAGATACGGGTACAGCTTCTCAGTGAAGGTGCAGCCAGTGTAAGAGTAGATGTGAAACGTTGCCTCCACATCATAAAAGGAGACCTGACCATCCTCATAATCCACAAACACTCCCACCTTCTGGGGCTTCTGTTTCAGGGAGAGTAGGACAGGGGTGTCTGTGAGAGCCATGTACTCACTTCCATTTCTTAGCCATATTGTCCAGTGTCCTTTCTCAGGGCTTACTGTTACCTCCCCCTTCCTGTTGATGGACTCTCTGGCCACTCCCAGATCCCACTCAGTCTTCCCCTCAACCTGCACCTCATAGTAGAACCTACCTGAGGACAAGCCCTGCTTTCCCAGGACTAAGACAACAGGATCAAACCTCTCTGGGTTGTCAGGGAGATCCTTCCTGACATATCCATGCTTGACTCTTTTCCCATCGTCAGACAGACGGAGTCTTGGATGGGCTGTGTCTGGGTCCAGAGTTACATCAACAGCATACTGACGGGTCCTCCTTAGTTCAGCTTCACACAACTTCTTCAAAACATCTACCAATGTATCCTCAATCTGACACACTGCTCTCCTTGCTGTCCCAATACTCAGATCACTGTGGACACTGATATCAGACCAGTCCTTGGTGTGTGGAGGGGTGCTCAGGGATGGGAAGCTCTGGAGCAGGTGGAGGTGGTCCTCAGTGTGTGAGAGCTGCTCCAGCTCAGTGCTTCTCCTTTTCAGCTCAGTGATCTCTTGCTCCAGATCTTTAATGAACCCTTCAGCCCGTTTCTCTGCTGCTTTCTGCTTCTCCTCAATCACCTCAATGAGCTCAGCCTGGCTTTTCTCAATGGAGCGCACCAGAGCAGTGAAGGCCTGAATGCTGTCTGATATCTCTCTCTCTGCATCGCTCTTGCTGATCTCTATTGAGAGTTGAATCTCCTGAACCTTCTCAAGTCTCTCCTGGATCATGTGCTGCACACCTCCGTTTTCTATTCCCAGTTGAACCTTTGTCTCTTTATATTCCTCCTGAAGTGGAATTGTATAATGGGCTTCATGGTCTGTTTTTATGCACATGACACAAACACATGTCTGGTCTCTCTTACAGAACATCTCTAAGGGTCTGTGATGCTTCTTACACATCTTCTGTACAACCTGTGTATTCCCAGGGCTGACCATCTTGTCAACAGGGTTAATCAGTTTTTCTTTCTTATCGGTCAGTTTCACCAAAGGGTTCATCCATTTTGTTTGGTTCTTGCTTGTGAGTTTATGTTCAATGGACCCTTCTCCGGGTTTGGCAATGAATTCAAACTCCTGTTTGTCCAGCTTTTTAAAATCAGGTTCTCCATAGAATTGCTCCATGCAAAATGGACACTGACACATATTATCGCATTGACAGTACATAGCGATACAGGCCTTGCAGAAGTTGTGTCCACATGTAATAGAGACAGATTCAGTGAAGACATCCAGACAGATAGAACACTTGAACTGCTCTTCAGACAGCAGACTTCTGGAAGACATACTGAGACAGACCAAAATGTGGACCTAGGAAGCAGTGAGAGGAAGCAGAATGGAATGGTAGTCTTCAAGTACGGAAACATTATGAACACACAAAGGTGGGCTTTGAAACCAAACCAGGTGAAAAGATAACACCTTTAAATGAATGTACGAGGTGGCTAAAATAGTAAGTTTGTTAAAGTTTACTACAATTGTTCTCCTTACCTGAGTGTGTGTGTGTGTCTTTGAGTTGCTTCTACTCTTCAATGACCCACAAAGATATAGGACAGTAGCCTAAATTAAAGTTGTCCATCAACTTAGGTTTCACTCACTTTGGCTCTGTGACGCTGCCTTGACCCTGCTTTGGCAATACTGCAGATGGGTCATGTTACTGAACTTGAAAGAGGTCATCTCCAAACATAGAGTAACCAAATGCTCATTCTCTCCCTCTCATACCAACCAAATACCACATGTTCCCAACTGCCAAGGCACAAGAAGCTGCGAAAGCAGCCATTTACTTCTGGAGCCTTTGCTAACGTGTAATAAGTCCACCTAATTGCCATGAAAACAGTTCAACAAACAGCAGTCAAGACTCCTTCAGTCTTCAGTGATAAACCACAAAGCTGTATGTACCCACAAGTGCTTGAATGTCCTAACCTTAGAGGTTCAAGTTCAGTCCGAATGCTTTACATTTTTAGACACAGAGAGGGCAAGTTTGTATTGCTATTCTTGTGGGAACAATTCAGTCCCTTGTTGTTTTCCCTAACCTTAACCAAACCCTCCTTACTGAATTTATTTTCTTGCATATTACAAAAGTTAGTGTTGAAGAACCCACTCAATATAATAATACTGTTTGAAATAATGTTTGGATCACAAAATACTAATTTGTTCTTGTTTTCTAAGCTTTCAGTTGAGTTGTGGGAGCATTATGCGTGATGTGATTTGTTTTCAGTTTTTTCCATAGCCTACTTATAGCGTGGGGATACTAGCTGTAAGGTTTCATATGTAGGCTGTGTTTGTCTGTACAATGTACGATCCCATCCCACCTCCTAATCAAGAAGTGAATTGGCAGATTTTGTCTTAAGTCATGTACCCTTAAATATAACATTTCAAAAGCAGTTGTGTCAACTTTCAAGCATGCCTTCTGCGTGTTTGGCGTACATTTTTGTCATACGTTTGTTTTAGCCTACATCCTTTCGGAGCTTTCATTTTCTCAAATGGAGCTTTCATTTTCTCAAAGGCGGAGAAGAATACCCAGGGCTTGGTTCACACCTATCAACATTTCTAGCCACTGGGGGACCAAAGGCAGGCTAGGGGAACTCATATTAATGTTAAATAACCTCCTAAAGTGACATTTGTGTCATGGGACCTTTAATAACACTAACTAATAATGCTAAATTCTACTGTTTTAAAAGTATTCTCCTTAGGACAGAACTCTAAAGAAACCAAAAGATTAATTAGTATACTTGCTACCAGCAAGGCACACTACTGTTAACTCACATATTATTAGTGTGTCTATTATCTCACATTTAAATATGACTATTATAGCCACCGCTACACCTCCCCCCAGCTTTTGCAGTAGCCTACGTAGAGAAGAAAGGTGTCAAAATATGCGTCTCATTCAAAATTTCTTTGCTATTGTTTTATGGATAGTTCTGCTGCAGTTTGTAAAATATTCAATTTATAAATTCAAAATATTCGTAGCCGCTTCTGTGTTTACGCGACGCCTACTGTAATCCTGTCAACACCAGAAGCTCGACTTCTCTTCTGGCATCTCCAGTTTTAAAGTTTAGATGTCAGATGGCTGAGCGGTTAGATAATTGGGCTATTAATCAGACGGTTGCCGGTTCGATTCTTGCCTTGTAAAATGACGTTGTGTCCTTGGGCAAGGCACGTCACCCTACTTGCCTCGGGGAGAACGTCCCTATACTTACTGTAAGTCGCTCTGGATAAGAGCGTCTACTAAATGTTATATGTAGAATACAACAATTAAGTCTTTGTGAACATATTAGTTAGCTATCAAGCTGTGTGTGTGTTAAGGAACATAGGAGTTAATCAGCTAGCTGTGTGTGATCTGGTAGTAAGACTTAGCTAGTTGTAGGAGGATCAGTTGTGTTGTCCTCAGTTTTTACAGGTTGAGGAAAACCGCTGAAAAAATTATAAAAAATACATCTCAAACGTATCATCGTTATCATGGACATTTTTTAGGGCTGTCGAAGTTAACGCGATAAATAACGTGTGAACGCAATCTCACTTTAACGCAATAAAAAAAAAAGTGCCGTTAGCGCAGGTTTCTTTTTGACCCTGGGAATCACCTGTCACATGACTTCGACAATGATGGAGCGCTTTTAGATGGGAAGTTCCATTTCAAAAAGTTGCCAGACAGCCCATCCATCCATCATCTGCCGCTTTTCCGGGGGTCGGGTCGCGGGGGCAGCAACCTAAGCAGGGAGGCCCAGACTTCCCTCTCCCCGGCCACTTCCACCAGCTCTTCCTGGGGGACCCCGAGGCATTCCCAGGCCAGCCGAGAGACATAGTCCCTCCAGCGTGTCCTGGGTCTTCCCCGGGGCCTCTTCCCAGTGGGACGTGCCCAAAACACAGGGAGGCGTACAGGAGGCATCCTTATCAGATGCCCGAGCCACCTCAACTGGCCTCTTTCGACGCGGAGGAGCAGCGGTTCTACTCTGAGCCCCTCCCGGATGACCGAGCTTCTCACCCCATCTCTAAGGCCCGGACACCCTGCGGAGAAAACTATTTTCGTCCGCTTGTATTGCCAGACTGCCAGGTTGACAAAACTGTGACAAAAGGCTGTGTGTACTGATTGTCAGGCTGAGTTTAGTTATCACCGGAGTACTTCCAGCCTGAAATATCACATGCAAGCAAAGCACACAGCTAGCAGCAGCAGCAACAGGGTACAGCAGCAGCGTTCGCTCCGGTAATATACGGCAGACAACACTCGACAATGTTAAATTTCAGATTACATTTCCTAAATATATAACAATGTTTATGTTCAATATTGTACAGCCTATGTGTGAGTGAATAAAACTCCCTCACAATTTACTCTTGTTATCCTCCAGTTATTTGAAGTTAAGTACACCCTTTTAATGTTATTTCACAAAGAAATCTTTTATTAGGGTAAAATTTGATTTATCGCGATTAAATATTTTAATCACTTGAAAGCCCTAAAAAATGTATACATTGTTTTATCGCCCCAGCCCTACCTAAAAGAAGAGTTAAACAAGTCCACGCACGTACACACACACACACACACACCTGTAAGAGGGCAGCAGCAAGGTAGACGGTCATGAAGATCGGGGTCAGGGTGGTGTGTCCACTCTTCATCAGGTGGATGGTGTAAAGAAAGATCAGATGACCCGGGACCACCAACAGGAGGAGCACCTGAGCTGAACGATGGTTGGCACCTGAGGAAAGTGGATTGTAAACTTGGGCAGAAGACAGCACAGAAGCTGACAACAGCAACAAGCGAGGCTAAACGCTGTCCAACCACACACTTGCTGCTCTGACACAAACCCCCAAATGACCCTATCCAATGAGATTCTGTACTAAGGACATTGTGTGTCGTTATTAGGACATCTAAAATGACGATGGGTATGGCTGGTGCCCTACCTGTACCACAGAAGGTGCGGCAGGGATAGTAGCAGCCCTTGGCCTCTTCAGGGACCTCCCCAGGGGCACTGTGGAAGTGGAGGTGAGTGGAAATCCTGCTGGACTGGATGGCCACTAGGTTCCCCCCGATACCTGGAAAGCAAACAAAACGCATAGGGCTTAAGGTTGTATGCTGATTAGCATATTCATGGCTGTGGTAAAAGCAGGGTGACAAAACATTGTGCAATGCAATGTCATTTGGTCTTGTGGATCTGGCCTACCCAAAGTAGTCCAAGATGGCTTCACATGACAAGTTCCTAGAGAGTCCAGTAACTGGAATGGAATGTAGTCTGGGAGCTTTCAGACTGTTTGTATTTTGTTTTTTACTCATCACCCTGTTCTGCACTGCCATTTTAGAAATGAGACAAGCCTAATCAGAGATTCTTACTACATTAGAGGGAATAGAAAAAGAGGGGGTGGGGGTTAAGTGGCAGAGTGAAGGAGGGGGGGAGAGAAAGATAAAAAAAGAATGAGAGAGAGAGAAGTTTTATGCTCAGCTACCCGTCTAAAGCAGACAAAAGTGGATATTTTTACAGAGGCACCGACAATTTTCGAAAACAATACCTGACCAGCCATGCTAGCAGACAGCACCTGGTTTGCGTGACAGCTAAGCGGATGGTTGACAATCCATCTTCGAGGCCGTTGACCATGCTGGTCAGTTGTCACGAATTTAAATGTAGATGCCCATCGTGTTATTGCACGACTTATAACAACGGCATATCACGTAATTAAGACGGACTAGCCGTTCGTCTCGTTCCCCCAGGCTATTGAACTGCAGCAGAAGAATGGTGTCTACTTGGGTACCTAGTATCATACTGATGAAATGCTATGGAAGCTTTTATATATTAGCATTGAGGGACCAGTTTCAGCCAGCCAGAATTGTGCAGAGATAGCTGTCAGCAGGGAAGAGAGCACGTCATGTTTGAGGTTAAAAGTCAATTGTTTTGTTGACTATTACCTTTTAATTTTTTATCACTAGAAATGTGATTTCATTTGAGTTCCTTTTATATCCAGGATGCGTTTAATACATGGTTAAACATGTTAACAGAATAACACAACTTATAAGTCTTTGGTTTTGTTGTAACAATGATAAATTACAACTTTTGGAGGGGGGGCCAGTAAAAACTGTCTTGGGGCCAGTAAGTTTCAAACCCACTGGCCCGATGGGGCCAGTGCCAAAAAATGTTAATGTTGAGCCCTGGTTGGGTATCGAAATTCGGTGCCATTTAATACCGACCGAAACATGTCGGTCCTACCGAGTATCAATTTATTCCCAAAAAAACGGTGCTGAATTTCGATACTTTAAAACGAAACAAACGCTTTCCTAACCTGTCAATCACTCACAGCGTTGTCGGGTTAGTTACCTAGGCGACTTGACTGACAAATCAGCATGAAGCTATTTGGGCTTGTGAGACTCGTGCAACCCAGTCTCATCCCAACTCGTCAATTATTGACGCTTCAGCAGACCCCTTTGGCGTCACTATACTGATGCCTAGGGTTGAACATTGTCTCCCACGTTAATGTTTGGCTTTTCCTGTAGAAAATTCTGAAATATGGCGTTGTATTTTAACGAATTAGGTCTCCAATAGTTTTTTATACAGATTTTTACGAAACATCACCAAAATAAGTTGGGTGATTTCGTTAAAATCCGTCCGATGTGCTCTACATATGGTTCTTTTGTTATATCCAAGAAAATTGACAAACGTTATTTATGGACATAAAAGTTATTTATGGACATAAAAGTTATTTATGGACATAAAAGTTAGTTATAAAATGTAAAATAAACCGATCTAAAAACGTATGAGTTAAATTTCTTATGAAAAAATCCGTCGGAGGAATATAATTTTATTTTAATCATACTTTTAAGCGCATGGACGCAAGCATTATTTATCAAATGCACTGACAGCAAAACCTGTAAGTTAGCCTATATTATTGTAATTTTATTATTACACACAAGTCGCTGAAAGGTTTCGCGCTCAACTCTCAAGATCAGGCTGGAAATACTTGTTAACCAAACCTAAAAAACGTCACCAGAAGCTGTTGCATCCTGAACTTGGGTCAAAGATGTTTAATTATTAGGTAACACCGTGTTCAAAAGAAGCCCAAAATGACAACAGGAATTTCAAGTTGGAATTTAGCCACTATGTACACAAAATTAAATGTTATGAATTTGACCTTCTCACGTCTCTTTGAAATGTATGCACTACACAAGGTCCAGTCCAGCAGGGTGAAAATTTAAATGTTGTCATCAGAATTTGTTTTTATTGCCATGTAAGTTTTCACAAACACGGAATTTACTGTGGCAGGAAGGTGCATACAAATAAACATATACGGATCTTAATTTAAAATTAGTTGAATTTATGAATAAAATAAGTCTAATACTAAGGAGCTAAACAATAACCGAAGAGCTAAACAGTACTGTAAGATATAAAATAGATAACAATAAAAATAAATAAATAATAATAATAATAAATAAAATAAAAATATAGCTGCAATGGGCAGCAATTGCAGGTTCCTCCTCATTATTGCAAACTTTTGCTAAATTGACATGATACAGACATGTATTTCAGACATGTACACAACATTTCAAGACAATTGAAACAATGGATGATTTTTAGTCATTTTTTGAAATTCTTCACAACTTGTCACTGTAGAGAAAAATCCATGCTGCCGACATTATGGGTTCTTGAGAATGTTTTGTTCCCCATTAGCAATAAGGCATGCATATCAACTTTCAGACATCTTGGCCTGATGGGGTCAAAACACCACCCTTTTGAAACTTTGAAGCATGTTCTGTAAGGCACCTGTGCTCTGGTCAGGCCCACCATGCAGAGATCTATTCTTCTATTCTAAAGCTTTGACTCTGGATTGGAAATTACATCCAGGGTTTCCTGCAGAAAATGTGTTAGTTAAGGTGATAGGGTGGGGTTTGCCGTCAAACCGGGGTGAGAGTGGCGTTGGTCACGGTTTGGAATGAAAGGGGGAAAACAGGACAGAGAAACACGGCGGATAACGCTCGCCTTAACTACGTTTTGACGACGTAGTTAAGGCAGCAGGCGTGTGTTGCTAAGGCGACCGCCTTAGCTGCAAAGTGCTGCGGGAAACCCTGACTCACACCTGAGTTCATGGTTGCCAGGTCCGGACCAGTGAGTGCTCAAAACCAGCCCAAAATGCCTGAAAACTAGCCCAATATTTTTGGGTGTACAACAGAGGATTTACCACATTTATCCAATAGACGCCTCCATAGTTAAAATGTAAAAATGACTGGTGGATTAATATTTTCTATTCTCATTGGTTCGTTACAACAAATTATTTAATCATGCCGCTTCCTATCCCCACCAAACAGAGACAAAGAGCAACAATTACTTTATGAAAGTGAGGAGACATTCCTAAAGGAAGTGTGTGTAGGTTAAGAACTCTTACTGCTTGCGCTCCCCAAACACTTTCCCCATCTGTGCTTTTCCCCTCTCTCCCAGCACAGGTCACCCCAAGGCAGAACTGCGGCGGCCGCATGAAGTTTAAAAGTAGCCCAAAAACCTGCCACACGCTGTATATATGGTGTACAAAACAGACTGTTTGAGTTAAAGAACTTTCTGAATGAATTAAATGTCTGTTTTATGTCAAATCCAACTATAAATGTATAAGACAGTTCCAATCAAATCAAATAATAATAATTAAAAAAAGAAACTAGAGGTTTAAATGGCTACCTTTTCCTAAACTGACATGCACCAACTCAGAGCACTGAGTTTCAACATCCATTTACCCCAGCTTGGCCCCCCATGGTCTAGAACCTCCCCTAGCTGCATTGCAAATCAAGACGTGGGCCTTATGAAACCAGAAAAATTGTATGTGGACAAAGCTGCCCTCCATAATTGCATTCACTCTTATTTCCATAGCTATTGTGGTCTCAAACTAGCATAACTACACTCCTATCCTGTGTCCTATATACTATATAATGATCCAAGATGGCTCCGATGAGGGCAGCCTCGGTCATTAGGTGCGCTCTGTTTTGTCTTGTTTTGTCTGTGAATTCAGTGTTCTGCCAAGATTTTTCCGGGGTTCTCTAACAAGAGAAGTACTTGCAAACATCAGGACTACAACTCCTGTGGATTTGTTTCCCACTTTTCTGCTTCCAGCTGCAGAATTAATGGGAATTATAGTCAAAGCCACCCTCGGCTTTGTCTTAGCAGCGAAGCTTCGTAGGAGAGGTAAACGGGCCGGTGCTCTGGTGCGACTTCGTCGGCGCGGGGCACGCAAAGCGTTACCGGGGATATTTCTCTCCAACGTGCGTTCGCTAAGCAACAAACTGGACGAACTTTTAGACTTTCATACATCTTCCATTTTGTGCTTTACGGAGACATGGCTGAGTTAACTGATCCCAGACTCTGCGCTACAGCTAGCCGGTATTAAACTGCTGAGAGCGGATCGTGACTCTGCTTTCTGGCAAAACGAAAGGCGGTGGTATTTGTTTTTACATTAACAGAGGCTGGTGTGAAGATGTGACAGTTATTCTGCAGCACTGTTCTCCTGATCTGGAATCATTTTTTATTAAAGATCCCATGACATGCTGTTTTTGGATGCTTTTATATAGGCCTTAGTGGTCCCCTAATACTGTATCTGAAGTCTCTTTCCCGAAATTCAGCCTTGGTGCAGAATTACAGGCACTACGAGCAGTCCCACAATGAGCTTTCCTCAGGACGCGCTGTGTTTTCATGTCATGGGACCTTTAACTGTAAACCTTTTTACTCGCCACGTGAGTTTGCGTCATTCATTCTGGTCGGCGTCTACATGCCTCCGCCGGTTAGTGTCAACGAGGCTCAACGTGTGCTCGCCAGCCAGATATTGAGTGTGGAGCATGCAAATCCGGATTCCTTGGTTATTGTGCTAGGCGACTTTAACAAAGGCAATCTCACTCAAGAACTCCCCAAATACAGACAATTCATCAAATGCCCTACCAGAGAAGGGAACACTTTGGATCACTGCTACTCTACAATCAGCAAAGCATACCATGCGGTCCCCCGAGCAGAAGTGGGTCACTCAGACCATGCCATGGTCCTCCTGATTCCTGCATACAGGCAGAAGCTAAAGCGCTGTAAGCCTGCTGTGAGGACATCGAAACAGTGGACCAGTGAGGCTATGGAGGATCTGCGGGCACGCTTGGACTGCACTGACTGGGATATGTTCATGACTGCCTCCAATAGTCTGGATGAGCTCACGGAGGCTGTGACATCATACATCAGCTTCTGCGAGGACTGCTGTATACCAACACGCACCAAGGTGAGCTACAACAACGACAAACCCTGGTTTACAGCTACACTCAGAAGGCTGAGGCTGGACAAAGAGGCCGTGTTTAGGAGTGGGGACAGGGACAGATTCAAGGAGTCGAAGAACAGGTTTAGCAAGGCGGTAAGGGAGGCTAAACGACTGTACTCTTAGAGACTCAGTGTTTCCTCTATGTTGATTTAGAAATGTGCGTCCTCGAGAACTGTAAGTCGTATAACTTACGTTGTCAGTTCATTTAAGGCTGTTATTGTATTAGTCTATAGTTCTTGCAAATTTAAATTAAGTTAACTGGTGATTTTCGTTGTTTGTATTCTTCCCCTGCTAGCTAAATTGCACGTCTGTTGATTCGATAGCGATTGCTGCCCTTGCTCACGTTTGTATTTTAGGTTCGGACAGACCTGCCCCCACTGCAAAAATAAATCCTAGAGGAAACACTGGAGACTAAAACACCAATTCTCTGCAAACAACTCTGCTTCTGTCTGGAGAGGGCTCAGGGAGATTAACAACTTCAAGCCCAGAGCCCCACACTCCACTAACGACTCTCGCCTGGCTAACGACCTGAACGAGTTCTACTGTCGTTTTGATAGACAATTGGACTGCCCTGATCTATCCCCCCCCCTATCAACTCAGTGACGACACTCTCCATTCAGGAGGGTGAAGTTAAAACACTTTTCAAGAGGCAGAACCCACGCAAAGCAGCTGGGCCGGACGCTGTCTGTCCTGCCACCCTAAAGCACTGTGCAGACCAGCTGTCTCCGGTGTTCACCTACATCTTTAGCACCTCCCTTGAGACATGCCATGTGCCAGCCTGTCTCAAGTCCTCCACCATCATCCCTGTGCCCAATAAGCCAAGGCCAACATGACATAATGACTACAGACCCGTCGCACTGACATCTGTGGTAATGAAGTCTTTCGAGCGCCTGGTGCTGGCACACCTAAAATCCATCACAGACCCTCTACTGGACCACTGTATCAAACATTTTCAAACGATACCCAACCCTAAACTAGTCTCTCGGCAGTTCTGCAGTCAGTTCATGTGTTTTGTGGGAGTGGCTTTAAAGGGAGGGGGTGGGATATTATGGTTTGAATCATTTGGAATAGAAGCTAAAATAGCTAGCTTTGCAAAACTTGCCTACACCAGCTTTGATACATTTTGATAATATAGATTTTTTTCAACACAATTGGAACTGTACTTAAAGTACAGATTTTGTAGATTCATATACTTAATGACAACTTAAATATATGTATGTTTGTTTGTAAATATGCTTTGTAAATATACTATTTTTTTCACTTGGATAGCCTCTACTCGTTCTCATGAAATACACACACACACACAAGCATTCATTATTTTACCCACAGCAGTCAGTGACTAAGAGTAGTCTAGACTCGGTTTTGCTCATGACTAAAGTACACTCAGTGCTTCCAGGTGGGCAGAATATATGAGTCTACAGCAGCCAGAGAGACAGAAGGAAAGGAGAGGCTTTGAGAAGAGACAGTGACATGAGAGCAGAGGGGTGAACATGAAGAGACAGGATTTAGGTTCAAATTAAGGAAGCATCATACTATGGAATACAATTTTAGGCAGGACTTAGAATTAGCAACCATGTTGAACTAACTTCTATGTGTTGACTCTGAACTTGGTCAGTCCAGTAAAAGTTATGTAGGCTGTATAATTGTCACTGTTTGGGGTGCACTTTTGCCTCCTCCCTCCATGCTAGTCATCCTGATTAGGTGGTGAAAAATGAGGACAGACATCTCTCCTAGCCCTCAGGGCCATGTCCACTTAATCCAATCTCTGTCCTCTCTGTCTCTCCCCTGACATTTAACACCTCCCTGCTCTGGGCCCTATGGCTAGGTATGTGGTGGAGCCAAGACAGACATACTGGAACAAATAAATCAACAACACCTTCCCCTTCATCCCCTCATTTTACCTCCAAAGCTCCCCCTTACCCAACAGGCCCTCTCTCCTGCATCTTCAGAAGAGGAGATGGTTGGTTACACCTCAGTAGATCTGTGGGTATATTTGCATCCGGGTGTTTGGGGGAGGGGGGATGCATCAATGTAGGTCACTAGGTCTGAGCAGGTTATGGGGCACAGCTACGGGGGTAAAGAGAGGCTACAACAGAACAACTTCCCCCCCACCCCCTTTCATCTGGGTAGCTCTGCCCAGACGACGTGTCTGCCTGCCTCCCCTAATCTCCTCTCTTCTTCGGCACGAGGCCTTCCTTCACCATGTGTCGTGTCTTCTTACTCAGCTCTCGTCTCCCCTCATCCATACTTTATGCTTTGTTTTGCCTGTGCTGGAAAGGAGTCAGTTCCATCTCCAGAACTAAGAGGAGGCTGTCTCGTCATCTCCTCCTCCTCACTATAAACCAAGACTCTGTCCAAGCACTGGCGAAAGCTCAGTTTCTTAGCTAATCATCACACACACCACACACACACCCTAAATCCCACAGCTGTTCCCACAGGCGTTTGCAGCTAAAACACCCATTAGAGACAGAGTTGTATCCCTTGTTGTTACAGCTCTAAAAGCTTATCTACAGTTGTCAGGACACCAGCGTGCTTGCAGATAAATCGATTTGTGTGTTAGGCTTCCTTCACTGTGCCCGCCTAAGTCATTCTCATCAGTGTCACCATCTCCTCTGCGCTGGCTCATTGGTTTCAGATTCGTTGTCATCAAGTAACTGTGATATTGGCCGTCGTCAGGCCAACAGAGCATATTTGATGACTTACCGTTTATGACAGGTGTGTACACCACAATCCCCGCCAAGTTTGGGTCTGACACGGTTTTGTCCAGGATGAGCCCTCCGATACTGCCAAAACACACAACACACAGTCTGGTTTGACACTGCTATCGCTTGAAAGGCAGTGGTTGATTATACGTGTGTGTGCATTGACGCATGTCTGTATGTAGATTCATGTGCATGTAGGTTTTAGTTCAGGCTCAGACTGGGGAATATTAAGTGTGTGTATGTTTGTGTGTCTGCGTAGGTACTCCAATTGCTTGTTCAGTCATACAGAGAGACAAGCATTATATTATAAGTCACATATACATACAGAAAATCCCTGCTGTTTCTTCTGCAGTGTGGCACATTTGCACACAATCTGTACAACACACACCTGCTGATGACCATAGCCGTTATGACGGGCTCCCAGCCGGAGTAGAGCAGCGTTCGGCTGGCCGGGTGTTTGGAGGAAATGACCATCCACACTGGGGTCAGAGACAGGAAGAAGGCACAGACCAGGGATGACACGTATGGGTACGAATCTGGAGAAATGGATGAAGGGGGAGAGAAAATATAAAATAAGACTTTGACATTGTAACCAGGAAATATTTCATTTAGGCAGCCAGCAATGTAGATGTACAAAATAATGTCCTCTCAAAAATTATTTAAAAAAATAACTTTAAAAAAAAGCACCCCCACTTCCTCTTCACCTGGACTCAGCTATTTCTACGACATGTTA
This sequence comes from Osmerus mordax, assembly GCF_038355195.1. Lineage (NCBI taxonomy): Eukaryota > Metazoa > Chordata > Actinopteri > Osmeriformes > Osmeridae > Osmerus > Osmerus mordax. Next base: position 12,251,932 of record NC_090066.1, on the reverse strand, counting down.
AGGTGCCTGTACCTCTAAGGTGCGGGCTGCACACAACATCACACTCAAGCTAATTTTCAATGATCCTGCGCATTGTTGAAAACTAGGGGGGAAATCAGGAAAAATTATTCAATGAAAAAGCTAGTAGTATGAGCCAGGTTCGAGAATAGAACCAAAATTATTGGGGGAGATAGTTTTGTAAATGTTGACTGGAGTATAGAATAAAAACGACCGGAAAAGCCGGAAGTCTAACAAGAAATGCAATACCACCTACATCCACCGGGGTCGTTGCTTCAAGCCGAGGGGCGAGGGCTTCGATAGGATAGCTAGCAGCACTAAGGACAAGTATGGCGAGTGGTGGCGACCCGTGAGAGATAGAGGACCCGCCGGCATTTTTAAGATTGCAAGTTTAGGAAAACTTCGGCACTGCCTACCCTGCCAAAATTCAAACGTAAACATTTGGCGTTACGATGACGAATGTACCAGTTACGCATAATCAAATACAAAAAAGAACTAGAGAGGGTACAGTTTCTGGGGAAATTGTAGGGTGTGCTTGCTTGCGTCGGTTGCACAGGGGTCCGTTTTTGAATGACATTTTTACAACTGATATTTCTGTATATTTTATATAAAAATGCATACTTATTATTTATAAAGATTACATAGATTTAAAAGCATTTTTTTTGCTGCTCATTTACAACTGAAAATACGAGTGAAGTGTAGAATGAAATAGATGTCTTCTCATTTCCCCTGCAAGAGGCAGCCTCATCGTTGAATCAAAACGAATACATTTGGCAGACCGGTGTAAAAATTGACCTAATCTCTATGACTTAAACGTCCTTTTAAGTTTTCCCTTATCGTGATATTTTCAGGCATTTAGCCTAGCTACTCATATTGCATTCATTCATGAACCCCTTTGAAGATTATTCTATGACGTTACCGGCAGTAGAAGATGGAATCGCGATTCAAACAGTACCATCTGCCAACTGAAAATATGCCCCCATTATTTAGTGGAAAATCGCTCATTCATTAAAAAGCTCACTGGTAGCGATCATTGTCAGTAACTACAATGCGATATAGCCCTGTGTGGAGAAGCTGCCCCGGTAAATTGTACTACTACAGTACAGTACTAGACTACTGCTGTGTTCGTCTTGGCGATTGCGTTGGTTGAATTGGATTTAACGTTCCGTTGTACGGTTTAGGCTGAAATGAATTATCATGAACAGATTGACAACGTTTAGGCTGTGGCAATGAAGTTCAGGTTAGTAGTCAGATAGTTTCACCTATTGAAAGACTTTTGATTTAAGTAAGGGGAGTGCCGAACATGTTCTGTCGCCGTTTGACTTCCTAAACAGCTGTGTAGATGTTTTTGTAGTGTGTCTCACGTAGGCTACAGCGTTGCAGTGAGCAACACTGGTTTGAAACCACAGGTAATGATAATTTCACCAACAAATCGTTTACTTGTAATGTAATGTCATAATAAATCCTACAACGAAAATGTATTTGTGAGGAATGTTTATTTTAACAATTGAAAACAGATGCATCACAGACCACTGTAGTATGTGTTGCCCGGTCAGTAGAGGCTAATCTGCAGCTGCCTTGCAGTAAAGCTATAGTTAGCCTAGCTATCCCCCAAGTTAACAGATGTGAAACGAATGTTCTGCTACAGCCGAGTGCACCAGCTGGGCATACGCCTGTGTGTAACGCTACCTCCGACGTAGAACTGAAAGTTACGACTAATTTAAAGTTACGACTAGTGCACCAGTTAGACTTAAGCCCTTTATGTGCTGCACCTGGGTGTACATTTTACGCCTAGTGGGGAGCAGGCTTAAGTTGGAAAATCGGACTAATATCCATGGTAATTATAATGTACAACAGTTTGATCGCACATGCAGCGCGTCTTGTTTATAGGCAACATATGGAAAGGACATTAAGGCGAGAAAAAGTTGTCCGTGATCGCACAAATCCACTGTTAATTTTATTGGTGATCGATTTCCAAGCTGATTGTTTCTGTTTGTTTGTGTTGATATTATTACATTTCCCCGCTTCTATTCTGAGTAAACAACTCAAAGTTTTCTAATTTCTCTATCAGTAAAATGTATTTTCCTTTTCTTTCTTTTTTAAATCCATGGCTTGTTTTGAAGGGAGATAGGCTAGCTAAGTGCGCTTTGGATAGGCTCTTAAATGTGTTGCTTGGCAACGATCAACGCTTTCGCATTTTCACAAGGACGCGCATCTTAAAACCAGCTTGGTGCACTTGGTGTAAATTCAAATCACAAAGTGGGACGTAGACAAGACCGACGTAGGAGTTAAGACCAACTTTTTTACGCCCAGCTGGTGCACTCGGCTCCAGGTAGTGACGCGTGTTTTTGTGACGTTAGTGACGTAGTGACGTTAGTAACGTCAGTGACTGTGGCTAGCAAATTAGCCACCGTTAGCTTCACTTTTCGCCACAAAAACGTAACTTGAGCCTAAACCATGCAACGGAACGTAAATCCCAATAGAAGCAACTCAATCGCTACCAAGACGAAACTTTTGACACCTACGTTGTCTATGTAGGCCAAATATTGACTGAGTTTTAGGGGGGCAAAAAGAATACTAATAATATATATGTGAGAGAACAAAGGTTGTGCCCTTGCCGAAGGCAAAGCACACCCAACTAGAGAGGGTACAATTTCTGGGGAAATTGTAGGGTGTGTTTGCTTGCGTCGGTTGCACAGGGCTCCGTTTTTGAATGACATTTTTACAACTGATATCTCTGTATATTTTATATAAAAATGAATATTATTATTTATAAAGATTACATAGATTTAAAAGCATTTTTTTTTTGCTGCTCATTTACAACTGAAAATACGAGTGAAGTGTAGAATGAAATAGATGTCTTCTCATTTCCCCTGCAAGAGGCAGCCTCAACGTTGAATCAAAACGAATAAATTTGGCAGACCGGTGTAAAAATTGACCTAATCTCTTGACTTAAACGTCATCTTAAGTTTTTCCCTTCTCATGATATTTTCAGGCATTTAGCCTACTCATTGCATTCATTCATTAATAAAGAACCCCCTTTGAAGATTATTCTACGACGTTACCCGGCAGTAGAAGATGGAATCGCGATTCAAACAGTACCATCTGCTAACTGAAAATATGCCCCCCAAAACGTAAATAAGCTTGATATTTATTTAGTGGAAAATCGCTCATTCATAAAAAGCTCACTGGTAGCGATCATTGTCAGTAACAACGCAAAATGCGATATAGCCCTGTGTGGAGAAGATGCCCCGGTAAATTGTACTACTACGGTAAAGTACTAGACTACTGTTCGTCTTGGTAGCGATTGCGTTGGTTGAATTGGATTTAACGTTCCGTTGTACGGTTTAAGCTGAAATTAATTATTTTCATGAACAGATTGACAACGTTTAGGCTGTGGCAATGAAGTTCAGGTTAGTAGTTAGATAGACTTTTGATTTAAGTTAGGGGAGTGCCGAACATGTTCTGTCGCCGTTTGACTTCCTAAACAGCTGTGTAGTGTAGATGTTTTTGTAGTGTCTCGCGTAAGCTACAGCGTTGCAGTGAGCTACACTGGTTTGAAACCACAGGTAATGGTAATTTCACCAACAAATCGTTTACTAATGTCAGAATAAATTACATTTACATTTAGTCATTTAGCAGACGCTCTTATCCAGAGCGACATTCTCCCCGAGGCAAGTAGGGTGAAGTGCCTTGCCCAAGGACACAACGTCATTTGGCATGGACGGTAATCGAACCAACAACCTTCTGATTAATAGCCCGACTCCCTAACCGCTCAGCCATCTGACCCCCAATAAATCCTACAACGAAAATGTATATGTGAGGAATGTTTATTTTAACGATTGAAAACAGATAACGCTACATCATAGACCACTGTAGTATGTGTTGCCCGGGCAACACAGGCTAATGTCATGATGCTAATACTTCAGTGAAATAGTAGACTACTGTTTCCGAAAGTAGATGTACTTCCTTAATAATATCAGCTTATACTGTACATTACACATCACAATTGTGTGTCATATCACAAAGTAAAATGAGTAAATAGTTGTCACCCTGGCCTCTTTGCTTGTGGCGTTTCTGCAGCTGCCTTGCAGTAAAGCTATAGTTAGCCTAGCTATCCCCCAAGTTAACAGATGCGAAACGAATGTTCTGCCAAAGGTAGTCACGCGTGTTTTCGTGACGTTAGTGACGTAGTGACGTTAGTAACGTCAGTGACTGTGGCTAGCAAATTAGACACCGTTAGCTTCACTTTTCGCCACAAAAACTTAACTTGAGCCTAAACCATGCAACGGAACGTAAATTCCAATAGAAGCAACTCAATCGCTACCAAGACGAAACTTGTCTATGTAGGCCAAATATTGACTGAGTTTTAGGGGGGCAAAAAGAAATTTAAAAAAATAAAATAATAATAATATATATGTGAGAGAACAAAGGTTGTGCCCTTGCCGAAGGCAAAGCACACCCAATAAGCAGTGCTTTTACTGTCCGTTCACTGCGGACGACAAGCGGAAAATCTCACTAGCGCACTTTGATCCTGTATTCTTCAACATGTACAGTACCAGTGAAAAGTTTGGACACATTTTCCCATTCAAGTGCCTAGCCTCTTACTGACATCACCGCACGTCACTGGTTGTGGGGTATGTGAGTGGAAATACAACATGCTAACGCATATAACGCATCTGGCGTGTGTTAGCAAAAAATATCCGACGCCATCACCCAGGTGTGCCAATCACTGGAACGAGACTAAAAAAAACTGTTTAACTTCTCCTCCCTACAGTGCTTAACCAGCCATTAGATACACATACAAATAGGGCCAAACAAATTACTGACGCAATCGGAATTTACATGTCATCTTCAATGCGCAGTATTCACTCGTAGAGGAACCTGGTTTGTTTTGCTTTTCCCTCCGTTGTACCGAACTCGTACCGAACCGTGATGTCTGAACCGCGGTATGAACCGAACCGTGACTTCAGTGTACCGTTCCACCCCTATTGAATACCCCTGGTAAAACCAAGGCTTCAGTTTGAGGTTTTGTCGTAATGTTCTAAACGCCGCTGTCGCCTTCCTCACCACGACTAACTTTAAAAAAGAGAATGTTAGACAATGTTAACTGTGGCTTTGAGATCACTCCCCAGGTATCTGTGTTGACCATCAGGCTGTGATTAGTTTAGCTGTGAGTAAACTGGACATTATCGCCATTTAGACTCGACTGTGTGGACAGGGCATGGACTGGACAACAACGACACTTGTCCCCAGGCAGCTGGAAATGCCAGGCTTTGACAGTGTAGTGGCCGGTCAGCACAATATGAAACCGCTCTATTAGATGAGCTCACAGCTCTACCGTGCCAGTTCATTTGAGCTGAGAATGTTTTTGGGGCCTGAGCTTATTTCACAAAAATGGACCATCAACATTGGTTGGCTAAATTGTTTTGTCTGTATGCTTAAACTAGCAGGATTGGGTAGGGTGTGAATTAAATCAATACCGAGGTGTTTGTGTGGGAAACAAAAAGAGGGGGGGAAGACAAAGAAAAGCCAATATTCACCGACATCGTTGAAGAGAATAATTGGACAACACTGACCTCTAGTGGCAACAAACTGTATCCCTAACTCCAAGATACAAAAAGCACCTACCAGTAATCTCAGTGCAAAATATTCTCAGGTATCAACTACACAATCTCTGAACTGCATCTGTGATGCCATATCGTATCTCCACATATGAACGGTAATCTACCCAGGCAGTTATAGAGGCCCTGGCTGATCCAGGCTAGGATAGCCAGCGTGATGAGGTCACCAAAGCTGGCGGCGATGGGCGTGGCCACGTTGTCGGGGTTGATGCCAGTCTTCTTGGAGCCGACGATCACACCCACCATGATGAAACCTGCAGGGCCGCAGCAGGGAGGAGTTAGGAAGAATGAGGCAAATCACATGTTTTTGACCCTTCAACACACACTGTGGGATTTCAACAAGGGTAGTCCAGTAAGTGTGTGTGTTTTGATAGTTCCAGCAGTGTGTGCGTATGTTTTCCTACCCTGCAGCAGGGAGGCTATAAAGGCCGTGGCCACACTGCTTGAACATAGCAGCACAGCATGGCTCATCTGAAACTTTCCCTCGGGGATCCAACCCAGCACCACGGCTGCTACCGCTGCAAGAAATCCCACCACCGTAGCCTGCACCTGGAGAAGAGAAGGGGGTAGACAGTTACACACACAGAGACAGAGAGAGAGACAGAGAGGGAGACAGAGAGAGAGATTGAAAATGAATGTAAAGCATTGCAACGCTGTAGTGGACACACACTATAGAGAGAAAGAGAAAAACAGAGAGAAAGAATGAGAAAGAGACAAAAAGGTGGAGGGGGGTCAAGGGAGTTACAACAATAAACCTGTCGTCCTGTTTTTTTTATGTAATGTTACATAACACGTTATCTACTTGGTCGGGCCATTTCCCATCCAAGGCTTCGCAGTCTTTGTTATGACACTGTTCCTGTCCCTGAGTACAAGGACATCCAGATGCATTTGTTACAATGCACATGGAAATCTGATCGTAGTACAAGCAACCTTTCACAGGTCTGCTGTGCTCTCTCTCTAAACTGTATGTTAGCCAAGTCTTTTGTTGTGTTTTATTGGATATTTATAGTTGTATGTTGTATATGTAGAGTTGCATGTTGTATAGTTTTTCAAATGTATAGTCTTTTTATTCCACTGAACAAAAATGAGAATGAGGACCTCTGTCCAGGAACAGATATTTACATATGGCTCACTGTTTGCACTCACAGTGTGGGTTGAAAATGGAGGTAGACCTTGGCAAGATAGTTGTTTTTTATATTCACGGTTCACAAGGACCTATCGTAGATACCTGATTTTGGCTAAACATTCTGCAGATTTTCTTACAGAAGAACATTGCGTATTTTATTACATGAACAACATGCAACACACAGAAAATAGGTAATCTGTCTGTGTGTGTGTGTTTGAGTGGTGACTACCTGCTTCAGAGCCAGGTTTCCTATTATCAGATTCCACTTCTCTATTGGAGAGTCCATTTTTCCCACGTTCACCTGAGTGAGAACAGAACACAATCAGAACAAATAAGTTATTATTTATATATATATATATGTTAATATAAATGTATAATTTATTATATGTTACAAATTACCTTCCCAAAATAAAATTCTACCCGCTTCCTCAGGAAATCCACTATAAATTATAAAAGAAGAAGAACTATAAAGGAACCTAAAAAGTCACAGGAAGTACATGATATAGTTGCATTCTTCAGCAAGGGGCCGTTTCTAGTTTTTAAAATAGTTTTGGAAGGGGGAAAGCAACACAAGTTCCTTTGTGTGGACACAAGAACAATAACGTGAATCTATCTGCCAGGGGTGGAGAGGACTGTGGAACAGAGCGGAAATTCTGTTCCAAGAACACTATCAAGCAGCCAACTCCATATCATTTGAATAATGGGGAGAAAGAGAGCGAGCGAGAGACAGAAAGAAAGGAGAGACAAAGGGACAGAGATTTAAATAGACAAATAAAGAGGATTCAATTTCTGGGGAAATTGTGGGGTGTGGTAAACTGATATGTATGTATATTTTAAATAAGTATGCATACTTATTATTTATGAAGATGGCATAGATTATAAAGCAAACATTTGTTGCTGCTCATTTACACTTCAAGATACTAAGAGTGAAGTGTAAATGAAACAGGGTTCTGTTTTCATTTCCCTTAATGCAAGAGGGAATGGTGATAGGCTATGTTGCAGCCTCACATAGCTGAAACAGTTGCATCAAAACAAAGAAATTGGGCAATCCTGTGTAAAAATTGTCCTAACCTATATCTAACATGTTCTCACTGGCAGTATCTTAGCTGGAATCGTTATTCAAACAGTACTCTCTGCAGACTGAAAAAAAGCCCCCAAAAACGTAAATAGCCTGAAATATATTTCTGGAAAACTGGCTACTATAACAAGTTTAAGTGATCATTATAGTAACAACATCACTGTCTGAAGACTTGGGGGCCACGTGATGTGACCGGCTATCAGCGCTGTAAGTAGGGGAAAACCGTTTCGCGCTTATCCATTCCAATCTTTTGGATATTGAATGGCATTGATTGCTCTCCAGGACTTATGATCATCATTTGATACCCCTCTCGTGGTTAATTAATTTAATAATCTATCAGTCCCACCACAATAATACAAAAATTCAGGGTGTTATCACAGCCTGGAAACATAGCTAGCTACATGTTATCACCCTGGCCTCTGCCTGTGGCATTTCTTCAGCCATCTTGCCGTTTTAGGTAGCAAGCTATCTCACAGAAGTTAACAATCAAATAATGTTCTACTATAGGTAATCGTGTGTGGGCAGGGTTGGGGAGTAACGGATTACAAGTAATCGGATTACTGTAATCTGATGACAAAATAATTGTAACTGTAATCCGTTACGTTACTGGCAAAAAAATAATAATCGGATTACAGATAATTTGAAAAATATTGATGATTACTTTACAATACTTTTACATTTGGGAGTAAAAGTTTTCTCTATGAAGTTTCACATTTGCTTCTGTGTCTGTCACACCAACACACTGCATTTTTTGCCTGGCGTTTCAATGATCAATTTGTGTTCAAAGAAGAAAAAGGCAAAAACATAAGTTAAATGCAAGCTATGTTTGCCTAGGGTGATTCTGCTGTCTGCGTCAAAAGATTCAACTTCAAACTTGAAGAAACATTTGGAGGTAATGCTATGGCTAATGATAATTGGCAGCGAGTAGCTATTAGGGGTGGAACGGTACATGTATTTGTACCGAACCGTACGGTACGGGCGTCACGGTTCGGTGCATGAAATTACACGGAGAATGCACGGTATAAAAATAAATAAAACGTACGTCGTGGGAGTCAGGTGGCTGAGCGGTGAGGGAGTCGGGCTAGTAATCTGAAGGTTGCCAGTTCGATTCCCGGACAAATGACGTTGTGTCCTTGGGCAAGGCACTTAACCCTACTTGCCTCGGGGAGAATGTCCCTGTACTTACTGTAAGTCGCTCTGGATAAGAGCGTCTGCTAAATGTAAATGTGCGTGCAAATTAATGAATGTAATGCAGAACTACTGTTAGATACTCGTGTTCTTTGGGGACATCTAATCTGAAGCTCTGATTGGCGCCGCCGTGAGTCAGAGATAGGCTAGCTAGCAGCACTAAGGATGAGTATGGCGAGTGGTGGCGACCCACGAGAGATAGAGGACCCGCCGGCCTTTTTAAGATTGCAAGTTTGGGAAAATTGTGTCAGCGTTGTTCAGCAGTTGTGGGCAGTGACGTGCAGTCTGGGTAGGCAAGGTAGGCACTGACTACCCTGCCAAAATTCAAACGTAAACATTTTTAATAAATCATTTTATTTAATAAACTTGTATTTTTACTGTTTATTCTTGTGATTTATATATGCAATATGTGTGTTATTCCAATTGTTTAGACGTTACTATCACGAATGTAGCAGTTACGCATAATCAAATACAAAAAAAAAAGTAGAATAAGCAGTGCTTTTACTGTCCGTTCACTGCGGACGACAAGCGAAAAACTCACTTGCGCACTTCGATCCTGTATTCTTCAACATGTACAGTACCAGTCAAAAGTTTGGACACATTTTCCCATTCAAGTGCCTAGCCTCTTACTGACGTCACTGGTTGTGGGTATGTGAGTGGAAATACATCTAACGTGCTAATGCATATAACGCATCTGGCGCGTGCTAAATGACAAAAAAATATCCAACGCCATCACCCAGGTGTGCCAATCACTGGAACGAGACAAAAAAATATATATTTCTCCCTACAGTGCTTAACCAGCCATTAGATACACATACAAATAGGGCCAAAAAATATACATACGTAGCCTTAAAATCAAACTTTTCCCGAACCCCGTGGGGAGGAGGGCCACAATATCATGGCCACCAACAAATCTCAACAAGATTGTTCTTGCTCCGGCAAGAACAATCTAACTTCCGGATATTCGGTTGCCACAACAGACCGAATGGCTTCGCTCGCACCTTTCTGCGCCAGCCATTACTGAACTAAAACTCAAACTAGGGCACAACATCAACGTCATCGTTCTCAGCCACTCCCTCTGTTCGCTGATTGGACCGCCAAAAATGTTTCTGGCAAAAACCGACTAATATACAGAAAGCAGACCTAGTACAGAAGCTTTTGATACACTACCACTGGCGATCAGTCCACCTAGTGTAATGCCTTTATTGACATAAATTGGGGTGACCTTTCTATTTATTTGAGTGCTGCTGTATGTCCTGCTACAACAGTTTCTAGGGTGCAACAGAATTTGTTTTTTAATTGAGTCTTATTCCAGGTTATGTAAACAAACTTCAACTGGTTATGAACTAGGTTTTGAAAGTAATCCAAAAGTAATGGAAAGTAATCAGATTACATTACTGAGTCTGGGTAATCCAAAAGTTATGTTACTGATTACAATCGTGGATGGGTAACTAGTAACTGTAACGGATTACATTTAAAAAGTAACATACCCAACCCTGCGTGTGGGTTTGTGACGTTAGTGGTATTTGTGACTGTGGCTAGCTAGTTAGTCACCGCACGGATACAAGCAACGCAATCAGGACCAAGACGAACATTTTGACACCAACATGTGTCGTGTTGTAGTGTGTAGTGCCAAAGGGCACTGAGGTTTGAGTTATGGTGGGGAAAATAATAATAATAATAATAATAATAATAAAGAATATATATGAGAGCGAATACTGGTTATACTCTCAAGTGGAGAGTAAACGGAAGACCGTTCGTTTGAGTTCCGTTGAGCAGATAGCTCCGCAGTCGTAACTTCACAACATTTCATACAATTCTGAAGCAGCAGCGGTAACTAGAGAGGATACAATTTCTGGGGAAATTGTAGGGTGTGCTTGCTTGCGTCGGTTGCACAGGGGTCTGTATATTTTATATAAAAATGCATCGGGCCTACTTATTATTTATAAAGATTACATAGATTTAAAAGCATCTTTTTTTTGCTGCTCATTTACAACTCAAAATACGAGTGAAGTGTAGAATGAAATATGATGTCTTCTCATTTCCCCTGCAAGAGGCAGCTGACAGGCTGAATCAAAACGAATACATTTGGCAGACCGGTGTACAAATGGACCTAATCTCTATGATTTAAACGTCATTTTAAGTTTTTCTCTTCTCATGATATTTTCTGGCATTTAGCCTACTCATATTGCATTCATTCATGAATAAACAACCCCTTTGAAGATTATTCTACGACGTTACCCGGCAGTAGAAGATGGAATCGCAATTCAAACGGTACCATCTGCTAACTGAAAATATGCCCCCCAAAACGTAAATAAGCTTGACATTTATTTAGTGGAAAATTGCTCATTCATAAAAAGCTCACTGGTAGCGATCATTGTCAGTAACAACGCAAAATGCGATATAGCCCTGTGTTGAGAAGCTGCCCCGGTAAATTGTACTACTACGGTACAGTACTAGGCTACTGCTGTGTTCGTCTTGGTAGCGATTGCGTTGGTTGAATTGGATTTAACGTTCCGTTGTACGGTTTAGGCTGAAATTAATTATTTTCATGAACAGATTGACAACGTTTAGGCTGTGGCAATGAAGTTCAGGTTAGTAGTTAGATAGACTTTTGATTTAAGTAAGGGGAGTGCCGAACATTTTCTGTCGCCGTTTGACTTCCTAAACAGCTGTGTACTGTAGCTAGATGTTTTTGTAGTGTGTCTTGCGTAAGCTACAGCGTTGCAGTGAGCTACACTGGTTTGAAACCACAGGTAATGGTAATTTCACCAACAAATCGTTTTCTAATGTCATAATAAATCCTACAACGAAAATGTATATGTGAGGAATGTTTATTTTAACGATTGAAAACAGATAACGCTACATCATAGACCACTGTAGTATGTGTTGCCCGGGCAACACAGGCTAATGTCATGATGCTAATACTTCAGTGAAATAGTAGACTACTGTTTCCGAAAGTGGATGTACTTCCTTAATAATATCAGCTTATATTGTACATTACACATCACAATTGTGTGTCATATCACAAAGTAAAATGAGTAAATAGTTATCACCCTGGCCTCTTCTCTTGTGGCGTTTCTGCAGCTGCCTTGCAGTAAAGCTATAGTTAGCTTAGCTATCCCCCAAGTTAACAGATGCTAAACGAATGTTCTGGCAAAGGTAGTCACGCGTGTTTTTTGTGACGTTAGTGACGCAGTGACGTTAGTAACGTCAGTGACTGTGGCTAGCAAATTAGCCACCGTTAGCTTCACTTTTCGCCACAAAAACTTAACTTACGCTTAAACCATGCAACGGAACGTAAATTCCAATAGAAGCAACTCAATCGCTACCAAGACGAAACTTTTGACACCTACGTTGTCTATGTAGGCCAAATATTGACTGAGTTTTAGGGGGGCAAAAAGAAATAAAAATAATAATATATATGTGAGAGAACAAAGGTTGTGCTCTCGCCGAAGGCTTGAGCACACCCAATGATTAATATAGCGGAAACACTGGGGCGCATAACTTTTATCATGAACCCTATACTAACAATGGAGCCAGCAAATGTTATCGGTTAATACATTTTTAACCGGTTAAATTCTTAACTGCAATTAATCGTTTCATGATTAATCATGAACATCCCTAGTTTATAGTATATGTGTGTGGGCCTATGGTGAGGGTGACGAGACCTTTTCAAAGTACATCACAATGACATGAGCTTGCTTTTCTTCTGGCAATATAATTCGTGACTCTGCAAGGTGGCGAGTCGCACCAGTCACGCTGAAAACACGATGGACCAAATCAACTCTCGTCTGCCCACACAGGATTATTTCCTCTCTACCCCCTCTGACGTTCTTTCGTTGGGTTCTCAAGCGCTGTCTCTCGTCTCTTTGCTCTCTCAGGTTGAGCTGAGGTGCCAGATCCACCATGTGCCCACCTGCTTGGTTCCTTTCCAGCCCCACCTCCCTCAGTCCAGGGAACAAGGGGTGGCGGACAGTGTAGGAGAACGGAAAATTACCTCAGCACATTTCTCTCACAATTCCTATTCCGCAGGCTCTGTGTTCTGACGATGAAAGGCACTGCCGCACCAAGTGGTTGGCACTACATATGACTGCAGACAAACTGGTTCCAGATAGCATTTAAGGGATTCCTTACTCCTTAACATAGTGTACCAAGCACGAGGCAAAGGCCGTCATTTAAGATAAACATTTATTTATAAATAGTATAGCCTCATTCCCCTGAGGCTATACTCTACCAAGGCTACTCAGCTTTCCATTGTCATTTGACCTGAGCGATAAAATAATGCAGTGTGTGAGCCTAAGGAGGGGAATAACAAGACCTGGCAAGACAAGAGCAGGGATGATGACAAGTTTTAGCTTTTGAGGTTAGGTTTTAGTTGACGCAGGGGACAGCAACTGTCCTTAATAACAATGTAGAGTCAAGAGATTGTCAAGGGAATTGAGTGTGTGTGTGTGTGTGCATTCCTCTCACCGCTGTGGAGAGTCGGGAAGCAAGGGTCATCTCCAAGTTGCCTTTCAGGCCAAGCAGGGCTGGAACCAGGATGAAGATCTCTGTGATGTACCTGAAAGCCTCCCAGTGCTAATGGACAGAAAGGAAGGAGGGGAACGGGTGAGAAAAAAAGAGAAAAGGAGACAGAGAAAGGGAGAAAAAGAGAGCACGAACTCCACATCAATGAGCCTATTTTCCTAAAGTCTCTGCAGCATTGCCCTTTATCAACAGACAGGTGTTGTTAGCCTGCCTACAATGGAACCATTGCTAGTCAGAATGATAACGCAACATATTTATTTTATTCTAAAAAGTACAGGTATGCTGGAATGAATGTACAGAGTTACATCTCACCTGAACAATGTCTAGCACCATGCCTGCTGACACGGTGCCAAACCCTGCCAGCAGGAAGGGTAATAGTATCTGCAAAGCCATGGCAAGGGGAGACTCCTTGGGCATATTCCGGGTAGCGGACCCCTGGCCTTCCTCCTCTTCCTCCTCCTCCTCCTCTTCATCCGCCTCTTCCCCTGACAGTCGTCCCTCTGGAAGCATGGGCTCTGTCTCAGCGTAGCGGCCATCGCCACAGTCCGACAGGCTGATGGAGCAGCGCGCGGCCCGGTCGGGATGGCGTCGGACCTCCAGGTGGGGGGGTTCTGCTCGATAGCCATTTTGGTTGGGGCCCTCGGGCTTGGGCCCCAGGTCTGCCAGGGCCAGACGTTCCTCCTGGAGCTTGGTGTATCCTGTGGGAACCATGGTCTGGAACAGTGAGGTGATTCGCCCGGCGGGCTTTAGAGACACGCCACTCCACCCTCCGCCTGCTCCGCTCATACGCACGGCCAGGCTAGGGCCCAGAGAGTCGGCTATAGCACCCCCCAGTGTGTGGATGTTCATGCTGGACACTATGACACCTCATCTCCCCTCATCAGGGCTGTGTAAGAGGGCGATGGCTGAGCTACACTGGGTAGACAGACAGACATTTAAAAGTTAGCCTGACGATTTGGTCGAATGTTTTAGAGGTCAGCTGGGGTGCAGAAATAATGAGCAAAACAAAAGGCTGCTTTCTCCTGTTCATTAAAACACACACAAGACTTTCAGCCATGGTACTTACATTTCTGTGTGTTAGCTTTGCTTATGCCATAAACTGGGGATAGGGAAGTATGACTACATGGTGAATAGACAGTTTCAGGTTAGATGCATTGTTAGGAGGACGTAATGTAAGCTTGGGATGCTAATAATAATAATAATAATAATGATTGCCAACTTGCTCCATACGGTTCGGTAAAAGATTGGTCTTCTGACACAGTTTAAGCATAACATTAAAAAAGGGAAATTGTTTGAGACGGAAGACTGTTTACAACAAAATAAAACGAAGGGATTCGAATTAATCTGTTTTCTTGATCGTTTATCATATCAACTTTTTTAAACTAGTAAACCAACAACAAGAATCATTAAATAGTGTAAAATTGTTATTCTATCATTAGCAAGAGCCATTAAAGTGACCAATCGAATCGTTATATATACACATTTAGATATGTCTATATATAAACACAAGATTAACTACATATGTAGTTAGTTATAGTCTAGAACTTTAGCTAGCCTTGCTAAAACAGATAATCTCTTACTTAGCTAGGCTAGCTGGATTGCTAGCTGGCTAGCTACGTAAGGATAGCTAGCTAGCCCTACCACGTAGAATTGAACCACCAGTTTTCATATTGGAATTTAAAAATGTTTTACCCAGACGTTCAGCAAAGGACGTAACGGACAATGTTTCTTGGATCGGGCGATTTCATAGCAGGTTTTAGATGTTTCCAGGATGCAGTTCTCCCTTGACACTGACAGCCAGACTCGGAATCGCAAAAAGTGCCACACAAACTATGATAGGCTAATTTATGTTCATGAAGAGCGCAGGCGTAGAACAGATCACACCTTTGTTCTGGTTATGTGTACAGTATGGCAGCTGTACAGTACTTTCTGTTCTCGGGCAGTGGGCCAACTATTGGTCCTGAATTCATATATAACCTCAATATGAGGTTATATAGCCTCCAGTGTGTCGCATATCTGAGCCAAATCAACATGGATTTCCAACATCGATCAAGCCCAAACAATCAAAATGGAAATCAATTAGGCAGGCCTACTTGTTTATTACCATAGCCTATATTGTCTGTTGATATAGCCTAATGCAGCTGAATACTGGGGGCCAACTCAACGTGTAGCAAACATAGTGGATTTTATATAGGCTGCCTGAACTGTGGCCTGTTCCATAAAGCAAGTTTACCGAATAAGCCAGCCTTATGTCAGTTAGTCGGACTAATTTCTCGTTCATTCGGTTCCATAAAGCCAGCTCAACGTAGTTCGAACTCAGTTACTATGACAATTTATGCTTCGAAACTAGCCTGGTCCGGGGCAGGCTAACTGTCAGGCTTATAGTGATGTGTCGTTCGTGAACGATTCGTTCATTTTGAACGAATCCTTACAAGGACTTACAAGGACTCGAGAGTAACGAGTCCTCTCAAAGAGTGATTCGTTCATTTTCTCGTGGCTGCGCATCGGGACTGTTGCATAGGCTCGTCCAAGTAAACAGAAATGATTCGTTCATTTCCCGACTCGGTCTTCGGGTACGAGTATTTGGATCATTTTTCACGTGACCTGCATAGGCTCTGTAGTGGTAGCTAGAGGAAACGAATGATTCGTTCATTTCCCGACTCGGTCTTTCTACGAGTCTTTGGATCATTTTTAACGTGACCTGCATAGGCTCTGTAGTGGTAGCTAGAGGAAACGAACGATTCGTTCATTTCCCGACTCGGTCTTTCTACGAGTCTTTGGATCATTTTTCACGTGACCTGCATAGGCTCTGTACTGGAGGAAACGAATGATTTGTTCATTTCCCGACTCGGTCATTCTAAGAGTCTTTGGATCCTTTTTTCACGTGACCCGCATTGTATTTTTTAGTAGAGGAAACAGTTTCCTCATTCCCTTTCGTGTGGCCGCTGTTTTAGTAAGACGTGAATGATATTCGCTCCAGTCATCATACTGACTGGTTTTGTTATTTTCACTTGACATTTACACTTACAGTTTAGTGCAGTGTAATTGTTTGCCGTGATAATTAAATGCTAGTGTGTTAATAAATGACCAAATCATACAAACTGTCATGATACATTATTTTAATGCCCCCCCCCCCCCCCCCCCCCCCGTTGAAATGAACGAATGACTCGAAAAAAGATTCGTTCATTTTACTGAACGAGATTCAAAGTACCGAATCAGTAAAATGATCAGAACTTCCCATCACTACAGGCTTAGCCCGTATTGTTGCTTAACCAGACGTTCCTGTATGGAAGGCCGTATGTGCCAAAACGTGTAAGTTAACGTTTGTGTACAGACGTTAAAAACGGCCGTGTACAGTTTGGACCATCTATGTTTCCATGCTTTTGGTTGGCATCAACCCACCCCTTTTTGCCATTGGGACCTTGGGAGAGCAACTTGTGCGGTTTGTTCTGTATCACACTCCAGTCCAGTAGGTGGCGGTAAGGCACCTATACCTTGTTTGCTAACTGCCATTAAAGATCCTGTAAAGTGGAATTGAAAACGAGTTTTAAGTTCACCACACCACAGAAGAATGTGTTATTAACTACCCATCCAAATTCGAATGAAAAAAAAGACAAGTATGCCAGTTCGATTCCCGGCCGTGTCAATTGACGTTGTGACCTTGGGCAAGGCACTTCACCCTACTTGCTTCGGGGGGAATGTCCCTGTACTTACTGTAAGTCGCTCTGGATAAGAGTGTCTGCTAAATGACTAAATGTAAATGTAAGTATGTTAAATTAGGCTTTGAAATCAGGGGGGGGGTAGGGTTGGCTACGCCCCCGCAGATTTCTGCCGCGCCCCCCCAGCTGCTTCTGACTTCTGCCCAAAAGGTTACATGTTGAAGCTATGAAAAAGTCTGTTAGTGCTATCAGTAATATGCTTTATTTTTTTTTAAGATTCCCCAGTGATTGTCTGGTTGATAATGGGCAACATAGGTTAGAGCTCCGCCTCCACGTTTACTGATAACAGTGAAATCAACCTCGAATCTCTTGCCACTCGTTCTCGAAGTTTGTATATCGGTCTTTTGTGGAAGGCTTTTGACGAATAGTAAAGTGTAGCATTGGTGTTTAATGTTAAACCCTGGAATTTCATACTTCTGTTTCAGTTTTAATTAGTGCTGTCAAACTATGAAAATATTTACTCGCGATTAATCGCATTAATGTCATAGTATCGCAAATTTGTATCTATTCTGAATGTCCCTTGATTTCTTTTTGTCCCATTATTTTTTCTAATTTTAATGCTCTTATCAACATGGAAAAGTGGATCAGATTGCTTGGTGCAAATGTTTTTTTTTATTGAAAACAACATTGCAATCGCCTGGCTTTGACGAGGGGGCGGAGAATTCGCATCAGCTGTGTGCTTGGCCATCAAGTGGTATTTCAGACTGGACGTGCTGCGATGATAGTAGTGATGGGTCGTTCGCGAACGATCTGGCTCTAAGAGCCGGCTCTTGAAGGTGAACGTCGGGAGCTGGCTCGCATATCTGAAGAGCCGACTCTATTTTTAATAGATTAATACAGCCTATAAAAACTAAATGATTATGAAATAATGAATTTGAATTGTATTTAAAATAATTTACTAATTCAAAGAACAACAAAAAAATACTTGTAGGCTTAAAGGCGCACACGATCATCCTCACATCCTGTCAATCCTGCATGAGGGAGGGCCGAGCCAACTCACACGCAGTCAGAGAGTAGTCAAAACTTGGAGGAGAGCCATGACAAATCAATGCATTTTTAAAGATATGTGGTTACGGTCGAGTATGATTTCATTTCATAATTTAATTCAAATCACCCATCATAGTCAAATTCATAGTTAAAACATGTATTTTTTAAAGAGCCGTTCGGGAGCCAAAAGAGACGGCTCTTTTTGGTGAGTTGAGCCATACGAGCCAGCTCACGAAAAAGAGCCGGAATGCCCATCACTAGATGATAGCTCAGTTCACAACGACAAAGCACAGCGCAGTTCACAACAACAAAACACACAGATCACTTTGGTCTTGTCAATGGAACCATATGGCAACTTTTTAAAAGTAAACTTTCCATTCAGAATCTTATTGGCATCCATTTCGGCGTCTCGCGCTCGCCATCCACTCAAAACGTAACGTTAGCCTACTACTCTTTAGCTGGCTCACAAGCCCAAACAAGTGTGTGCGGCGTGCCTGTTGTTTTGTTTCCGGTCTAGCTAGATCCGGTGTGGTGTTGTAGTTTTTCTAACGTCAGTAGTTGTTGCAACCAACAGCATGTGAAAAAAACTACAAAGTTTGCTAGGCCAAAACGAACGTTAATCTCGCGATAAAAAAATGGACGCCGTTAAAATGGGTTTGCGTTAACGCCGTTAATAACGCGTTAAACTGACAGCACTAGTTTTAATCTTTTTTAATAGAAGATACACGGGTTAGTAAGACGTTAACAGTACAGTAGTCTTTTAGCTTGGTTAGCCATCGATTGTTCTTTAAACTCATACTGCAGAGCAAGCAGAGCGTGCTGGTCCTAGTGGAAGCACTTCCCAGTCTCTAGATAGGCCTACCAACGTTACCGCTGCTGTGGGTGAAGGCGTGCATGGTTTGAATGAGAGCACTCCAATTCAGCCTGTTCTACAAACGTACCCCATGCGCATTTTCAGCCAAGGTCTTAGGGCATCGCTCTCGAACTTGGTTAGAGTACTCAGCCAAGCTAGATGCATGTTTCTACTTCCCCTGTCGACAATTTGGAGCCAGAAATGATAAAGACATCACCTTCAGTAGACAAGGTTTTACCAATTGGAAAACAGCTATGTTTATTTAACATAAAGCTCTCAAAACTATTTTGCTCTCAAATGAATGCCCAAAAATGTTGTGCTCGCATTAACTGTGGAGGTCCTTATCCAGCATCACATCAAACCCAGGATACGTCATAAGTTTGGGCTAAGCCCCGAATGTTTATAATGTCTGGCTCCGCGCTTCATTAACACTTGGATCGTTAAGCAGACTCAAAAATTGTAACATAATGGTAATATAAAAAAAGAATACGATCCCTTTCCGTAATCATTATACCCCCCAGAAATGTTCACTACCCCCATAGTCAAAGCAGGCTGCATCCGGCCCTGTTTCGTGAGAAAATCAGCAGTCTTCTCTGCTTGAGACTGGGGGGGGGCGTGTCGCCTGAAGGAGCCGAACAAAATAGTATAGAATTAGTGTGTTGCCATTAAGGCAAAATGTTGAAAGGACTTTTAATTTGACAAGCTGTCTCGGGAGTTTTGGGGTTAAAAACTGACATTTTCCTGTTGAGTGGAAAGTAAACACAAATGTATGCACGTCACGATTGTTAGCACTAGAGTACAAATTCATTGTTGTTAATAAGTTAATAAGTTATTAATAAGTTAATGTTAAAATACTGTCATGTAAGTACAAATTCATTGTTGTTAATAAGTTAATGTTAAAATACTGTTTAAAAAGGAAAGACTACACATAGTTACGTCTTATTTACACATATTTACAGTTGTATTCCATTACGAGATTTATGCTAAAACAGTCAAACTTTATTCCTTTGTTACAGTTTTTACTCTGTCATGTAAGATGATATTGGAAACCAGTAAACAGCAAGTAAATGCTCACTACGACTTGTCATTTTGCATCAGTTAGCTAGATGTATAGCTACAGTTGCTACACTGCAGTGAGGACATCACAGTAAAAAGACAGAGAAGTTAGTGTTGAACTTCGTGGCAAGATGGACACAAAAAGTGCTAAGGCTTCTGTAGCGAGTGGAAGAAGTTCTCGTTCAGCTACATCATCAAACAGTGCGCTAATCCACGCACGTGCAAAAACAGCAGCTGCTAAAGTACACGCTACATATTAGTGATGGGACGTTCGCGAACGATCCGGCTCTAAGAGCCGGCTCTTGAAGGTGAACGTCGGGAGCTGGCTCACATATCTGAAGAGCCGACTCTATTTTTAATAGATTAATACAGCCTATAAAAACTAAATGATTATGAAATAATGAATTTTAATTGTATTTAAAATAATTGACTAATTCAAAGAACAACAAAAAAATACTTGTAGGCTTAAAGGCGCACACGATCATCCTCACATTCTGTTCCTGTCAATCCTGCATGAGGGAGGGCCGAGCCAACTCACACACAGAGCCATGACAAATCAATGCATTTTTAAAGATATGTGGTTACGGTCGAGTATGATTTAATTTCATAATTTAATTCAAATTGTTTTCACACCCATCATAGTCAAATTCATAGTTAAAACATGTATTTTTTAAAGAGCCGTTCGGGAGCCAAAAGAGCCGGCTCTTTTTGGTGAGCTGAGCCATACGAGCCGGCTCACGAAAAAGAGCCGGAATGCCCATCAGTACTACATATGCAGGACAAGAAGCTAAAGCTAAAATAGACAAAGCAGCTAAAGAAGCTGAATCACAGTTGGAGAGAGTAAGAAGAGAGACTGAGCTTGAGACACTCGCCATGTGCCGTGAAGCAGCAGCTGCTGACGCCGAAGTAGCCGTTTGGGAATCAGCTCACACAATGGAGAGATGTATTCTGTTGGATGAAACGGGCCCATCAGAAGAAGATAAACTAGAGCAAACAAGCAAATGCGTCCAAGCTCATTTTGACCCAAATAGCTCCCCAGAGCGAGCAGCTACGAAGGCTAGCACTCAGACATTTCAGCCTGCTACAGCTGCCACTAACTGTTTCAGTCCAAACAACCCCTTTTCTTCATACCGGCAGGTTCCTGTTTCTTCACAGGGACCACCACAGGCTAACAACACTGGTAATGTGGACTTAGCAGTAGATGGCCCAGACTATGCTTATGTTCCACCAGCAGTCAAACTGTCAGACATATTTGACATAAAGGATGCTCAGGTCAATTTAAAAAAGATTCACAGTGACTTGAATGTTTCTGCTCCGCACTTCTTCCCTCAGCTGAAAACTGAACAAAGTGTGCGCACAACTGAACGTCTCGCACAATATTTAGCTCGACGTGACCTGGTGAGTGCAAGCTTGTATGAGTTTGATGATCAACCTGAAAATTATCGTGCTTGGCAGTCTTCATATAAAAATGCTACCCAAGGCCTGTGTCTCACTGCTACCGAGGAGCTGGACTTAATGACTCGATGGCTTGGCAAAGAATCCAGCAACCAAGTGAAACGCTTACGTTCAGTGCACATAGCAAGTCCAGACATATCACTCAGGAAAGCCTGGGAACATCTTCAGGAATGTTACGCAGCGCCAGAGGTAGTTGAAAAGGCCCTCTTCACTCGACTCAACAAATTTCCTAGGCTTTCGGCGAAAGAAAATCTGAAGCTAAGGGAGCTAGCATATCTGCTGATGGAAGTGCAGTGTGCTAAGGAAGACGGCTACCTTCCAGGTTTGTCCTACTTGGATACTGCACCTATAGTAGCCAAGCTGCCTTATGGACTTCAGGAAAAATGGATCTCTGCTGGTTCAAGGTATAAAGAAGGAAATGGAGGACGGTTTCCACCATTTGAGTTCTTTACTAGGTTCATGTGCTATGAGGCAAAGAAAAGGAATGATCCCAGCTTTGCCTTTTTAAATGCTAGAGAACCTCCTTTGAAGGCTGAAAGTTCCCATTTTAAAAGCACCAAGAACCCCATTGCAGTTCATAAGACCAATGTCTCCCCAGCAGAGTCAAGCACTTCCAGTGATCCTAGTGGAGTTTAGTGGATAAATGCAAAGCGTTTAGAGCCAAAGATCTTTAAGACAGGAAAGACTTTCTAAAAGAGAGAGGATTCTGCTTTAAGTGCTGCGGCTCAAAAAGTCATGTGGCGAAGGACTGCACTGCATCAGTGAAATGTTCTGAGTGTGACAGCACAAGACATGTCTCAGCTATGCATCCGGGCCCTGCACCACAAAACACGGCTCCTGCACCCTCGTCACAGAATGGTGGGGAGGGAGAAGAGGACGACGACAGCACGGATGTCGTCAGCTCAAATTGCACTGAAGTATGTGGTGCAGGACAAGTGGGGCGGTCATGTTCCAAGATATGCTTAGGAAAGGTGTATCACAAGCAGGAGCGGCGCCAGAGAATTTTTAATGCAGGTGCTTAGGGGGTGCTAGATCATTGACAGGGGGAGCTGCGCAATTCTATATATTATATATAAATACTATCAGGTCCGCCTGGGCCGGAGTGGGACCCATTTTCAGCCCGGCAGTGTAATGGCCAAAGCCAGCCCATCCCCCATCAGGGGCCGAGCCATACGTTGAACAATCGGGGCTTAACCCGAACCTAGAACCTAGTCAAGGTTCTGAAGCGAGGTGCATTGCGCGCGAGCGCAATTTTTTGCATTAATTTCTGTGCAAAATAGTTTTTTGAGCTTTCTGTAGAGATTTTCAAACAGAGCAATTGAGCCTTCATTTTCTCAAAGGCGGAGAAGAACACCCAGGGCTTGGTTTACACCTATCTATAAATTCTAGCCACTGCGCATTGCGCGCGAGCGCAATTTTTTGCATTAATTTCTGTACAAAATAGTTTTTTGAGCTTTCTGTAGGCTAATATAAATATTTCGTTGGACTCAAATTGTAACATTTTCTGGAAATTACAACCCAAATTTGTACCTGAAAGATTCAGGACTTTTGAGAAAACATATTTTTCCCACCCTTGCAGGAACCTAGATTTATGAAGTGACAGATCTTTCTTTTTTTACCTGTCTTTTTCAGTTCCTCCTGGCATCTTTCCCCCATCCATTTTATTATTTTTGCATCATTTACATTTAGTCATTTAGCAGACGCTCTTATCCAGAGCGACTTACAGTAAGTACAGGGACATTCCCCCGAGGCAAGTAGGATGAAGTGCTTTGCCCAAGGACACAACGTCATTTGACACAGCCGGGAATCGAACCAGCGACCTTCTGATTACAAGCCCGACTCCCTCACTGCTCAGCCACCTGACTCCCAGCATCAGCTTAATCTTGCTAACTCCACAACAATAAATGATTGTTTAGGCTTGTCTCCGCTTATTTAGATTAAAACCTAGTGTAGCCTATTAGCTTACTTATCAGTCACAGTAACTTAACACATGGTTTTATTCGGTGTGTGAAAAAAACTAAGAGAAAGCAGGCGATCTGCTGGGCCAATTTATGAGCGGGCAGAGCGGCCCACCGTGAATTAATTCTCCCGATTCTCCCGATGGCCACTCCGGGCCTGAATACTATTAATAAATTAGCAATATTTTTGGGGGTGCTATTGGGGTGCTTTGGTCTTTCTTGGGGGTGCTGAAGCACCTGCTAGCCCCTCCCTAGCGCCGCCCATGATCACAAGAGTTGTCCAGATAAAGCCATCAAGGCATACATCGTTTTAGATGACCAAAGCAACCGGTCATTGGCGAGATCCAGTTTTTTTGACCTGTTCAACATTAAGGGGGAGTCATATCCTTACCTACTGAGAACATGTTCCGGCACAGTAGAAACGTTTGGCAGAAGGGCTGAAGATTTTATGGTCGAAGCACTCAATGGGAAGATTACAATCCATCTCCCCCCGCTTATTGAATGTAACGACTTACCTGACAACCGGGCTGAAATTCCCACGCCAATCGCCGCTCTTCATCAACCTCACCTCGTCAAAGTAGCAGAACACATCCCAGAGTTGGACCCCACTGCTGAAATCCTCCTGCTGCTTGGTAGAGACATAATTAGAGCGCACAAGGTAAGGGAGCAAATAAACGGCCCTCTTAACGCCCCCTTTGCTCAACGCCTTGACCTAGGATGTGTGTTGGTTGGAGAGGTATACCTAGGGAATGCACACAAACCAAATGTCAGCACTTACAGAACAACAGTGTTTGATTGTCGTCGGCCTTCGCTCCTGCAACCGTGCACAAGCTTTTTGCATGTCAGAGAAGAGCATCATGGCAAAGAGTCTAAGAACAGTGTCTTAGGGCCCAGCAGGGCTAGAGAATCTCGGCTGGGTCAAAACACATTTGACCGCACCGAACAAGACAACAAGCTAGCACCTTCAGTTGAAGATGAGATCTTCTTGAGAATAATGGACAAAGAAGTCTACAGAAATGATTTACACAGTTGGGTCGCTCCGTTACCGTTCAGGCAACCTAGACAACGGTTGCCTAACAACCGTGATCAAGCACTTAAACGGTTTAAATCACTTCACCGCAACCTGAGGAGGAGGCCAGAGATAGAACATCAATATGTGGCATTCATGGGTAAACTGCTGGAAAATGACCATGCTGAGGTGGCGCCAGGACTAACGGAAGCCGAAGAGTGCTGGTACTACTTACCAAGCTTTGCAGTATTTCACCCACAAAAACCTGGCCAAATCAGAGTGGTGTTTGATTCAAGTGCCCAACACTCCGGAATCTCCTTGAACGATGTGCTCTTGACTGGTCCTGATCTTAACAACTCCCTTCTGGGAGTACTCCTGCGGTTCCGAAAGGAAAAGGTTGCTGTCATGGCAGATATACAGCAGATGTTTTACTGCTTCCTCGTAGAGGAAAAGCACAGGAACTATCTCAGATTTTTATGGTTCAAGGACAATGATGTGATGAATGAAGTCATAAACTACAGAATGAAGGTCCATGCTTTTGGGAATAGCCCATCTCCAGCAGTGGCTATCTACGGGCTTAGAAGAGCCATCAGAGAGGGTGTGCGAAGACACGGAGTAGACACCGTCACCTTTGTCGAGCGCCACTTTTACGTTGATGACGGTCTTTGTTCTGTCCCAACTGACGCTGAAGCCATTGACCTGCTGCGTAGGACTCAAGCTTCACTTGCTGGCTCCAACCTCAGGCTACACAAGTTTGCATCGAACAGTCAGGCTGTCTTGGCGGCCTTCCCAAATGAGGACTGTGTGGCAGCTGGGAAAGATGTAGATCTCAGTGGAGATGAGTCGTTAACTCAACGCAGCTTAGGCCTCCTGTGGGAGATAGCAAGGGACACATTCACCTTCTCTGCATCAACTGACATTAAGCCGTTCACCCGCCGTGGAGTTCTCTCCATGGTGAATAGTGTTTTTGACCCCTTGGGTTTTTTGGTTCCGGTCACAATCCAAGGAAGAGCCCTCCTCAGAGAGCTGAATTCTGAGACATCAGAGTGGGACACCCCATTACCTGAAGATAAATTAGGCAAGTGGGAGGCTTGGCGAAACTCCCTTCAATAGTTGAAGCATTTACATATACCAAGGATGTACACAGGAATCTCTCTAATCAAGGCCGAACGAGTAGAACTCTGTGTGTTCTGTGATGCTTCTACCAAGGCCATTGGTGCTGTAGCCTATTTGAAGACCATCCAAGAAGACAGTGTTGACATTGGATTTGTCATGGGGAAGTCTAAACTCGCTCCTCAATCTGAGCCAACCATACCGAGACTCGAGCTATGTGCAGCAGTTTTGGCTGTGGAAATGGCTGAACTGATTCAAGATGAACTAGACTTGAAGCTAGATTCCATTAAGTTCTACACGGATAGCAAAGTGGTCCTTGGATACATTAACAACCAATCCAGACGGTTTTATGTATATGTCCACAATCGAGTCCAGCGTATTCGCCAGACCACTAATCCTGAACAATGGCACTACGTACGCACAGATGGCATGTGAAATGCCTCTCTCTCCGGATGAGCTTTACCAAGCAAGAGAAGTCATCATCGGAGCTGTGCAGAGGAAAGCATTTGAGAAAGGGTTTGAAGCTTTAGAAAGAGACAAGCCAGCTCCTCTAAACAGCTGCCTACGTCGTCTCAACCCTATCTTGCGGAATGACCTCATCTGCCTCGGAGGCCGCCTGAAAAACGCAGACGTGGAGATTGAGCAAAAGAACCCTGTTATTCTCCCAAAAGAAAACCATGTGTCCTTGCTGCTCATCAGACACCACCATGCTCAAGTAAAACATCAGGGTCGCCATCTAACTGAAGGCGCCGTGAGAGCTGCAGGACTCTGGATCCTGGGAGGTAAAAGGCTCATAAACTCAACTCTTCACAAATGCGTGACTTGTCGCAGACTCGGATGCAGGAGCAACAAATGGCAGATCTGCCACCAGAGCGTCTCAAGGCCTGCCCTCCCTTCACGTATGTGGGGTTGGATGTCTTCGGACCATGGCACATCACTACCAGACGTACAAGAGGGGCGCAGTCTGAGAGCAAGCGGTGGGCCATATTGTTCTGTTGTATGAGCTCTAGGGCATTTCACATCGAGGTGATTGCCTCAATGGACGCTTCAAGCTGCATTAACGCCTCGAGGTGCTTCTTTGCCATAAGAGGACCAGCCAAACAACTAAGGTCAGATTGTGGTACAAATTTCATTGGGGCCTGCAGAGATCTCAGGATGGGCGCAGACCAACCAGACACCACTGTGCAGAGGTACTTACACCAACAAGGATGTTCCTGGGTGTTTAACCCACCACATGCTTCGCATATGGGTGGTTCATGGGAACGCCTCATCGGAGTAGCCCAAAGGATCCTGGATTCAATGCTTCTTGAACATGGCACTCACCTGACCCACAAAGTCTTGTGCACATTAATGGCAGAAGTGGCAGCAATTATGAATGGAAGACCATTAGTTCCGGTTTCAAATGACCCAGAGGACCCATTCATTCTCACAGCATCGATGCTATTAACTCAGAAAGCCGGCGTCCCGCCTCCTCCAGGAGACTTTACGGACAGAAACCTCCTCACCAAGCAGTGGAGACAAGTACAAGCCTTGTCCAACATGTTCTGGAGCCGTTGGAGACAAGTGTACTTGTCAACTTTGCACAGCCGGAAGAAATGGACTAAGTCCCACCAAAATCTGCAAGAAGGAGACGTTGTCCTTCTTAACGACAACCAAGCTCTCCGCAACAACTGGCCTTTGGCTGTAATCACGAAAGCTATTCCTGGAGAAGATGGGAAAGTCCGTAAGGTGGAATTGAAGACCACAGATCAGGGACATTCAAAAAACTACCTTAGACCAGTGACAGAACTTGTTTTGCTTCTGAGGAAAGAGTGATGTGTATAAATTTAGTTAATTCATAATTTGTTTGTATAATGACCTCACAGAGGACAGGCGGGGAGTGTGTTGCCATTAAGGCAAAATGTTGAAAGGACTTTTAATTTGACAAGCTGTCTCGGGAGTTTTGGGGTTAGAAACGGACATTTTCCTGTTGAGTGGAAAGTAAACACAAATGTATGCACGTCACGATTGTTAGCACTAGAGGCAATGTCATAAGTACAAATTCATTGTTGTTAATAAGTTAATGTTAAAATACTGTTTAAAAAGGAAAGACTACACATAGTTACGTCTTATTTACACAAATTTACAGTTGTATTCCATTACGAGATTTATGCTAAAACAGTTAAACTTTATTCCTTTGTTACAGTTTTTACTCTGTCATGTAAGATGATATTGGAAACCAGTAAGCAGCAAGTAAACGCTCACTACGACTTCTCATTTTGCATCAGTTAGCTAGATGTATAGCTACAGTTGCTATACTGCAGTGAGGACATCACACTTAGAATTAATTTGTTCAATGAGTGAAACATACAGATGCATATAAATGAAACTTGTTTCCTGAGCTGTAACACAGGAGTAAAAATGGACACCAGAGACAGTGAAGTCTCCAACTACTTCTAGCACATTAGCTACCATTTCACCAAAATACCATCATACACCGAGTAGACTAATATCAAGATAGCGGTTTGCACTAACTCATATAGGCCGTAAGGTGAACCATGTTATCGTTTCAACCCGCTCCACAGTCTGGCATCTACACAATCTTTAGCTCATAAAAAAGAACGAGTCCTGTTAAACTACCAAAAAAAAAATTGTCGCTGAAATTCAAGTCGATTGTCGATGCGTCTATGTTTTATGCAGAACTAGTTTCTTCACAGCGTAATAGGATTTTGGTGGCACGGTTCGACACGTGATCCTTCTACATCAATAAGGTAGCTGCTTTTTGTCAACATGGATGGATATGGTTGTCAAATAGAGGATGGGACCTTGCACGTTACAGTGTTTCCTCTATGTTTATGGCCCGCCACGACTAAATTTCTGCCGCCATGGTATCAGAAATAGGGTTGTACAAAATTTTTGGACATATGTGATTGTTAGAGTGCATGTCGGAGAATAGCATGGATACGTGCTTAAAACCGCAGTTGAGATTGTGCGTCTTTGAGAAGTCGCATAGCTAACTTGTCAGTTAATTTAAGCCTGTTATTGTATTAGTCTATATTCTTGCTAATTTAAATTAAGTTAACTGGTGATCTTCGTTGTTTGTATTATTCCCCTGCTAGCTAAATTGCACATGTCTGTTGATTCGATAGCGATTGCTGCCTTTGCTTACGTTTGTATTTTCGGTGCATTACTATGCAGAAGTAGTTTTAATTAATAAATAGTGGGTTTATTGTTATTATTTGCTACAGAATGCTTAACCTATCAAGCTCAAATGAAGCAGACAGTGTACATGCTTTCGAGTACCTTAATCGATAGGCTAGGCTACTGACCAACGTCAATTATTAATACGTCAATTAATAATTGGCAGCATTTATGCCATTTAGAACATACTTTATGAGTGGAATGTCTCTAAGTAGCCTATCCTTATTGCTTTAGGGGAAATAGTACGAAAATATGTGCAATATTACATTAGTTATTAAACTAGGCTATTACATTAACCTGGGGGGGGGGGGGGGGGGACGACAGACAGACTTATGTCGTTGTTGTAACATTCATTCATTCATTCTTCCACAAATGAAAACACTGATCAACCATAAAAACAATTGAAATGAAAAGTATGAAATATGATATATAAAACTGTACAAAACAGAATAAGGAATAACAGATTAAGGACACTCAGTCCTCACTGTCAGTGTCAGGACAGTTATCTTCCAGTTCCTCAGTTTCTTTTGTGTTGGCACAATTTACATTTAGTCATTTAGCAGACGCTCTTATCCAGAGCGACTTACAGTAAGTACAGGGACATTCCCCCCGAGGCAAGTAGGGTGAAGTGCCTTGCCCGAGGATACAACGTCAGTTTGCATGACCGGGAATCGGACTGGCAACCTTCGGATTACTAGCCCGATTCCCTCACCGCTCAGCCACCTGACTCCCTTACACAATTACAACAACGACATAACTCTGTGCAACACAGTCCTGCAGAAAAACATGAACATCTGCCTGTCTCACACGCACTTTTGCAGCCGCAGTGTATCACATGCAAAACACTGTCAGGGGCCGAATTTCTGTTACGTGCAAGGTCCCATCCTCTATTTGCCAAACATATCCATCCATGTTGACAAAAAGCAGCTACCTTATTGATGTAGAACGATCACGTGTCGAACCGTGCCACCAAAATCCTATTACGCTCTGAAGAAACTTTCAGCCTTCGGAGTACTATAAATTCAATCAATCCGTCCGACTCCGTCCGTCTGTCCGTAACGGAGTTGGAGAAGTATAATTCGGCCTTTATGATTGATTATTAGGGCTGTCCCCACTCAGTCGACTAGTCGATTTTCTGGTCGATATGCTCTTGGTCGACTAAGATTTTTTTAGTCAAGCTGCCAGTGTGAGAGTGTGAGATCTGATTCCCGCTTGTGTCATCATTGCTGAATTAACTAAATGTTCTACAGAAATTGTAGATTATAATATTTAAGACAAATAAAGCAACTCTAAAAATGTATAATTTAAAAGAAGGTGTTACTGTTTTCCCTTTCGTTAATCTGCGTTTGTTTTGTTTTGGTATTTTGCACACGGCACTACACAATTGGCTGCCGAACTACAAACTCTGCCATAGCCTACTTTGTCGGTGTTATTAGTCAAAATGGCAAATAAATCTGCGGTATGACAGCATTTCATTAAAGTACATTCACATTTACAAAGTACCGGGTGACTCGAAAAACGTTGAATGCAAACTCTGCCAACAACGGTTAATTTTTCATAGTTCGACGTCGAATATGATGTAGCCTACCACCTGAAAAACGTAAGTTGACCTAGCCCTACTTCGCTCATGATAACGCGCTGGGTTGAAAAATGAATATGCCTATTATAAGAATCATATCCAAATCGAATGACATTATCTTCTCCGGCCAAGACAACACAATCTTTCTCTGTTGCACCATTCCCCACTCAGCTTCTACGTAAGTTCGCATGCTGCAAGTTCAGGCAGTGATAAGTGCGCTCTGATGATTTGCATGTGAAACAAACAATATTTCTAATTTGTAGTACATTGTAAGAGATATTACATAATAACCAATCAGGCATTTGGTATTATATCGCCATTCGGTAACAACAGGACTGGTGACACAAGACTTATTATTAGTAATTAGTTTATTTTATAGCGGTTGAATCTGGAATGTCCAGCGGCTACATTGAGTCAGATCGGAAAAATGTTTGTACATTTATGTTTGTCTAGTTATCAATCTCCCTTCTTATGTATGTATTTCATATTATCTCTTAAAACAGTGAGGGAAAACATTACACAAAAGGGTTTGATGAAAAACATTGTGACATTTATAGAAAAAAAAAACGTTTCAAATTTCGATTAGTGGAGTCTTGGTCGACCAAAGAAAATCTTAGTCGGGGACAGCCCTAGAACCTATGAACTCTTAAATAAAAATCTATAATGGTATATTTTACAAATACTATTTATCTACTTTCATAATGAATTTATCAAATGTATTAAACCCAGGTGTAAAATGCAAGTAAAAACCCACCATCCAAAAGAGCAATCGTGGTCATCTTTTGGCAAGCATTTTTCAAGTTATGTTTGGCCAAAAAAATATGCTTCACTGCTTGGACCCCTAAAAAGTTGGGATGCTGTATAAAATGTACATGATTTTATCTCATAAACCCATATGATTTTCATAATAGGACATAGAAAACATACAATGTTTAAACTGATGAAATGTACAATTTTAAGGTCATCGTAAATAAGGACAATTTAGAATTTGATGTAGCATCCCCTCTTCTTTTAATAACAGTCTGTTTATGTCTGGGAACTGAGGAGACCAGTTGCTCGAGTTGTGGGAGAGGAATGTTGTCCCTGTTGTGTCTAATACAGGATTCTTGCTGCTCAACAGTCCTGGGTCTTCTTTGTCATATTTTCATAGTTTCATGTTCCACCAAATGTTTTTAACTGGTGAAAGGTCTGGACTGCAGGCAGGTTCAGCACTCTGAGTATTCTACTATGAAGTTGTAACAGATGCAGTATGTGGTTTAGCATTGTCTTGCTGAAATATGCAAGGCCTTCCCCGAAAAATCTGTTGTCTTTTCCATCCAGGATGGAAGATGGATGGATGGAATCTCACAGGAGTCAGGTGGCTGAGCGGTGAGGGAATCGGGCCTGTAATAAGGTTGCCAGTTTGATTCCTGGCTGTGCCAAATGACGTTGTGTCCTTGAGCAAGGCACTTCACCCTACTTGCCTCGGGGGGAATGTCCCTGTACTTACTGTAAGTCGCTCTGGATAAGAGCGTCTGCTAAATGTAAATTTCAATTTGTCTGACCACAGAACAGTTTTCCACTTTGCCTCAGTCCATTTTAAAGGTGACATGACATGAAAACTTCACTTTAGGAGGTTATTTAACATTAATATGAGTTCCCCTAGGCTGCCTTTGGTCCCCCAGTGGCTAGAATTTTCGATAGGTGTAAACCAATAACCAATCGTGTAAACCAATAACCAATCGCTCTGGATAAGAGCGTCTGCTAAATGACTA
This sequence comes from Osmerus mordax, assembly GCF_038355195.1. NCBI lineage: Eukaryota > Metazoa > Chordata > Actinopteri > Osmeriformes > Osmeridae > Osmerus > Osmerus mordax. The sequence goes on along the minus strand of NC_090066.1, from coordinate 12,219,726 downwards.
AATGTAAACCAAGCCCTGGGTGTTCTTCTCCGCCTTTGAGAAAATGAAGGCTCAATTGCTCTGTTTGAAAATCTCCTCTTTGTGACGTCACAAGGAGGGAGGTTACCTCCCCTCTCTCTGCTTTGGCCGCCCAGAGAATCTGGCCCGCCCATAAGAAACGAAGCATTACATTTGCTCAGTTTGGATGTACAACGGAAAACAAAAATCTTTTTACAGTTCATTCATCCGAGCCTCTGAGGACCCAGTGTCTTCATTTTATTTTCTCTGGAAATGCGCCTACAACAGAAGTTGTGTAGGTGCATTTACAGAAAAAATTAAATTTGTTTTGTATGTCTGCGCCAAACACTTCAGCCACGACTGTTTCTTCAATTTGAGCTAATACAAAACTGGCCTTGCTGAAATTAAATTCTGGATCAGTACTAACTCTCTTTCGTCCAGCTACTAACTCGGACAAGTAAGTTAACTAACGCTATATCATTTTGTAGCTTTACTGTATATGGTTACCAGTACCGCCGCTCCCATTACGCGCACTACGCGCTGTGCGTAGGGCACCAAGTCCTGAGGGGGCACCAACAAATTGCCGATATTATATCAGTATATAAATATTAGGCACCTTTTAGGCATGTATATCACAAAACAGGCAGAACAAGAGATATATTTAATTGCTCAAAAAAAGTTACGATGGTGCCCCCCCCCAAAACAAATACACACTCAACTTCCCAAGCTCGCCGTGGGTGCCCTTTCCTATCTCAGTGGCCTGACGAACTTTGACAGTAGGGTCAACTTTTCGAAAATGGCCTCAAAAAGACAACAGGAGTCAGGGGCAGAAATAAGAAAGAGAAAGAAACTGCGAAATGATGCCCGTGCATCACTTTCAGGTAAGTCCATGTTTAATCATTGTTAAATACGGGAAATGTGCTGCTAATTTAATGGTTAGCCTGTACACCTCGAACTAGCTGACGTTATTGCTAATGTTAGCACACTCAAATATGTTAGGTGCAAGCTAAATTCAGATTTTACTGTTAAACATTATCTATGCAAAAATACATCACCTTCACTAGACAAGGTTTTACCAATTGAAAAACGGCTGTTTATTTTACATGAAGCTCAAAAAACTATTTTGCGCTCAAATAAAGGCCAAAACTTTTCGCTCGCGCGTGTTGCGCGTCGCATTACGTTGGGAACTCCTAGCATCACATCAAACACAGAATGTGGATGCATTGGCAGGGCAGCTGTGGTGGCGTATACGGGGGCCGGTTCTGGTGGGCCGGTCTGGATCAAAGTCCAGGGCCTATTTTTACTCCCAGTCCGTCCCTGCCAAGCCCTGATCAACCACCCTCAACCAGATGTTTAGGGACAGATACACGTCAGAGAACCACCACCTCTGAATAGGTGTTACATTGTGATGCTGCTGTTGTGTTAGGCTATTGGTATTGAGTTATATATTTGGTAATAAAAAGTTAAACTGGCAAAAACTATCAGGTTTTTCTTTTGGGGGGGGGGGGGGGGGGCATCATAAAGGAATTATGCTTAGGGCACCAAAATGGCTAGCAGCGGCACTGATGGTTACCTAGCTTGCTACCCTTAGAATGTGGCTGTAACATTAGCTCTGCAGCTAACAGCTGAGTTACTGTCGCTAATGGAAAGGTAGATATCATCAAGTATGTGTGTGAATACACATGCTGTAATGTCAGTGTTCTACACTTCTTTGTTATTTGGATAAACGTTCTGCTATTGGTGTTATGGCGCGCGCGATATCCGCCTTTCCCCTCATTGAAATGACTGAATGTGTACCTCTGCAAACCAGGGTTATCAGATGAAAATGGGCAAATTCGACGCATCTTGCAGCCATTGCGATACATCTATTGTAAACATTAGCGCATGGTGCCGCCCCTCCGCTCCTCATTAGCATTTAAAGCTACAGACACCAAAACAGCGCGTTCTGAGGAAAGCTCCTTGTGGGATTGCTAGTAGTGGCTGTAATTCTGCACCAAGGCTGAGACTTCTGATACAGTATTAGGGGACCACTAAGGCCTATATAAAAGCATCCAAAAACGTCACCTGTGTGTCATTTAAAGGTGTCATGTCACCTTTAAATGAGCTTCAGCCCAGAGAAGATGGAAGTGGGTAAAGGCGTAAAGTGTGCCTCATTATATATTCCGCGGGATTTACAAACACTGCCAGTAAGAGTGCGCCTCTATTCTGCGGGGAAATTCTCCGCCTCTTAAAAGCAGGTCTTAACCAGGAGCGCATTTTCCTGTGTGTACAAATGTACACACAGGAAACCTTATTCAATGGCAGCAGTGATCCGAGCAAGGCGAAGACATAGGCCAATTTTTTTCAGAGGGTGTGGATGTTCTTCATGTTCGTATGGGAGTCAGTTGGCTGAGCAGTGAGGGAGTCGGGCTAGTAATCCGAAGGTTGCCAGTTCGAATCCCGGTCATGCCAACTGACGTTGTGTCCTTGGGAAAGGCACTTCACCCTACTTGCCTCGGGGGAATGTCCCTGTACTTACTGTAAGTCGCTCTGGATAAGAGCGTCTGCTAAATGACTAAATGTAATGTATGCTTCATGCTTTGGTTACCCGCAATGTTTTTGGGCTATCTCGTTGTTTATGATCATTGACCTATGCACTTTTGTAAAGCTCTCTCTTGGAAGTCGCTTTGGATAAATGCGTCTGCTAAATGGATACATGAAAATATTCTGCCCTGTAATATGTTCAGGTTTGCTGTTACTTCATGCACATCACTACATTTAAGCTTGCGCTTTCTTTTTCCCGTAGGAAAACCCATGTGTAGCCGGGTGGTGAATTAGTTGTAGCACCCCCGTCATTTTAGTTTCTGGGTGAATGCATGTGTATGTAAATGACAAAAAAATGACTAAAATGTATGTATATATATTTTGTTGTGGACCTGAGGGGTACATTTTGGGTTATTTGTTTCGGCCACTGGGTGGCGGTGGCGCGAACCAGGTGTTGACGCGCTGCATCTTGGTCGTTTTTTCTTTTTCTTTTCGTCCGAACATGAAAGCAGCACCTTTGGAAACTGCCGGAGTAAACCGTGTAAACATCTAGGTAAATGTTGTAATACTGTTTAAAACATGTATGTTAAAAGGTTTGAATTATACCTGTTCATCTTTTACTGGATGATGTTTTGTGTTTATTATATATTTTTGGATAGATGTCTATGGATTCGTATGTGGCGGCTAACGCCAGTGTTTCCGTGACTGTATATTTATATTGTTTTGTTTTCTTTGTCAGTGTTCCTAAGTCCACTGCCGTATTGTTTTGTATTATTTTGTTTTAAATCATTTCTTGGGGTGTGCTTTCTGCGAAAGTAACAGTTAATAAACGAACCCGGGAAAAGTAATTGTGTCCTGTGTCGGTCTCAGTTCGGCAGGCTACACATGATAGAAATATGCGAGCCCATTGTTCTTTTAGAGGCGCGCAAATTACGCTTGAGGGCGGAGTATGCGCTGATTGCCTGATGGGTGTCAGGTTTGATAAATACTACGCAAAATGAGGAAGCATAGCGGGTGCCATTGTTAGTAAATGAGGCCCTCTGAATCTTTTGATCATATCATGGACTGTAGATAATGAGATATTCCAAGTCGTATTCAACGTTTGATATATTTTCTATATTCTATTGTGAATAACAAATGGGTTTAATATTGACTGACAGTTGTCAGTCAATATTAGTAGTACGGTGGCCCACGGGTGCACAACACAACAACATTAGCGAAGCAAACAAAGTTGAAAACACAACAACATTAACACACAACGACATTAACAAAAACGAAACAATTATAAAAATGCTGCATTGAAAAAAACAATCAATTACTTACAACACCACAACATTAAGTGACAACACAACAGCTTTGGTTCACACCACAACATCAGCTGAGAACACAACAGCATGAGCCCAAAACACAACAGGGGCTGGAAAACTGATGATAATATTCAGCTTGGCTACAGTGGCCCCCCTCACCCCATACTCCCGCAGCACCTCCCACAGTATCTCCCGGGGAACCCGGTCATACGCCTTCTCCAGATCCACAAAACACATGTAGACCTTAGGCCCATCTACATATAGACCACATATAGATGGGCATACTCACAGGTCCCCTCCAGGATCCTTGCGAGAGTGAAGATCTGATCCGTTGTTCCACGACCAGAACGGAACCCGCATTGTTCCTGTTCAATCCGAGGTTCGACAATCGTCCGAACCCTCCTCTCCAGCACTTTAGACTAAACTTGACCAGGGAGGCTGAGAAGTGTGATACCCCTGTAGTTAGCACACACTCTCTGCCACTCCTTAGGTGCTGTCCCAGACTTCCAAGCAATGTTGAAGAGGCATTTAATCCACGTAACCCCCCCCCCCCCCATATAAAGCTTTTAGCATTTCTGGTCGGATCCCATCAATCCCCGGGGCTTTGCCACTGTGGAGTTGGTTGACTACCTCAATGACCTCCCCCAGGGAAATCAAATCTGATCCCACATCAGCCTCCGGCTCTGCCTCCATCATACAGGACATGGTGGGATTTAGGAGCTCTTCAAAGTGTTCTTTCCACCGCCCAACAACCTCCTCAGTTGAGGTCAACAGCATCCCATCTTCGCTGTACACAGCTTGGATGGTTCCCCGCTTCCTCCCTCCTGAGGTGGCGGACGGTTTTCCAGAAGCACCTTGGTGCGGACCGAAAGTCCTTCATGTCTTCTCCGAACTTCTCCCACACCCTGCTTTGCCTCTCTCACAGCAGAAGCAACTGCCTCCGGAGACCTCCGGGACAACATATCCCTGAAGGCCTCTTTCTTCAGTCAACCGGCTTCCCTGATCACCAGTGTCCACCACGGTGTTTGAGGGTTACCACCCCTTGAGGCCATAGCTCTCCACTCTTAAGCAATGGAGGTTCTGAACTTTGCCCACTCCGGTTCAATGCCCCCAACCTCCCTAGGGATGCCTGAGAAATTCCGCTGGAGGTGTGAGTTGAAGATCTCGCAGACAGGGGCCTCCTCCAAACACAAGCCCAAGCACAACTAGCTTGGGCTTACCAGGTCAGTCCAGAGTCTTCCCCCACCCCCTGAACCAACTCACCACCAGATGGTGATCGGTTAACAGCTCAGCCCCTCTCGTCACCCGAGTGTCCAAAACATATGGCCTCAGATCCCGCCTCCCTCCCATCTCGTGCTTCTGAGTGGGAGACCTTCCCAGCCCAGGCAGTAGTCTGCCTAGCACCCACTCCGTCAAGGTGAATTGTCCCACATGGTGACATTACCTGTGCCGTCCCCGGCAAGATGAAGCACGCCCTAGGCAGCTGCCCATGTGCCCCCTAGCTAGGTCCGCTCCTGAATGATGATTTATTTCAGGTACAAACGTTTTGCCAATCTCAATGTCACCTCTCTCCAGTTGCTAAAGCATTCTGTGGGAAGATGACAGTAAATTAATGATCCACGCCAGAGGTGGCACCACAGGTCCAAAAGTGGTGGGGCAAAATTTGGGAACCATCTGCACTGACTTGTTTTTTAATACAGTCTATGCTCGATAGCGTTAGCAGTAATGAGTTGTTGAGAGGGGTGGTCGATGCTCTGCCTCTGGGCCCGGGTTGGCTGTAGCTAGGAGATCACTGTGACTGACAGGTGCATTCACTTGTTGCAGTCAGCGTTTTAAGTAGTGCTTTATAGTCAACAGAGTAAACAGGCTGAAATTTTGAACAGTTTTTTTTCTGTCACAAACGTTTTTTTTCTTTTTGTTTTTTATTCGATTCGTATTTCTTCGATTCAACGCCGCAGCGTTTATTACACAATGCCATAGACAAACAAAAGATAGACAAGGAGGTCAAACACAAAGCCTAGTGTAAAATTGGAGCCGCATGTGTTTGTAGAAATCTGAAGCAGCATGCCGAAACAGTCTTACACTTTAGCTTTCAAACAAAAAGCTTTTCAACCAATGTCATCATTTAGAATTACATCATTGCATTTAGTGACTTTATTTGGTAAGAGTAAAGTGACTTTATTTTGAAGTCTCCACGCAAGGCCGTTTGGGACGTTCGTGTGTTACGCCTACTGGGAGATCTGGGCCACGACGCTCCCTCTCTCCTGAATATTAGGGATGCGTAACGACACACACCTGTTTACACGTTTGTCCTCGGCTGTAGCCAATTAAGTTTATGTATTTAAGTAGTGAGTTTGTGTTTGTCATTTGTCGGTTATTGTCACGTTTTATGTTCAGAGTGCATGTTAGACTTCTCTTGAGAGCTCTGCTGGATGCGAGCATTATTTTTTGTTGTTCTGTACGACGAATAAGCTACCTAAGTTGGGTGCTGTTTTGTTTGCCGATGGACATTCCATTAAACTACAACCTCCTGCATCATACATCTCCAGTTTTTTTGGTTCGACTCAACTACACTGTGACAGAATAACCGACCCACAAAGAAGAAGGAATGGAAACCGAGGAAGAGAATTGGAAAGGAACCATGACTGAGAATCGGATTCTCTTGGAACGCCATCATCAGCAGTTAACGGACCTTACATACAACCCTGGACGAGGTTGTGGGTCGTCTCCGACGTTTGGACACATCACCTCCAGGATTTAAATCCACAGAAGTAGGCCACACTGAGATACCATCGTCAGAGAGAGGTGTCCCTTCTAGGTTACAGTTGTCCTTACCGGAGAGATACGACGGTCATCCCGAGAAATGCCGAGGTTTTTTACTCCAGTGCCAACTGTATTTCGCACATCGGACTGGCGACATCACGGGACGTGAGAAAGTAGCGGCTATCGTTTCTGTACTGGCTGGCAGAGCATTGGAGTGGGCTGCGTTGTGGGAGAGATCAGTAACTGAGGTGTACTCCTATGAGGATTTCCGAGACCTATTTCGAGACATTTTTGACCATCCCGCTCAGGGTAAGCAGACAGGAGAGAAGCTACTGTGGATCAAACAGGGAGCCAGATCAGCGGCAGAATATGCTCTAGAGTTCAGAACCTTGGCTTCAGTCAGTGGATGGAACAACGAAGCCCTGGTTACCCTGTTTCGGAACGGTCTCAGAGAGGACCTGCAAACCGAACTGGCCTTCCGAGATGAGGAGGCCTCCCTGGACCAGCTCAAACACATGGCAATCCGGTTAGACGGTCTGATAAGGACGTGTAAAAGGAGCATGCAGGACTCCAGTGTCTCTCTACCGACTGCTTCAGTCCATGAGGAAGCAATGGAGATGGGAACAACGCGCCTTCACCCGGCGGAACGTCAGCAACGCCTGCGTCTAAACCTTTGTCTGTACTGCGAGGAGGAGGGTCATCGGGCAGCTGGGTGTCCACATGCCCAAGCGAGTACCTGAGGAAGAAGATGAGCTCTTCCTACGCCGGCTCAGGTAGGAGTCACTAGTACCAGTTGTTCTTTGCCTAAGCTTGTCATGTTGGTGGACTTGGTGTTCTGTGATTAACCAGAGGTGCTCCCAGTACCTGGGCTAATCGATTCAGGAGCGGCTGGTAATTTTTTCGATGAACTATCGATCGAGAGGCTGCATGTACCCACCGTTGCATTAGAGACTCCCATACCTGTACAGGCGATAGACGGTCGTCCTATAGGAAAGGGTTCAATCACGCACAGGACGTTCCCAATTAAGATCCAGATTGGAACTAATCACAGGGAGACAAGGAGTTTTTATGTCTTACAGGCTCCAGCATATGCAGTGGTACTGGGAGTGCCATGGCTGACCACACACAATCCGGACATTTCATGGAGAGAAAGGAGCATTGTAGGATGGTCGCCTATCTGCCAGGAGAGGTATTCAGTTCTTACCATGGGTTCTACGACAATAGAGAGTCCTGAGGGGGCAGGTTCAACTCTCCTGCCAGTACCAGCTGAGTGTCATGATCTGGGAGAGGTATTTTCTAAGGAAAAAGCCACAAGGCTTCCCCCACATCGGTCCTGGGATTGTGCCATTGATTTGAAACCAGGTGCTGCTTTGCCCAGGAGCCACGTCTATCCATTGTCGTATGCGGAGACAGAGGCCATGGAAGTATACATACAGGAGGCCTTGAAACAAGGGTTCATTCAGCAGTCAATATCACCCGCCTCTTCGAGTTTCTTCTTTGTGAAGAAGGATGGGGTACTCCGTCCTTGCATCAACTACCGAGCTCTGAACCAGATAACCACCAAATACAGGTACCCTCTGCCTCTTATACACACCACAGTGGAGATGTTTACTGGTGCTCAATATTTCACTTAGCTAGACCTACGAAGTGCCTACAACCTAGTGCGCATAAGAGAGGGAAACGAATGGAAGACCGCTTTCAGCACCACCTCCGGTCATTATGAATACCTAGTCATGCCTTACATTCTAACCAACGCTCCTTCTGGGTTTCAATCTTTCATAAACGAGATATTCAGAGACATGCTGAATCGGTGTGTGCTTTTTTATATTGACGACATCTGGATTTTTTCTTTGTCGTACGCCCAGCATGTGCAGCAGGTCAGAGAAGTCCTACGACGGTTACTCAAACATCGACTCTACGCTAAGGCGGAGAAATGCCATTTCCATCAGCGTACTGTGTCCTTTCTGGGATATCAAATCTCCACGAGTGGAATCGAAATGCTTACCGAGAAGGTAGAGGCAGTGAAGTCCTGGACAACCCCCGCCTCCATAAAAGCCCTGCAACGGTTCCTAGAGTTTGCAAACTACTACAGGCGTTTTATCAGGGGTTTCAGCACCATAGCAGCTCCCCTCACCACACTTCTCCGCGGAGTCCGTAAACGGCTTGATTGGACGGAGGCAGCGGAGAAGGCGTTTGGCAGGTTGAAGGACAGGTTTACCACGGCACCAATCCTGAAGCATCCAGACCCTGACTTACCTTTCAGAGTGGAGGTGGATGCATTGGAGGTGGGAATCGGTGCAGTTCTCTCGCAGCGTCAGGGAGACCCACCCAGACTCCATCCCTGTGCCTTTTTCCCTTTTTTTTTTTTCAAAGAAGCTAACTCCGGCTGAAAGGAATTGCCATGTGGGAGACCGGGAATTACTGGCGGTCAAAGAGTCTTTGGAGACCTGGCGACATTGGCTAGAGGGATCTAAACACCCTTGGTTCTCACCAATCACAGAAACCTGGAATATCTAACCACCGCAAGACGACTCAACCCAAGACAGGCCAGATGGGCTATGTTTTTTGTGCGATTCGGTTTTGTCTTACAGACCAGGCACAAAGAATATGAAAGCGGATGCTCTCTCGCGTTTGTATGAGGCCGAGGATGAGCCCATGGAGGAGGCATCCGTAATTTCCACAAACCGTGTTTACATTTACATTACATTTACATTTATTCATTTAGCAGACGCTTTTATCCAAAGCGACTTCCAAGAGAGAGCTTTACAAAGTGCATAGGTCACTGATCATAACAACAAGATAGCCAAAAAACATTGCGAGTAGCCAAAACATGAAGCACACATTGTGAACAACCAAAGTAAGTGCCAAAGGGAAGAACCATAAGAGCATGTAGTTAAACAAGTCACAACCAAACAACATGAACAGCTATAAGTGCAAGTGTACCTGTGGGAAAAAGCAAGCAACAGTAATAAAACAATATATCACAGTGAGAACCAAAAATTTAAATCAGTTACCACTAACCACAAGAGCAACAAGTCTCTAAGCAAGAGTCATTGTGATCCTTGAGGAAACTAACATCGGGTCAAGCGAACCGTTCCTAAGTACCGTTGTACTCCCGGAACAAGTGCGTCTTGAGCCTTTTCTTGAAGGTGGAGAGACAGTCAGTGTCTCTGATGGAGGTGGGGAGTTGATTCCACCACTGGGGGGCCAGACAGGAGAAGAGCTTGTGTTGGGACCGGGCGGTCTTGAGCGGTGGGACCACCAGGCGGTTGTCTGAAGAAGACCGTAGGTGGCGGGTGGGGGTGTAAGGCTGCAGGAGAGACTTGATGTAGACGGGTGCAGTCCCGTTCACTGCTCGGAAGGTCAATACCAGGGTCTTGAATCTGATACGGGCCATGATAGGTAGCCAGTGGAGAGAGATGAGGAGCGGGGTAACATGGGAGCGTCTGGGTAGATTGTAGACCAGGCGGGCCGCCGCGTTCTGAATCCTCTGAAGAGGGCGGGTTGCACATGCTGGGAGACCAGCGAGCAGAGAGTTGCAATAGTCCAACTTGGAGAGGACGAGTGCTTGGACTAGCAGCTGGGTGGAGTGCTCAGACAGGTATCTCCTGATCTTCCGGATGTTGTAGAGGGTGAATCTACACGACCGGGAGACCGCAGCAATGTGGGCCGTGAGGGAGAGCTCGTCGTCCATGGTAACCCCAAGGTTCCTGGCAGAGGATGAAGGGGTCACCGTCGCAGATCCCAGGGTGATTGAGAGATCGTGGGAGATGGAGGGTTTAGCCGGGATGATGAGAAGTTCTGTTTTGGCGAGGTTCAGCTGGAGGTGGTGCTCGGTCATCCAGGCGGAGATGTCTGTGAGGCAGGCCTCAATCCTAGCTGAGATCCCCGGATCGGTCGGGGGGAACGACAGGTACAGCTGCGTGTCGTCAGCGTAGCAGTGGTAGGAGAAGCCATGGGAGGTGATGATTGGTCCAAGTGAGGTGGTGTACAGAGAGAAGAGGAGGGGTCCAAGGACGGAGCCCTGTGGGACACCAGTGGAGAGCTGGCGAGGGCCCGACAGTTTGCCTCCCCAGGAAACCTGGTAGGATCTTCCCGACAGGTAGGATGAGATCCACTGGAGTGCAGTGCCAGTGATGCCCATCTCAGAAAGTCTAGTTTAGTTTAGTCCCCAATCATGTGGAACATGGATGAGGACATTCGTCAGAACCTGGTGAGCGAACCTTCTCCTCCCTCTTGTCCTGCTGGATTGCTATATGTTCCTTCAGGGATAAGGGACCGACTACTGGCCTGGGCGCATACTACACCTATGTCCGGATACTCCGGATTCGCAGGAACGTTACATGCTCTTCAACCGAAGTACTGGTGGCAGACAATGGCGCAGGACGTTCGTAGGTATGTGTCCTCCTGTTCAATCTGCGCACAAAGCAAGAGTCCTCACCATCTGCCATACGGTAAGCTACACCCTTTGCCCGTGCCGCAATGACCCTGGACACACATAGGAATAGACTTTGTTACGGACTTACCGCTCTCACATGGCTGTACCACCATAATGGTCATAGTTGACCGTAAGGCTTTTAAATTCCTGCCTCTACCTGGGTTGCCCACAGCCTTTCAAACTGCGGAGACGTTGTTCACAAACGTGTTCCGGAATTATGGGATACCCGAGGACATAGTTTCTAACCGAGGCACCCAGTTCACATCACCCAGTTCACATCACGAGTATGGCAGGCATTCATGGAGAGGTTGGGGGTTTCTGTGAGTCTGACCTCTGGTTACCATCCTCAGTCGAACGGACAGACGGAGAGAACGAATCAGGAGTTGGGACGATTCCTGATAAGCTACTGCATGGACTGGCCAGGAGAGTGGGCAGACGTCATCCCCTGGGCAGAGTAGGCCCAGAATTCCTTACATCATGCCTCTACGGCAGGGGTCACTAATTGGCGGGCCGCGGTCCGGGTCCGGACCCAGGCGGTTCCCTATCCGGACCCGGACCTATAACCGATATATTATTATGGAATTAATTCATTTTGACGGAACGTTTAATAGTGACAGATGTTACTGTTCAAAAGACTCAGAATTTCAGATTGACCAAGAAACAGATAACTTGCTGACAGTAATGAGAAGAGTGATACTGAGATCTAGATTTCAGTAAACAGGCCAGGTTGGGTTTGAGGGCACTGGTTGAGATGCGTAAAACGTCACGTAAGTGGGAATCACTTAGTCTTGACCTCAATCGGTTCTTGTTTAAGTTCATGACAGAGAATGTCTGCTCACACAAATATGAGGAGCCGAATAAGCTCAGCATTTTCTTTGCAAATGTTCGCATTTCTGAAAACCTGCCTTTATCCAGCTGCCGGTAAAAGTCAACAAGAGAAAGCTGCTGGTGTCTGCCGCGCCACTCGTCATCGCACTGCAGTTCAATGAGCTCCAGCTGCAGCTGTGGCGAAGCATCATCAGGGTCCACGGCAGGGCTGGACTGGGACAAAAAATCGGCCCTGGCATTTTTGGCCCAGGCGGACCACACCCACCATGACTGGTCAGACACATTCCCTGCAGACAGTCTTTCAAATATGGGTGCATTCTATAATATGAGTTGCCTAGTGTTCTGCGTTCATGTGATAGTTTTTGAACCTTCAAGGAGGGTCTCAAGACTTATCTGTCGATCTTACGCTTAAATAATTAATTAATTCTTAGAGTTATGATTTGTATACGGTATAAAAAAATATCTACATATTGATATTTGATATTGTATTGTGATTATTACTATTTTGCTTAATATTGTCTTAGCAACTTTTAAAACTGTTACTGTTAATTTAAATTAATGTAAGATTCATATTTTGTGGCTTTGGACAAAAGTGTCTGCTAAATACAATACAGAAACACACACACAGCCTCCCTCCCTTCATGAGTCTGATGAAGAAAGTGTTTTGTCCGTCTCTTCATAAACGAAGTGACTAAATTCAGTTGAGTTCTGGATTTTAATACGTATTTATCAATCTGCAGATTGGGAGAGAAAACCAGACCTCTGACAATAAATGACAACACAACACCAGGCTTAGGTCTCAATCACGTCTCTCTCAGCTCCGAAAGCCGGAGGACCATCTTTTATAGGGCACAAGAATGTAAACATAGATTGTGACAGTCAGGCAGTAATGACGTTTCAACAGTCTCAGAGAAAGAGATTCACTGCTCCCAACACATGACAACTCTCAGACTAGAGAGTTCATAGTTGGAGCTCTCCTTGTAGTCATGACAAGGAACGTTTAGCCAGTACTTTCTCCTGACCCCGAACATCTATTAACCCTGACACATAGACACAATATACTCTTATTAATAGCAAGTTTACATGAGAACGTACTAACTAGTATCCAATGACTAGTTCTATTGATTAGTGAATAATGTAAGCACACAGGAAATCCCAATTTCTTCCACAAGTCCCTGTTAATTTGCCTACTCCTTACCACGTCGTCAACTACTCTTTCTTCCATCTTTTCCTCACTCACTCCCATGGCCCTGTCATGGTCACTCTCCTCCTCCTCGGCTTCTTCCCTGACTGTCAATAGCCTATGTTTCGGCCTCTCTGAGACAGCCACCTCTCCTCCTTCCTCTACAGGTAATGCTGATGTTGAAGCAGCTAAAGCCCCCCCCAAACATGTTCGAATTTTTGGACATTTTGTGGCATTCACCTGTAGATTTTTTATCTTTTTCTCCCTTAACTTTGCTGCGCCTCCCTTGCGCTTTGGTGGTTGTTTCTCCATTTTAGCGATGCTAAACTTCAACGATGCTAAACCAGCATACGCATTAGCCAACAGCTCATGTGGCCTGCGGGAGGCGATATTATGATTCAGGGGAAGGGGGTTCCTGGATTTGATTGGGTCAGGCCAGTGTCAATAAAGAAAATTAACCAATGGGCTGCTGTCAGTTCTCTATGGGCCGGCCCGACCCAAACAATTTTTTACCAATGGGCCGCTGTCAGTTCTTTATGGGCCGGCCTGAAAAAAGTAAAAATAGTATATCGGCGATTCGGCCCAAAAATGCTTCGGCCCACCGGGCAAATGCCCGGTATGCCAGATGGCCAGTCCAGCCCTGGTCCATGGAGAGGGGAGAAGAGAAAAGCAACATGTCCCCTTCAATAGCTACAAAATCCCGAAAGCTTGTGTCAAATTCCACAGAAAGAGATGTGATAGCTGTTGCTCTCCATTTGCGCACCAATGTTGTCCTGTGGAAAACTGTCAATGACTGTCAATGAAAGCTGGGAAATGTGCGGTGCAGGGTTCTGTTTGTGACAAGTGTCTTCGGAAAAGTTGCAGCTTGGTCCCAAAGGCCTTCATGTGTGTATATAGCTGGCTCACCACTGCGTCTCGTCCTTGAAGATTAACATTCAGTGCGTTCAGATGCTTTGTTATGTCAACCAAAAAAGCCAAATCTGCCAGCCATACAGGATCTGACAGTTCTTGTATTGGTTGCCCCTTTTCATTAAAAACTTTTCAAATTTCCCCTCTGAGAGAGAAAAGTTGCTGCAATGCTGACCCCCAACTGAGCCACTTCACATCGGTGTGATATATTTTGTCTCTGTATTCAGCCTGGATATTAAGCAAGAACTGCTGAAACTGTCGGTGGTATCGAGCTTTAGAGCAAATACAATTGATTGCCTTTAGCACCGGTTTCATAACATTATCATATTTGAGATGTTTTGCACAGAGAGCCTGCTGGTGAATTATACAGTGGAGTTTAATAGCGTTACCTCCTTCTTCGCTGACTTTATTGCAGGTAAGTGTGTACAATCCTCTTTGTTCACCAGTCATGGCAGGCGCACCATTGGTAATAATCCCACAAACTTTACTCCATGGTAGTGTCATATCATCAACAGCTGCACAAAGAGCAACAAATAAGTCCGTTCCTCTTGTTTGGCCTTTAAGGCTTTGGAGGTCAAGCAGCTCCTCTGTTAGGTTCATGTCGTCATCAACTCCTCTTTAAAAAAAATCAGTAGCTGTGCAGTGTCAGATGCATCTGTGCTTTCATCGCAGGCTAATGAAAAATAATCTAAAGTCACTCCCCTGTCCCCCTATATAAATATCTGACGATATGTCCTCAATTCTCCGTGCCACAGTGTTACGAGACAGGCAAACATTAATAATTCTTGCTTCTTCTCGAGGCAAATGTTCTGTTCCATTTTCATGGCACAGTCTTTGATAAATGTACCCTCTGTAAAAGGTTTGCCATGTTTAGCTATTAACATGGCCACTTCGTAGCTTGCTTTGGTGATGTTTTCATTTGATTCACATGTCCGCGTGAAGAATCGCTGTTGTGATGTCAGAGCAGCTTGGAGTTGCTTCACTTTTTCAGCACTGTCACTTTCTGTTAGCTTGTCGTATGCGTTAGCATGTTTTGTCTGGTAGTGTCTCTTTACATTGAATTCCTTAAACACAGCAACCTTCTCTTGACAAATTAGGCTAACACAATTGCCTTGATTTTCAGTGACGAAATATTCAGATTCCCATCTCTCCTGAAAGCGGCGGCCCTCACTGTCAACTTTCCTCTTTTTGCTTGCAGTTGCCATTGTAGAAATGACCAGAGAAGGGTTCGCAGGAAAGGTGGCACAGCAGATAGTGGTGTTGCCACCATGCGGTAAAAGGAGGAATTGCATTTTAAAGTTTTATGATTCATTTATCAGTGCTAGCTGGCCATAAATAATACATTATCAGACCGAAGCTGCGGGCCGTATGAAATCTGTCCGGCCCGCGGGCCGGACTTTGGACACCCCTGCCTTATGCCTACAGCATGCAGCCAACAATGTAGCCTATGTTGTTTTGTGTCTGTATTTTACTTTGGTGAACATTATTTACATGCTGCGCATGTCATTGTATGTTCATGTTAAGCTAATGTGATCTTTATTTTCTCGTTATACTGTGGGTTTAGTTTTCACGGTGGATTTGGAGAAGAAGATTCAAATAAACCTGTAGCAAGAAAGCCACTTGAGTCTGCCAGTGAGTGTAAAAAATACATTGTTTTAATTTAATTACATAACCATTTTTTTGGTTGCGGCGTTTAATCGAGGCGGCGTTTATTACACAATGATCATTTTTGGTGAGGCGTTTATTTGAGGGCAGCGTTTATTTGAGGTCGGCGTTTAATCAAAGAAATACGGTACATTAAATGCACTCCATACTCCACTGAGTCAAAAGTGGTGGGCCCCACTACTTTACTTTACTTTTAAAAGTAGTGGGGCAAATGCATGCTCGCCACACGTGTGCCGGCGGCTCTGATCCACACAATATCATCAATCAAGATATTAATGATTGTTAATTTATTCGACCTTCACGCGTAAATCTCACACATTTTTTTTTTTGTTACAGTTTCAAGCCGAACGCACTGTAGCCTATTGACCTTTCACCCGGATACATTGGTGAATAAAACAACCGGAAACATCCGGAATCAACAAAGCATCAGAAAGACGCATGTCGCAGCGAAATAATCCTACAACGACAAAAATGGAATTGGATTTTAATATTAAGAAATCTGAATCACAAGATTTGCTCTCTTTTGCCAACGGCAGAGGTTCGAAACGTGTCTTTCCTTCAAGATGTCTTTGTAAATGCTCTTATTTACCCTGCCGCAACTAGTTAGCTAGCTAGCTAGTCTTTCAGCGTATCAATGGAAGACATGGTGTATTGATGTGTTCAAGGCAGGTTATCTTATTTATGTTAACGGGATCTTCGCTTACCGTACCTTTTATCTCTGAACAGGTCTCCACGACAAGCTTCTTCTCAAATCTTCAAAGATTGGCACCACTTTGCAGACCGAGAGGATCCCAAGAAGTAGCGGTGAGTTTGCTCCTCTTTACTTAATTGTGTTCCAATGCATGTATTCTCTATCTACACTCATAGCTATGTACATTTGTGATCTATTGACTGTACTTTGAAAATTATATAATGACAATTTTCGGGGGTGTTTTTAGTTAATAACGATTGTGTTTTCAGTGCTGGATAGGCTTGAGAGCTTCCTGCCGCAAATGGCCCAGGCCAATAATAAGTTGAAACGGGCGATGGAGCAGTGTCCTCCTGGCCACTTTGACATAGAGAGTGTGGAGGAGAGCGAGAAGATCATAGAAATGGTGAGTCCAGAGTGGTTACCATACAAATATGCTACGTGAAATACCTTTTGTACTAGAAGGTTGAGTAGCAAGTCAAGCTTCTATGTCTGAACTCCCATCTAGTTACCATTCAGTATAAACTAGTAGATCATCAGAATTCGGTTTATTCGCCATCATTTTGTCACTCCAAATTGTTCTCTTCTCTCCCCTCTACTAATTATTTTTCTCTTTCAGGATGTAGCAGTGGTAGAGCTGAGTGGTTCGGATAATGATTCTGAGGATTCCTCACAGACCGGCGAATCAGATTCTGATGAGGTGAGTGAGTTGACTGAAGAAAGCCTTAAACTGCCCAGCAACAGCCAGAGGAACAGAAAAGTCAACATCCAAGTGCTGGAGAATCTGGAGAATTAGGTCTTTATGGCCATTTGGGAACTTTAACTTTAACGTTGATCAACTGTTGGGAGATCAGTTCACTCAGTCAACTCCTGGTATATGAGCTGGTTACGACTAACTGGACCTGCAGTTGAGATCATATTGATGGATCCTACATTGCAGACCTTATTTTGGAGTTATAATGGAAACACCAAAGAGACTTGCTGGATTTGGATTGCAATTATAGTGGGAACACAAACATCAGAATGTTCCATGAGGACATACCTTTTTTTTTTTATGAGACAAATATAATTTAAGCAAAAACTAAAGTTATTATAGTATTTTAGAATGAATTGTGTTGGTGATTGTGATAGGACCTAAAAGCATCTATGATCATGTATGTTGCCCCTCAGTTAATCTTGTGAGACTGCTGAACCTAGGATGTATTTGATTATTTTAGGGGATACAGAATTGAGCTGTACTGTATGTTTCAAAACGACAGGATATTTTGTAATAAAAAGTTGCATAGATAATGGGGCAAAGCCATTTAAGGAATCCAGATTTTCTTTTTTATCAATCACCTGTGCCTTGTGAAAATGGATGAAAGCCTTTAGCATCATCTGCATTACATTGTGGGTTTTGTAAATTCATGAGTAACTTGATGATGCTTGATCTCTCAACTCCAGTTTTGTTGAATATTGTTGTACTTCATTATAAAATTATTAGAATCCTGAATTGTTTATTTATGTGTGCTTGGTATGGTAGTCTAGGATTAAATGATTGAAGATGAACAAACATGGAGGTGTAGGCTGGGAAATATCCTGTCCCCACCTTCATCTGACAGTTGCTGGACGGAGTCTTTGCTTGATGATCCTCCCACCTCATTATGTGACTTACTGTTGCATTGGTAGTCATATGTTGATAAGCAAGGTTCCATATGTGGTCTGATTATTCTTACATATAATAGCTGGGTATAAAAGGTAATATGGAGCATTGTTCTGGGTTGTGTGTACAGTCATTTCTCCGCTTGTACTTGCTCTCTGATTTACAATCAGGGTACAGCAGGTAAGATTGAAACCTTCATTTTGTAACATGTTCGCCTTGTAATTGACTTCATTCATTTGCAAAGTATACATTTAATTTCTTTACTTTGACCATTCCTGCTCTGATCTAACCTATTGAGTCAAATAACTGCACTTCCAGTGTATTTGGTTAATAATGTCCAGTTTACCCCTCTTCCATTAGAGGAGGGGTAAAAGGACGGGCATCATTTTTTTGTAGTTTGGCAAATACAACAACCCGTGCAGAGGTCATCACCAAGGAAACAAGAGCAACTTTGAAAGAGACGATAATTTATTCACCAATGCTCATTTCAAAGTGAACACTGACAGATAGGTGCTGAGTGTGTGGAACAAGAGTCTCCCTTTTTTGTACAGATTCGCCAAGTGCTTAACAAACAATGGCACAGATGATCGAAACATAGGATTTCATAGGATTTCTCTGTTAGTTTCTTTTTAATATATTACAAAACGTAAAACCCCATAAAACTAGGTTGGTGTGCTTTAAAACAAATGGTCTGATAGTATGACTGAATACAATGTCAAAATATATAACAGTTCATTTCCTCTTCTGTAATAAAATATTTACAAATAAACGAAATTTTGAAAAAGATTTGCAAATGTATTCAGCAAAATAACGGTACCAGCAGCTTTGATGAAGCGCCAAAACCCAGTTAGCCTGTGTGAGCTACAATGAAAAGATGTAACTACAACGGCAAAAAAATGCTGCAAGTTTTAGGCTTGGTTTGCCTCAAGTGCTCTGTAAAAACAACTCGAGAAATTAAACCTTGAAAACGTTAAGGAGCTGATCTTTTAGAATTCACCGTGGTTCCCATCACGGACACTAAAATCTGCCTCTGGGTTTCATACGGTATGCAGTTTCTGTTTTGTAAGTCAAGGAAAACCTTGTGTGTCTGTAATGTGAGTTCCCATGCATAATTTTAGAAACTGTAGGCACGTACAGTACCGGAGGGCTGTGACAACTCTCCCCTGCCTCACATCTGTTGTTGTGAGCAAAAGCTGTAGCTGTGCTTAGTATTGGGTGGCCTGGTCAGTTGAGGGTTGGTTTGTTAGGAAGGGTGGTGCTGGCTCAGTACTCCACAGTCACTGCTTTGGTCCTAAGGTATTCCAGAAGAGCATCCTCTCCTATGGGGACAAGGAAGAGAAAAGACAATGAGAGTCAACCCTTTCATACCTCTCCTGTTCTGTACTTATCCCACTCTGTCGGCCCCAAACTCACCGAGGTCTTTGCCAAAGCCTGACTGTTTGAAACCGCCGAACGGCGCGGCCACGTCGGTCTTGTTGTACGTGTTGACGAACACAGTCCCTGCCTCTAGCTTCTCACTCACATACATGGCCTTGCTGATGTCACGTGTGAACACGCCGGACGCAAGGCCAAACTCTGTGTCGTTGGCCCTCCGAAGCACGCCGTCCACATCCCTGTGGTTGGGAGGGTCGGGAAGGGTTACAACGGTGGGTGGAAGAGTGTGGTGGGGTTTAGAAAGGGGCATATGCATGCTTGTCAAAGTCTTAATGATACTATAACACCCTTGCAGTAGCATCTGTTAGGTGAGAATGCTAGTTGAACAAGAGTTAGTCTAATGACAGTCTCTTGTCTTGTCACAAATGAACTGCCTTACTACTACATCTATTAGAGGATGCAAAGAGAGAAGGAAGGAGTGAATTTCTCTCTTCATAGTTTTCAAAAAAGGGCTTTCACATGTAGACAAACCACATACCCTTCTTTGAACTTGGACACCACCATGATGGGACCGAAGGACTCCTCTTTGGCGATGAACATGTGGTCCTCAACGTCTGTAAACACCGTGGGCTCCATGAAGAACCCTGGAGCAACCACGATGGGAAAACGACTCTAACATCAGCTGACACTGCACATTCTTGTGGATTTAAGTCATAATAACCCCCACAGTGCTGCACAATGTCTTCAATAACAGCACACTAGGATGTCAAATTGTAGCAAATAGTGTGCTTGTAGGGGTTAGCATAAGGTGACTGGTTTTGTTGTCTGACTAGAGCATTGGAAGAGAGAAATTAAGTATTTTTTCTTGAAGGTCTTTACATGTTAGAGATAATACAGTCTGTGGGCTGGCTGAGGGTTCTCTCCATCATACAACTTGAATCTGGAACATTCCAGACACGGTGACCCAGCACAGACAAAGCTAATGTGGTCCTGTATTTCTGCCACACAGATGTCACTTGCGTCTGCTTATATTTCTTCATGTGTCTATACTGTAAAATCTCTATTGACTGTTTTAGACTCTCCCCCTCCTGAGTACCTGGTCTGTCTACTTGGTGACCCCCGCACACCAGTGTGGCACCCTCTTTCAGGCCCACTTCACAGTACTCCACCAGCTTGTCCATGTGGGCCTTGTGGTTCTGGGGCCCATGGTCCGTAGAGCGGTCCAGAGGATCCCCGATCTTCATCTTCTTGATCTCCTCCACCTGGCAGGGGAAAGAGAAGGAGAGGGAATGATGCGGCGAGGAGAGAGAAAGAAAGAGAAAAAAGTGGCAGCCCAGAGGAAGAGTGTTAAGCAGAGGAGAAAGTAGAGGGGTGAGGAGGAGGAGTAGATTAGCAGCTATAGGCATATTGGGCAAGGAGTTAGACGATTCTGAAATGTTTTGAAGAATGACATACCACTCTACTGATGTACTTGTCATGAATGGACTCCTCCACAAACAGGCGACCAGCTGCGATGCAGTTCTCCCCTTTATTGAAAAAAACAGAGCTCATACCCTGAAGAGAGGGAGGGGTTAGGAGGGCAAAGATAAAAAAGGCGGGAAAAAACATGGTAAAATGAAGAGAGAAAACAGACGTGATTTATCATCCCCAATTTTTTGTGTCCCGCGTCTGAATCTCTCACCATGCGTACGGCCTTGTCCATATCACAGTCGGCAAAGATGATAAGTGGAGACTTTCCCCCAAGTTCCAGAGACACCTTCTTCAAGTTACTTACAGCGCAGCTGCAACAGGAAGTGACACGCATCAGGTGGGGAATCAGACTGACGGACATGTCACATTAACCAATCCGACACAGGTGCACCCCCAGCCAACCTGGCCCCTCTTCTGCATTGTACCTCTTCATGATCTGTTTGCCGATGGGCGTGGAACCTGTAAAGCCTAGTTTACGGATGTCAGGGTGATCTGAGAGACGTTGGCCCACCAACCCCCCTGGAAGAGACAATGGAGAAAGACAAGGAGAGGAAAGAAAGAAGAATGGAATATCTATCTCATGTATACTCCCACAGAGCATAGACAGCTTCAGTCCTTTCCAACACATTTCATCCATGCTGTTACCTGATCCGGGAACTATGTTGATGACACCTTTGGGAATACAGGCCTTCACTGTCAGCTCAGCGAACTTCAACGCAGTCAAGGGAGTCACCTGCCAGACAGGATGAGATACTTTTATTTTATGTTTGAGGAGATACAAGTTGGAAGCAAATAATTAATATGGATCTTGTTGTTTTTTCAATAATTTCTTATTTTTAAGAAACATTTATTGATACGTTGAGAATGGTCTTCTCTGCAGAAACTGTACATCTGAGTGTGATGATAATCTTGTTCTTAGATATAAAATCCTTTGTTTTGGACTTGTTTTTAGTATAAAGGCTTATCTAGTGACAAGTTGTTCACTATTGAGTGAAACAACATTTTAAGATTTTAAGAAATATTGTCTGCACTGGCACCCAAATATACTTATTTTAAGCATAAACAAGCTCATTACTAATATTTCTGCACTTAGATTTGGATTTTTGCAGTGTTATCAGTATAATGTGATTGACTAATTTCAAAATACACCAATGGTGTATTTTGAATTGTGCTATCATCAAACTGCCTGAATGAGATCATCCTGGTCCAAACTGTGAAAGATTCAACTGTGCTGAATATTGTGTTGAATACCACCCACGGTCTAATGCAGTCAAATTTGTTGTGTTTTAGTTTTGCCTCGGGTTTTAGCTAATAATTTTCACACATCTGACAAGTTTTCACTGATCTATATGCAAATTACACTCACAAAAATACTTCTACACCAGCCTAAAATAAATGTTATTGGGTGTGCTTTGCCTTCGGCAAGGGCACAACCTTTGTTCTCTCACATATATATTATATATATTTTTAAGCATATTTCTTCCACGACACCTTTCAGCGCCTTCAAATCTTCAGCTATTAAAACCGTTCAGCTATCAAAAAATTTAGCAGTTTCAGGCTATGACTGCTATATCTTTTCAGCCAAGGGGGTCTCTGTAGCTCTCCGTCGCTCTCCGAAATTACGACGGATAGTTAGAAAATTCAGGAGGTGCACGTCGAGCTCTCCGAGGGCTGACGGAGAACTCGTAGAGGGCGTTCCACGGAGACGAGGGCGTTCCCATGTGTCCGTTTTTCGAAAAATGCAGAAGCATATATCGGCCTTTAGCGATCACAGCTGCGCCATCACCGTGGCAACCAAACAGACACGCACCAGGAAAACAGAAGGAATACGTTTTTGAAACTGCCGGTAGAGTCGTATTTCTGACCGCACAGACGTATAAAGGATATCTATGGTTTCGGCAGAGTCTTGGGTCTCGGAAAATATTATTTTGGGGATTGGACGTATAGTTTTGCGTCTAGGTTAACTTGTTTAAGTGGTAAGGTGTGGATTCTAGGTACATTTCTGTTATTCTCTCGCCCTCAGCGCGTTAGCAATCATAGCTGCACTATCACCGTGGCAACCACACAGACACGCCACTCAGTCTCTTACACAAGTGATTGGTATTAGCTGATTAGTGGAGTCATAAAACAGAGCTATTCTGTCAACTCGTCTCATTAAAAGACTACGAGCACTATAATTTCAGCTACTAAAACGAATATTCTACTTCTACTACTTCTACAGTTTAACAGTTCAGCTTTCAGCTTCTCCCGCATTGTATTTCAGCTTTTAGCATTGTTAGATGATGCAGTTCAGTTGGCACACTGCTTCTTTTGTGTGCCTCACACATTTTTGAAATTCATTTCAGCTTGAGGGTATTTTCTCATTTCTGTATTTTCAGCAATTTAAAAAGAATAATTTCAGCTTTCAACATTCCAACGCATTTTCTGCAGGAAATGCACTTTCTAGTTATTATTAGGATTCCTCCGTTAGGAGGAAACCTACTGTTATTGTTAGTTTTATTATTATTTTGGATTCATCCGTAAGGAGGAAACCTATTGTTATTGTTAGTTTTATTAGGATTTGTCCGTAAGGAGGAAACCTTTTGTTATTGTTAGTTTTATTATTATTCTAGTTCCATGGGAGTCAACGGCAGCCCCTAGAACCCTTCGATAACCTTTTGTGAAATTTGGCACAATCATTAAGGACAGTTCCTTCTATACCTACACCAAGTTTCATGTATCCCATTAGACCACTCTTGCGCCACCAATGGGTCAAAGTTTGACTTGTATGTACACACGCAACTTTTGAACCGTATGACTTCAAAAATGAGGTACCATTGGATTCCCTGGATCAAGGGGAGTTCAACGCACCTTATGACGTCAATTTCTGGTTATATAGATTTTCCGCCATTTCCGGTTTTATCAAAAACCTTTGAAAGCCTACTCCTCCTACAATCCTTTTCCAATCTTCTCCATAATTGGCAACCATCATCGTCAGAGCAACACTCACAGAAGTTATCAAAAGGTTTTTGATTTTCAAAACCGTTTGTCCGGTACAGCCAATCAAAATTGGCAACAAAGCAACCAAACAGGAAGTTGGGTCAAATCTCAGCAAATCTTTAAGATATCAACACCAAACGTGGTATGTCATGTGGAAGACACTACAACATGTTACCATGTGCAAAGGCATCTTCATATCTCCAAAAATGATTAATATAAAGCAAATCAAATTTATCGCTGACGCTAAAATAATGCTTTACACATCCGCCGGCCAAAAACTGATACTCTGATTCAATCACAAGTTCATATGAAGACTCTTGAGAATGTTTAGTACACAAATCTGAGAAAAAGTTGACTGTAAGATGAAAAGTCGATTTTTTGTGAATATTTGAAACATGCATGCTTGGCTAATTGCTAGGGAAATTTCCAATGAAATGTCTCCCCTGCTCTTCAGCGCGCACGCTCCACATTCTCACACACTCAGCCTTTCCCTTGACACACACGCAAGCTTGGCGAGACGCATAGACAACATTTCAGGCAATTGTGGGCTGACCAAGCCCCCACTCATTCCTTGGCTTTAAGTGAAGGCCCTTGTGGATCTTGATGGTAATGCATTTTAGAAAAAGTTCTCCAAATCCTGAAACTGATAGTATAGGCCATGAGTAACTACCACACCACAAATGACCCAGCATTACCCATAGGTGGCGCTACGGCCACACCCCAATTGTCAATTTTCAAAGTGATGGCATTTCCACCCCATCAGTCTAAAATGTCGGAAACTATACATGCCTTATTTATAATGGGAAACTATACAGTGGTTACCCATACAGTCCACCATGTACGGTGAACATTTTGAAAACGTACAAATATCTTCTTATGAACCATGACTCCAATTGACTAAAAATGTGGTTTGGTGTGTAGGCCACATGTAGTTATGCTTGTTTGCGACAACAATAGCTATGGGAATAAGAGTGAGTACAATAAGGAGGATGTGAAACTCAATGCTCTGAGTTGGTGCATGTCAGTCTAGGCAGAGGTAGCCTTTTAACCCGATAAGGAGTAGCGTCACACATATGTGATCGTTCGAAAGCGGGCCCCACAGAGTACCGTCACACGTGTGATTCGGAACATTCCAACCGACTATTTTCCGATAGACAAAAACTATATGAAAAACGCTATAGTATGGCTTCAAAATTTACAATTAGGAGGCTAACAAGTAACACTAGCAGGTAGTAGCATTGCTACGAGTATTATGCTAGATTGCTAGGTAACGGAAGCTAACTAAAACTAGCTAGTTTCCGTTTTGGAAAAATAACTCACTCTGGTGGAAGCGTCGGTAATATTTAGAACTCACTCCTTAAAAGGTTAAACCTCTACAACCATGCCCCAATTTGCCTATATTCAAAGTGATGCCATTTGCATCCCATTTGTCCCAAAATTCTGAACTTCATTAGATATGCCTTATTTCTCATGAGGAACAAAAAAGCCTCAAGAACCTATAACGGCCGCCATATTGGATTTTTCGGTATAATAAAAGTTTCTTTGCTACTCCTCATTCAATTCTGGTCCAAACTTCCCCAGAATTGGCCCACATCATCGTCAGAGCAACCCTCACTCATGTATTCAACAGATTTTTGATTTTCACAACCGTTTGTCTGGTACAGCTCCTCAGCGCGCGCACGCTCCACATTCTCACACACTCAGCCTTTCCCTTGACACACGCGCAAGCTTGGCGAGACACAAACACAACATTACTGGAGAGTGTGGGCTGACCAAGCCCCCACTCATTGCTTGGTCTTTAGCAAAGGCCCATGTGGATCTTGATGGTATTGCATTTCCGATTTTGTATGCAATGATAAAAAGTTCTCAAAACCCTAAAACATTGATAGTATAGGCCAAGAGTAACTACCACACCACAAATGGCCCAATATCACCCATAGTTGACGCTACAGGCCACGCCCTGATGCACAAAGATACAAGGCTTTCTCTCACAGTCTTGTGCTTGTTGCTATGATACACAGGACTCACAGTGAATTGATGACCAATTAAAATTGCGCGTTTTCCCATAGTGATGATCATAGACATAGACACTAAAAGAAGCAATGCATTTTTCTCTCACGCTGAAGGCCGATATATGCTTCTGCGTTTTTCGAAAAACAGACACATGGGAACGCCCTCGTCTCCGTGGAACGCCCTCTACGAACTCTCCGTCAGCCCTCGGACACCTTGACGTGCACCTCCTGAATTTTCTAACTGTCCGTTGTAATTTCGGAGAGCTACGGAGAACCCCTTGGCTGTGATTGGTCAGTATTAAGAACCGCTTGCGTCAGGGGCGGGGGCAGGGTGATAAACAGGACGAACAGAATCCTTTGACCGCCATTGCTGTAAGTTTTTAGAATTCATATTTCAGCTAAACAGTACATGTAAATCAGCATCTGAATTAAAATGTGACGAGAAATGGGCAGTGTAGTTGCTGAAAATGTGCGTATTTTATTGATGAAACGGCTAATTTGTAAATTTGCTCCGACTTCTCGATAACCTAGGTAAATAAACACTTGACGACGACTTACAAAAAACCGTTGCGCCACCTACTCTTCAGGCGGTGAATTGTTTTCAGCACCCACAGCCTACGGAGAACCATAAACAAAGTATATCCGTCCGTATCCGTGCGTATCCGTGCGCTCGCCCTTCCGTAAATGGAGACGCAGAAGCATATTTCGGCCTTGAGCTAAAATGTCGGAAACAACTAGAAAAGGTCATTGTGTTGTTCTCACATACTTTCCTAATTTCTACTTTGGATACTCAGACTTTTGTTAGATCTTCAGTTTTTGGAAGTAAGAATGCCGTTTTGTCAGGACTAGAATGCCGATTGTCGTTGTCAGGACTAGTGTTTTATCGATATTTTTGTACTCTTTTAGAACTTGGAAATATTGAGATCTAGTAAATCAGTATAACATACACATCTGTAGACATGAAGTGGCAGCTTCAGCCATTTGTAGCTATTAACATTTTGGCGGCTGCAGCAGTCATTTAGGTTTTGGCTGAGCTGGCTAGCCAGCCAATAACTTCATAAGCCAGCCATTATTCTCAAAACAAATGGCTTCGGGGTCTAGCTCACCAAGCCCCCTCCCTTCACTTCTTGGCTTGAAATAAAAGCCCTTGTGGATCTTGATGGTATTGCATTTCAGATTTGGTATCCCATTGGTAAGTCTACAGCATGGATTTTTCTATACAGTGACAATTTGTGAAGAATATACATTTTTCAATGGTTGGCAATGTTAGGAGGAATCCGCCATTGCTGCTTGCTATATTTATTATTATTATTCTTTTTGCCCCCCTAAAACTCAATTTGTTTATGTAGGCCAATATTTGGCCTACATAAACAACCTAGGTGTCAAAAGGTTCATCTTGGTAGCGATTGAGTTGCTTCTATTGGGATTTACGTTGCGTTGCACGGTTTAAGTAGCAATTAAGTTTTTGTGGCGAAAAGTGAAGCTAACGGTGGCTAACTTGCTAGCCACAGTCAATGACGCTACTTACGTCACGAAAACTCGCGTGACTACCTCTAGCAGAACATTAGTTTAGCAGCTCGTTAACTTCTGGGAGATAACTAAGCTAACTGCTTTACTGCAAGGCAGCTGCAGAAACGCCACAAGCAAAGAGGCCAGGGTGATAACTATTTACAAATTTTACTTTGTGATATGACACACAATTGTAATGTGTAATGTACAATATAAGCTGATAATATTAAGGAAGTAGATCTACTTTCGGAAACAGTAGTCTACAATTTCACTGAAGTATTCCCTTACAAAAAAGAAGTATACTTCAAGTTTATTTTGTAAGTATACTTAGTATAAAAAGTATACTATTATCATGGTACTTAAGAGTATACTAGCAGTGTACTTATTTCTATACTATTTTTGTACTAAGTAAACTGAATTGGCCCACTGTTTAGGTCATTTAGTACACTTTGAAGTACACTTATAGTGTATTTCGGGTTTACTTTTGAATACTCTAAAGTAACCTGTGTAGTGCACTTTCAGTTCATGAAGTATACTTCCTAAAGTACCTCAAAGTATACTTTGCAATACTTTCAAGTGCACTTTCAATTAATGTAAGCACGTCAAGTAGTGATGTGTCGTTCGTGAACGATTCGTTCATTTTGAGCAAATCCTTACAAGGAGGAGGGAGTAACGAGTCCTCTCAAAGAGTGATTCGTTCATTTTCTCGTGGCCGCGCATCGGGACTGTTGCATAGGCTCGTCCAAGTAAACTATATATATAATAATTCGTTCATTTCCCAACTCGGTCTTCGGGTACGAGTCTTTGGATCATTTTTCACGTGACCTGCATAGGCTCTGTAGTGGTAGCTCGAGGAAACGCTAGAGGGAACGATTCGTTCATTTCCCGACTCGGTCTTTCTACGAGTCTTTGGATCATTTTTCACGTGACCTGCATAGGCTCTGTAGTGGTAACTAGAGGAAATGAACGATTCGTTCATTTCCCGACTCGGTCTTTCTACGAGTCTTTGGATCATTTTTCACGTGACCTGCATAGGCTCTGTAGTGGTAGCTAGAGGAAACGAACGATTCGTTCATTTCCCGACTCGGTCTTTCTACGAGTCTTTGGATCATTTTTCACGTGACCCGCATTGTATTTTTTAGTAGAGGAAACAGTTTCCTCATTCCCTTTCGCGTGGCCGCTGTTTTAGTAAAATGTGAATGATATTCGCTCAAGTCATCATACTGACTGGTTTTGTTATTTTCACTTTACACTTACAGTTTAGTGCAGTGTAATTGTTTGCCATGATAATTAAATGCTAGTGTGATAATAAATGACCAAATCATACAAACTGTCATGATACATTATTTTAATGCAGGAATTTCTTTTAAAATAGTATCTGCTTGTGCACATGTCATGCACTAACCTACATGAGAATATGATACGAAACGAATGACTCGAAAAAAGATTCTTTCATTTTACTGAACGAGATTCAAAGAACCAAATCAGTAAAATGATCCGAACTTCCCATAACTAACATCAAGAAGTAAACTTTATATATGTCAATTTACTCTGATTTACTAATATATTTAAATGTTTGCCCTTCACACGTCGCTGATCTTGCGTCACTTGGCGATAACGGGGACCTATGCCAAGTGACACCGGAGATCCTTAGCTGAAAGAAGCTAATTGTTGTGTATACACATGTAGAAATAATCCAGCTCTTCTTATGAAACGTAACACACATTTAACTCATGGTTACAATGGTAAACCGGCACAACAATGACAATTACCACGCAACAAAACACTACATTCTAAGCAGACACATTAAAAAAACTAAATTCATGAAGTTACATTTGTATTTCGAACAAACGGCAAACTTATCTGCAAATTTTTACATTATTTACCGCCTTGCATCATGGGAATTGACCAGCCAATGAGCAATGCTATATTCATTTTTTCAAGTCCTTATTTCGTTCTTCAGTCAGTTTGACAGTATAACCTTCAAATGCACAATGCAACCCTTTTATCTGCTTCTTTCTCAAGTAGCTTTTTCGTTTTTTCCATTAATACTAATTGATAATTATTAGTATAAGAGTATAGGGCTTCAAAATGTTTTGGCAGTAATTAAGGTTACAGCTTCAGTACGAAAGAAAATTCAATGTGCAATGCATAATAGATTTTCCTAGACATCAATAATTTGAATGAGATGGATCTAAAGAATTTAACCTGTAATGTAGGCCTACTTAATTATTTTGACTGTTTTTGCTGTATAATAATAGAAAACGTACATCTTACTCCAGAAGAAATGTATACAATTTTCTGTTTCGAAGCATACTTCTTAAAAGTATATCAAAAGTGAACTATTTTCAAAGCATACTTAAAAGTACATCAAAAGTTCACTATTATCTAAGTATACTTCTTAAAAGTATATCAAAAGTGAACTATTTTCAAAGCATACTTAAAAGTATATCAAAAGTGAACTATTTTCTAAGTATACTCCTTAAAAGTATATCAAAAGTGAACTAAAAGTGTACTATCCATATTTTAGTATACTTATAGTATACTTTAATATACTTCTTTTTTGTAAGGGTTAACATCATGACATTAGCCTCTGTTGCCCGGGAAACACATACTACAGTGGTCTATGATGCATACTTCCATACTGCATACTTCCAGCCTAAACCGTACAACGGAACGTTAAATCCAATTCAACCAACGCAATCGGTACCAAGACGAACACAGCAGTAGTCTAGTACTGTACCGTAGTAGTACAATTTACCGGGGCAGCTTCTCCACACAGGGCTATATCGCATTTTGCGTTGTTACTGACAATGATCGCTACCAGTGAGCTTTTTATGAATGAGCGATTTTCCACTAAATAAATGTCAAGCTTATTTACGTTTTGGGGGGCATATTTTCAGTTAGTAGATGGTACTGTTTGAATCACGATTCCATCTTCTACTGCCGGTAACGTCGTAGAATAATCTTCAAAGTGGGTTCTTTATTAATGAATGAAGGCAATGAGTAGGCTAAATGCCTGAAAATATCACGATAAGGGAAAAACTTAAAAGGATGCTTAAGTCATAGAGATTAGGTCAATTTTTACACTGGTCTGCCAAATTTATTCATTTTGATTGAACGATGAGGCTGCCCCTCTGCCTTGCAGGGGAAATGAGAAGACATCTATTTCATTCTACACTTCACTCGTATTTTCAGTTGTAAATGAGCGGCAAAAAAATATGCTTTTAAATCTATGTAATCTTTATAAATAATAAGTATGCATTTTTATTAGTGGTGGGCCGTTATCGGCGTTAACACGCGTTAACGCGCTGCGACTCATCGGCGATAAAAGAAATATCGCCGTTAATCTATTCTCAAAGTTGGGTTGGGAGCTGGGTCTATATTACGCAAGCTATGATGACTTTCACCTTGATATTTTAGCGCGGATGTATACCTAGCCGAATTCCACTGTAGGGGGCGAGAACGAGTCTTCGAACCTGTGTATGTCTTGTGTATGAAATTATCACATCAAACGTGACGTGCTAACATGGATGCAGCTTTGAAGCCGCCTGATTTGCTTCAGGGAAAATGTATTTTTAAGAAGCTTCCCAATGGAAACATCGACAAGACTAAGGTTGTTTGCACCTTGTGCTATGCGGAATAAGTTTACTGTAGGAGTTCTTACAGTCTCAAATACCACCTAAACGCAAAGCATCCCTTAGCTAATGCGGGAGATGCCGGGCCAAGCACTGATGTAGCGCAGGGGAAGAGTCGTCGTCAAACTACGATGTTTGGGTGCAACCGAGGCAAGCCCGTCAGCACAGCTCTATCAGCCAAGCTAACTAATCTAATAAACAGTTAATAAACACAAGTACATCTTATTGAACATAATTTATTTTCATCACCAATTATCATAGTAGAACAGCTTTCTCAAGCAGTTTGTGATGCATTTTGGAAACAGGAGATGAGCTCCTGGTCTAATGCGCCACCTGGCTTGAGAAACCCGTTCTCAAAGACTTACTTTTAGTCATTATTATAGACTTAAATTTTTTTTAAGTCTATAATTAAAAATTAATCTATGCCCACCACTAATTTTTATATAAAATATACAGCAATATCAGTTGTAAAAATGTCATTCAAAAACGGACCCCTGTGCAACCGACGCAAGCAAGCACACCCTACAATTTCCCCAGAAATTGTACCCTCTCTAGTTGCTGTAGCTGCCTATTAGCCATGCATCCTAAAACCTAGATGGTGACTTGTTGGATTGTTGTCTTATATATACAGGGACCTCTTTAGATACTCCTCTGGGTTAACACCAGGGAAGGCATCTGATGAGCATGTAACCGAGATTGGTGAAACCTCAATCACGCCCACCCCCACCATCAAACTGACATCTTTTTGGAGGCGTAGCTGGCTGATGCGGTATTTATGAAATGGGGTTGTTGCGTGAGTGAGTCATAGAACCTGAGATTGAGCCTCGCTGTGGGATAGTGTGGGAGGTAGCGATGCTGACGAGCTACATAACACCTATAACACTCATTCAGGTGCCTCAGCTATGTGCTACAGCAGATAGGCTATTTTAACACGATTTAATTTGCAGAACGTGATCCAGACTCATGTAGGTGTGTGTGTGCTCACCTGCGCAGGTTTTAGCACCAGTGTGTTTCCAGCTGCGAGGCAGGCAGCACTCTTCCATGCCAACATCATGAGCGGGTAGTTCCAGGGGATGACGATGGCACACACCCTGGCGCGGAATAAATGCACTCCCACATAAATGCTACTATTGCCGATACAGTAATACTATTGCCAATACTGTCATCACCTGTGACCTGTAACCCCCACAACAGGGGGTTGTGGGGGTTACCAAACGTGAACTTTGACCTCTTACCCCAATGGCTCTTTCTTGGTGAAGGTCAAGTTTCGGTTTGGCCTGGCCTGGTTGATTGGTATCGTCTTGCCCTGGAACAGGATGTGACATATAATAAGACTACAACACACAAAAAGTCCCTGTAAAGTACGAGTGGAGCCTATCAACAGATGCCTCACCTGGATCTTGTCACACCAGCCGGCGAAGTAGCGGAAGGTCTGGATAGACATACCCACATGGGTCTTGAGGGCCAGGGTGTACACGGCCCCAGAGTCCATGGACTCAATGGTGGCCAACTCCTCCTGGTGTTCCTCCATAAGATCAGCCAGTCTTGGAGAGAGAGAGGGGAGGGGAGAGAGGAGAGTGTTAGAGAGAATGAGTGTGTGTGAAAAAGAGAAGAGAGAGAGAGGAGGGAGAGAGACAGAGATAGAGAGAGGGGCATAGAGAGAGAGTGGGGGGAGTGAGAGAGAGCGATAGAGAGATGGGCAGAGAGATAGAGAGAGGGACATATAGAGAGAGGGCCATAGAGTGTAAGAGAGAGAGAGAGCGAGGGGCATAGAGAGAAAGAGGGGGGAGAGAGTGACAGAGATAGAGAGAAGGCCATAGAGAGAGAGAGAAAGAGGGTGGGGGGAGAAAGAGACAGAGAGGGGGCATAGAGAGAGGGGAGGAGAGAGACAAAGATAGAGAGAGAGAAAGGGGGGGGGTTTGAGAAAGAGCGTAAATGTAATCTTTAAAAAAGTTGACGTCCATAGTGATGCACAGATGTGGGCTCACTTGTAGAGCAGCGTTCCTCTGTCCCTGGGGTTCATCCTGCCCCATGGGCCTGTCTCAAAGGCCTCCTTGGCAGCTGCCACTGCCCGGTCCACATCTCCCACTGAAGCATATGCCACTTTGCAGATCACCTTGGAGAACCGAGTGAACATTGACGGTCGCATTGTATCATCGTGTTAGCTTGCTTGCGTGTTATATGTGAGTATCCATGATGTGTGTATGTGTGTAAAATTCAGACTCACAGAGCCATCAGAAGGGTTGATGGTGTCGCAGGTCTTGCCGTTCTCTGCGTCCTCAAACTTCCCGTCGATGAAGCACTGATACGGCATCTTCACCGTCATGTTGTTGATCTCTTTAGTGGCCTAGTAGCCAAGCCGGAGGGCGAAAACAAATTTAAAACAATGCACGCATTGATCAACAAAGCCTTCCTGTAACATATAAGTGCTTTTTCCCCCAGAAGTATTTAAGTTCCCGACGTGAGAAAGTCCGAATGACCGCAATACGTATGAACCAAACGGCACCACCGGTTCACTCACGTAACTGACGACCAGCTCCTCCTCCTGGTCTTCTCCTCTCAGTCTCCGCACAAACATCTGGACGAAGTCCCCGAAGGTGGTGGCCATGTACACGTCCTCGTTCTGCAGCTGCACGCCTGAGCACTTCTGCTTGATCTCCTCAACCAGCCTGGTAAGGCGGAGAGAGAAGGGGAGGGGGGGAGAAGGGAGAAAGAGAGAGGGGGGGGAGAGAGGAGGGGGGTTCACTCAGGGAGGGTCACAAAGGTTGGGGGGTTATACCGTACGTATATATATATATATACACATACACACACACACATTTGTGTATATATATATATATTTTTTGGCTTTATAATAAACAACACAGCTTTATAATAAACATCCACAAAATTAGACTTGTTCTAGAATATAGAAATAGGTTTGAGACGTGTTGTCTTATACTACAATATCCTGCTCCATAATATTCAAATCTCACTCAAACATACTTCAGATACTTAAGCAACCACAGATTGGCCTTAATATTGAACAATACTGTTTCTATTTTGTTGACCCCAGCCAGCTGCTCAGACACACAAGTCTGTTCACATTTCCAGACAACAGGGCAACTCGCTTCTTTTGCGAGTGTTGTCTGCCATATATTACCTGAGCGAACGCTGCTGCTGCTACCGCTGTAGCTGCTAACGCTGCTGCTGCTAGCTGTGTGCTTTGCTTGCATGTGATAGTTTAGGCTGGAAGTACTCCAGTGATAACTCAACCTGACAATCAGTACACACAGCCTTGGTTTTGTCAACCAAGCCATCTGGCAACTTTTGAAATGGAACTTCCCATCATTCAGATACCGTCGGCAGTCGAAGTCATGTGACAACAGGTGATTCCCAGGGTCAAAAAGAAACCTGCGTTAACGGCACTATTTTTTTTTAATCGTGTTAAAGTGAGATTACGTTAACGCGTTATTATCGCGTTAACTTCGACAGCCCTAATATATATATATGCTCATAAGGTAAACAGCTATGGGGTGGACAAGATAATCAAGAACCAGGCAAAGTCCCTCTGGGTTGGGTGGACGGTTAAAGATGGGATAGGGTCAAAGGTCGCTCAAGAGCGTTAGCAGGTTAACCCCCGGTTAGTGAGGGTTGATGGCAACAAGAACGTGAGCTTTCACCTGACCACGTCCATGGAGGCGGCCCCGGACTTGAAGAAGTCTGTGGCCTCCTCGATAACAGCCACGTTACTCAGGATTCCTTTCCAGATGCTCTGAGGGAACAACACAGTCAGACAGACAGTCAGACAGACACCAAAAGCTTCACTGTTTCCAAGGCTTCTCAAACTTATTCTGTGAGGCGGATAGTGGAAAAACACTACAACTTCCACCCCCTTCCATTATAATCCAATGTTTTTCCATTTTCAAAGCAATATATTTGTTTCTTTGTGTCAGATCCCGATCACCAAGGATTTGTCCGAATATAGTTGGAGAGAGACAAAGGGTGACACCCTGTTTCCACAACATTCTGCAGCCTACCCATCTCTCTAATAATGCCAGGAATCAACGGAGTGCAATAATAAAAAATATAATTAATTCGCCTCCAGTTTGGCTTGCTCTCTTCGCTACCCAGCCCCTTCACTCTGATTGGTCCTCTGGTCTGCAATGAGTTTCCTACAAATATCTTGAGAACCGGGCACTCTGTAAAGTTAATATTTTGCAGGTGTCCTTTTTATAATCCAATGGAGTGCAGTACCGCAATTGAACTAATGCGATTAACAAAGGCATTTGCAATGAAATTAAGCTAAACTTAATAAGGAAAATAGGGAAATTCTGTTTAGTTATTTAGAAGCAAATTCGCTTTTACAACCGATATTCAGCTGCTTTCAAATGGGCTGGCCAGCTAACAGAACGAAAATATGAAGTGGATATACTTTCAGTATAGATCTGTGTTTACTGATATCAAAACTGCCTGCACATTGCAAATGTACAAGCGCAGTATGGTGAATTAGGCCTATCACATCTTGGAAGTCCAGGGCTCGACAATAACGATGGCCCGATGGGGCAGTAAAAAGTTACGTCTGGACAGTTAAACTAGCAACTCACTGGCCCGATCGGGCCACTGCAAATTATTGATTGAAAAAAAAATTCGCATTGTAAAAGTTAACATCCTTCATATGTTTTGCTATCTGCTAAATGCATAAATAACTTTGCAGCTCGTGGGGCGCACAGTTGGCAAATCAAGAGTTCAGTAGTGAGTGACGACTGGTTGTCAAATTGTAATTCTCTAATCTCGATACATTTTTTAACAACTGGCGCGAGACTGGCGAGAGACAATAAAGTGAAGATGACAGCAAAGTAGAGCTACGAGCTCAAACGGAAGCAACTTTTTTTATGGAACGAAGATGCACTGTGTAGTCTGTCGTATGTTTCCGTCTTAAGCAGACAAAAGTGGGTATTTTTACAGAGGCACCGACAATTTTCGAAAACAATACCTGACCAGCCATGCTTGCAGGCAGCACATGGTTTGCGTGACAGCTAAGCGGATGGTTGACAATCCATCTTCGAGGCCGTTGACCATGCTGGTCAGGAATTTAAATGTAGATGCCCATCGTGTTATTGCACGACTTATAACAACTGCATATCACGTAATTAAGACGGGCCAGCCGTTCATCTCGTTCCCCCAGGCTATTGAACTGCAGCAGAAGAATGGTGTTTACTTGGGTACTTAGTATCATACAGATGAAATGCTATGGAAGCTTTTATATATTAGCATTGATGGACCAGAGGTTTCAGTTTCAGCCAGACAGAGTTGTGCAGAGATGGCTGTCAGCAGGGAAGAGAGCACGTTATGTTTGAGGTTGAAAGTCAATTGTTTTGCTTTACCTTTTAATTTTTTATCACTAGAAATGTGATTTCATTTTTGTTCTTTTTATATCCAGGATGTGTTTGATAAATGGTTAAACATGTTAACAGAATAACACAACTTATAAGTCTTTGGTTTTGTTGTAACAATGATAAACTAGAGAGGGTACAATTTCTGGGGAAATTGTAGGGTGTGCTTGCTTGCGTCGGTTGTACAGGGATTTTAATGCAATTTTTACAACTGATATTCCTGTATATTTTATATAAAAATGCATAGGGCTACTTATTATGCATAAATATTACATAGATTTAAAAGCATCTTTTTTTTGCTGCTCATTTACAACTCAAAATACGAGTGAAGTGTAGAATGAAATATGATGTCTTCTCATTTCCCCTGCAAGAGGCAGCCTCATAGCTGAATCAAAACGAATACATTTGGCAGACCGGTGTAAAAATGGACGAATCTCTATGACTTAAACGTCCTTTTAAGTTTTCCCTTCTCGTGATATTTTCAGGCATTTAGCCTACTCATATTGCATTCATTCATTAATAAAGAACCCCCTTTGAAGATTATTCTACGACGTTACCGGCAGAAGATAGAATCGC
The DNA here is from genome assembly GCF_038355195.1 of Osmerus mordax. Classification (NCBI taxonomy): domain Eukaryota; kingdom Metazoa; phylum Chordata; class Actinopteri; order Osmeriformes; family Osmeridae; genus Osmerus; species Osmerus mordax. Next base: position 12,182,850 of record NC_090066.1, on the reverse strand, counting down.
GATTCAAACAGTACCATCTGCTAACTGAAAATATGCCCCCAAAAACGTAAATAAGCTTGACATTTATTTAGTGGAAAATCGCTCATTCATAAAAAGCTCACTGGTAGCGATCATTGTCAGTAACAACGCAAAATGCGATATAGCCCTGTGTGGAGAAGCTGCCCCGGTAAATTCTACTACTACAGTACAGTACTAGACTACTGCTGTGTTCGTCTTGGTAGCGATTGCGTTGGTTGAATTCGATTAAACGTTCCGTTGTACGGTTTAGGCTGAAATTAATTATTTTCATGAACAGATTGACAAAGTTTAGGCTGTGGCAATGAAGTTCAGGTTAGTAGTCAGATAGTTTCCCTATTGAAAGACTTTTGATTAAGCGGAGTGCCGAACATGTTCTGTCGCCGTTTGACTTAAACAGCTGAGGAGTTTTTGTTAGCTACTCACACTAGTGTCTCGGGTAGGCTACAGCGTTGCAGTGAGCTACACTGGTTTGAAACCACAGGTAATGGTAATTTCACCAACAAATCGTTTACTAATGTCAGAATAAATCATACAACGAAAATGTATATGTGAGGAATGTTTATTTTAACGATTGAAAACAGATACATCATAGACCACTGTAGTATGTGTTGCCCGGGCAACACAGGCTAATGTCATGATGCTAATACTTCAGTGAAATAGTAGACTACTGTTTCCGAAAGTAGATGTACTTCCTTAATAATATCAGCTTATATTGTACATTACACATCACAATTGTGTGTCATATCACAAAGTAAAATGAGTAAATAGTTATCACCCTGACCTCTTTTCTTGTGGTGTTTCTGCAGCTGCCTTGCAGTAAAGCTATAGTCAGCCTAGCTATCCCCCAAGTTAACAGATGCGAAACGAATGTTCTGCCAAAGGTAGTCACGCGTGTTTTCGTGACGTTAGTGACGCAGTGACGTTAGTAACGTCAGTGACTGTGGCTAGCAAATTAGCCACCGTTAACTTCACTTTTCGCCACAAAAACTTAACTTAAGCCTAAACCATGCAACGGAACGTAAATTCCAATAGAAGCAACTCAATCGCTACCAAGATGAAACGTTTGACACCTACGTTGTCTATGTAGGCCAAATATTGACTGAGTTTTAGGGGGGCAAAAAGAAATAAAAATAATAAAAATAATAAAAGTATATATGTGAGAGAACAAAGGTTGTGCTCTCGCCGAAGGCTTGAGCACAAAAATGTTAATGTTGAGCCCTGGAAGTCTCTCAGTCAGGTTTCAGAAAATATCACAACTGCTCTCACCAAAATAATTAGCGACCTCTAAACTCTGATGCAAATAAAGTCTCTATCCTTATCCTGTTAGATCTCAGTGCAGCACTTGATACCATTGATCACGACATCCTAATCAATACACTGGAAAAGCTTATTGGGTTCACAGATAGTGTATTGAACTGGATGAAATCATATATCAGAGGAAGAAAGTTTTATGTTAGTTTAGGAGACCATATATCTAAGAAACATGAGAACTGCTACAGGGTTGCTCAAGGGAGCTGCTTAGGTCCATTACTTTTTTCTCTTTATTTGTTACCACTCGGCGACATAACTATAACCTAGATATCCGCTGAACCCATCGATGTAACAGCCATAAATTCCATTAGCAACTGCATGTTGGCAATAAACAAATGGTTGAATGATAACTTTCTTAAATTAAATGAAGACAAAACTGAAGTCCTACTATGTGGCCCCAAATCCAAAAGAGAGATGCTAACTAAGAATTTAGGAAGTTTAAACCCCTTGCTTAAACCAGAGGTGACAAGTCTTGGTGTAATCCTGGACTCAGATTAACTCTCACTAGGGCTGTCCCCACTCAATCGACTAGTCCATTTTCTGGTCGATATGCTCTTGGTCGACTAAGGTGTTTTTAGTCGAGCTGCCGTATGGCAGTGTGAGATCTGATTCCCGCTTGTGTCATCATTTCTGAATTAACGAAATGTTCTACATCTAGATTATATTATTTAAGACAAATAAAGCAACTCTACAAATATATAATTTAAAAGAAAAGGTCTTACTGTTTACCCTTTCGTTAATTTGCGCTTTGTTTTGTTTTGGTATTTCGCACACGGCACAAGCACAATTGCCTGCCGAACTACAAACTCTGCCATAGCCTACTTTGTCCGTGTTATTAGTCAAAATGGCAAAGAAATCTGTATTATGGCAGCATTTCATTAAAGTACATTTACATTTACAAAGTACCGGGTGACTCGAAAAACGTTGAATGCAAACTCTGCCAACAACAGTTTATTTTTCATAGTTCGATGTCGAATATGATGTAGCCTACCACCTGAAAAACGTAAGTTGACCTAGCCCTACTTCGCTCATGCTAACGCGCTGGGTTGAAAAATGAATATGCCTATTATAAGAATCACATCCAAATCGAATGACATTATCTTCTCCGGCCAAGACAACAAAATCTTTCTCTGTTGCACCGTTCCCCACTCAGCTTCTACGTAAGTTTGCATGTTGCAAGTTCAGCCAGTGATAAGCGCGCTCTGATGATTTGCCTGTTAAACAAACAATATTTTTTAATTTGTAGTACATTGTAAGTGATATTACATAATAACCAATCAGACATTTTGTATTATATTGGCATTCGGTAACAACAGGACTGGTGACACAAGACTTATTATTAGTAATTAGCTTATTTTATAGCGGCTGAATCTGGAATGTCCAGCAGCTACATTGAGTCAGATTGGGAAAATGTTTGTCTAGTTATCAATCTCCCTTCTTACGTATGTATTTCTTTCATATTATCTCTTAAAACAGTGAGGGGAAAAAAATCACACAAAAGGGTTTGATGAAAAACATTGACATTTATGGAGAAAAAAAAACGTTTCAAATTTCGATTAGTCGATTTTCAAAAGTATTTAGTCGAGTCTTAGTCGACCAAAGAAAATCTTAGTCGGGGACAGCCTTAACTCTCACATTAATAAAGTTACCACAACAGCTTTCTTTCACCTCAGGAATATAGCGAAGGTATGACCATTCATAAACTAAAATGATGCAGAAAAGTTAATTCATGCTTTTATATCCAGCCGGCTGGACTACTGTAACGCACTTTGCACTGGTCTTCCCAAGAAAAACCACTGAAAGACTACAGCTCATTCAAAACTCTGCAGCTAGATTATTTACCAAAACTAAAAGTAGAGAACACGTTAGTTCTGTCCTAGATATTTGACACTGGCTCCCTGTTACCTTCAGAATTGACTTTAAGGTCCTTTTCCTCACATACAAAGCTTTAAACGGACAAGGACCTAGCTACATTGCTAACTCTCATTAACTACACACCAGCTAGAACACTGCGATCATCAAATGCAGGCCTATTAGAGGTCACCAGAAGCAGTCATAAGAAGATTGGTGATGCGGCCTTTGTCAATTACGCCCTAAAACTATGGAAGACATTACCCATAAATATTAGGGAAGCAAACACGCTACACATTTTCAAAAGAAAGCTTAAAACCTTTCTTTTTACCAAAGCATTTCACAAATTTGATCTCAGAAGGGTTTTACTACTTTTATTAGTTATATTATTGGGGGGGGGGGGATTCCCGCAAAGATTGTGGCTTGTGTTTTGACTTGTACTACTGCTTTTATTGATTGTGTTACATTTTATTGGGTGTGCTTTGCTTTCGGCAAGGGCACAACCTTTGTTCTCTCACATATATATTATTATTATTATTATTCTTTTTACCCCCCTAAAACTCAGTAAATATTTGGCCTACATAGACAACCTAGGTGTCAAAAGTTTCTTCTTGGTAGCGATTGAGTTGCTTCTATTGGGATTTACGTTCCGTTGCACGGTTTAAGTAGAAATTAAGTTTTTGTGGCGAAAAGTGAAGCTAACGGTGGCTAACTTGCTAGCCACAGTCAATGACGCTACTTACGTCACTAACGTCACGAAAACTCACGTGACTACCTCTAGCAGAACATTAGCAGAGCCTGTTTAGGAAGAGCCTGGCCACTCCCTATTAAGCCCCATTGTACCGAATTTTGTTGCAGTTCCACCAGAGTTCCCCTGGGAGTGATCACGGTCGGGTGCAGAATGAATGGGAGTCTATGGAGCTAAACGGCTAAATTTGTCTCTTTCACCTGATTGTCGTTGAAAAATCTCAGATTTGATTGTAGTTTTTGCATGTTCAACATGGATTACAGGTCGAAAGTTGAATGAACGAGTACTTATGTCCTTTCGATTTCTTACAGGGAAAGTCGTTGTTGCCCATAACACGCTAGCATTCTGCTAACGAATGCTGATTGGTTAGTGACTGCGACTGACTGCGACCAGAGATCCCGCTTGATGGCATCCGAAGCAGAACGTCAGAGCATTAGCAACATTAGCAACAACATTAGCAAACCAAAACTCTTTCTAGCATGTGTATTGACAGGGAGAGCCTAACCTGTCAGCTGTGTTGTCGATGCCTCGAGAGAAAAGTGGAAGTAACCAGAGCTTGCCGTCAAGCAGTATCTCAGGCCGTACAATGTGTATGACGTCAATTACATTTTAAAAGGCTTTTTAGAACAGAAAGGCGACTTAAAAAAAAAAAAAAGTGCCTCCCCTTTCGAATTCAGAATTCAAATTACTAGACAAAAAATTATATCCTGAGAAAAGTGGATTTTGAGGGGTATAGCTCCATAGACCTCCATTCATTCTGCACTCGACCGTTAGCGCCCTCATATGGAACTAGAGTGGAACTGCAACCAGTTCAGAACCCGGAAGTTTCCCGAGAGTGGCAGTTCTCTCCATAGATATATATAAAGGGTAGATGTCTCGTCCGCGTTGCTGGACAACGGAGTCGAACGTCCGCACATGGCGGCCATCTTGCTACAGTCAACTCGCTCACCCATAACATTGTGTTGTTGCTACATGTACTTTTTAAATGACCATAACTTGCTCAATTTTCAACCGATTTTGAAACGGTTTGGAAAAAAAATAACAATTATTCATAAGTATGCAGTGGACACTACCTGAATGTAGGCTACTAATCACATATTTGGGGTTGTTTCGAGGCAATAGCCGTGTTTTCCACGACATCACAGCTCCTTCTGGCACCACATATTAAAAATTCATACTAAGAACGTCGCTGCTAACCCAGACAATACGATCAAAATAGCCTACGCTAACCCTTTGAAACACAACATGTGTCTATTCGTTTCCTATGCGATTTCGTGTATGGCTGAGTGTTTCTTCGCTGTATCTTTTGAAATAAATTCATTTCATACTTGTATATGTAGCGAGCACTACATTACAGCCATTCGCCACGATAAAATAAATGAAAGCTAAGAAAATAAAAGATTCGAGTGGGATACGATCCCACGAGTAAAAACACATCCATCATTTATGTCCTTTGCATTACACCGCGAGCTATTGAAGTAGATAGGAGTTTCAGTTATTCGGTCACAAATTGATTAACTACGAAGGACTTCAGGCAACATTTTGTTTTGGTTTCTTCTGAAACAACTTGTTACCGTTGACACTACCCGAATGTAGGCTACTAAACACGTATTTGAGCATCCAGGTAACTTTGTGAGGTTTCTATGATAGGCCTACATTTATTTGTATTTTGTTTCTAACAAACACACAACACATGTATTTCCATCATATTTCATTTATTATGTGAAGCACTACACATGCAGTGTTCGCATTTAAGCTGATATTGTCAGCGACGATCTTACTTTGCAATATGTGGTGTCATTACGGGGCTGTGATATCTTGGTAAATATGGCTATTGCCTCAAGACAACCCCAAATATGTGTTTAGTAGCCTACATTCGGGTAGCATCTACGGTAGTTATTTCAGAAGAACCAAAACAACATGTTGCCTGAAGGCCAACATATACCTAGTTAATAAATCCGTGACTGAATTACCGAAATTCCCATGTGCTTCAGTAGTTCACGGTGTAATGCAATGGACTACAATGATGGATGTGTTTTTGCTCGTGGGATTGAATCCCACTCGAATATTTTATTTTTCTTAACTTCCATTTATTATGGTGTGAATGGCTGTAATGTAGTGCTCACTACATTTGTTCAGAATATAAAATTATGAAATTTACATTTAGTCATTTAGCAGACGCTCTTATCCAGAGCGACTTACAGTAAGTACAGGGACATTCCCCCGAGGCAAGTAGGGTGAAGTGTCTTGCCCAAGGACACAGTGTCAGTTGGCATGACCGGGAATCGAACTGGCAACCTTCGGATTATTAGCCCGATTTCCTCACCGCTCAGCCACCTGACTCCTGATGAAATGAATTGATATCAGAAGATATAGCGAAGAAACACTCAGCCATACACGAAATCGCATAGGAAACGAATAGACCCATGTTGTGTTTCAAAGGGTTACGCGTAGGCTATTTTGATTGTGTTTCCTGGGTTAGCAGTGACGTTCTTAGTATGAATTTTTAATATGTGGTGTCAGAAGGAGCTGTGATGTCGTAGAAAATATGGCTACAGCCTCGAAACAACCCCAAATACGTGATTAGTAACCTACATTCGGGTAGTGTCTATGGGAAGCAGTTGTTTTAGAAGAAGCCACAACAAGATGTTTCCTGAAGGCCAACGTAATTAATAAATACGTAACTATTTAGATGATCTTTTATGAGCTAGAATAGCTTGCAATGTAAAGCAATGGGCTTTGGTGTAATACGTGTTTTTGCTCTAGTGCGATTGAATCCCACTTCATGCGAGCCTGCAAATGTTTTATTTTGTCTCCATTTATTTTGTCGTGAATGGATGTAATGTAGTGCGCACGTAGCCTATACTTTCATACTTTCATATTCGCCGCAGCAAATATGCGATCCGACTTGAAAATCGCCAGTAATGTTTGTGAATTTGTGACGAATCAGGTGATAGAGGAAGACTGATATGTTAACGCACAGCTTGAGAACCAGTTAGTGTGGAAACCAGTTGGGCGACAACACCGGTAACGTCGTAGAATAATCTTCAAAGGGGGTTCTTTATTAATGAATGAATGCAATGAGTAGGTTAAATGCCTAATATCACGATAAGGGAAAAACTTAAAAGGACGTTTAAGTCATAGAGATTAGGTCAATTTTTACACCGGTCTGCCAAATTTATAGACCAATTATCACCCTACGTCACACCACTGTCAAGCATGCTCAACTGCGCATGTCGGCTGCAAAACAAAAGACGAACTTCTCCCAGGTATAATACACTTGGAGTGTCGATCAGGTCATCATATATCTCTGGCCACTGTATTTCAGAGCTTGAAATTAACTTTTTGAGGCACGTACATTTACGTTTCATTTGTCCATGCACAAAAGTCACTTGACCCCCGATACCTTTAAATAGCCTGACCAAGTGATAGGGCAAAACTAGCCCGGCTAACGGAGGTCACTTTCTCAGGCAAATGACGAATGAAACGGGCTCGGTTAAAGAAATCCGAGATGCTGGCTATCTTCAGCAGGCTCGTATCTACAAAAAGGCAGTCCTCCCTGACGTTTTTACATTTAGTCATTTAGTCATTTAGCAGACACCCTTATCCAGAGCGACTTACAGTAAGTACAGGGACATTCCCCCTGAGGCAAGTAGGGTGAAGTGCCTTGCCCAAGGACACAACGTCATTTTGCACAGCCGGGAATCGAACTGGCAACCTTCTGATTACTGGCCCAATTCCCTCACCGCTCAGCCACCTGACTCTCCTACAGTATTCTACAGTTTTTACTGTAGAATGGAGTGAACGGGCAAAACTAGGCTGGCTCAGGCAAAACTAGCCTGGCTAACGAAGGTCGCTTTCTCAGGCAAATGAATGAAACAGGCTTGGTTAAAGAAATCCGAGATGCTGGCTATCTTCAGCAGGCTTGCAGAGCTGCCGACTCTCACGGTTTCGCCGTGTGACACGCGCATTTCAACCATTTCTCACGCTCTCACGCCACACATTGTATATCTCACGCTGAAAAGGCAACGCCAAACAAGTAGCCAAGCTAACGTTGTAAACAGTAACGGACGAGGCGCAGGTTAACGGAGTGAAGCATCATTGACGTGCAAACAGCAGTGTAAACTCGCCTGGGGGGGGGGGGGAGTGAAGCTTGCCTAAGTGGGGGGGGGGGGGGGGGGGGTGAAGCTTGCGATAGCTCGTAAAACTGTCAAATTATGAACTTTGTGACATGACGTGCAGACATGGCTGCCGCATAAGACTATGCGGTCTACCGGGCAACATTCTCACTCAAATTTCAAGACTTTCGTAACCCAAATCAAAATTCTGATGTGACAAACAATGGGAAATCGCTTTTTCTCTTAAAGGCTGTCCTCCTCGACCTTTTTGGTCTTTTTAAATCGAACTATTTGTATAATCTGTGTACTTCTCTAGCCATTATAAAGGCCATCCTTTCCCGGGGCCCGTTCTCCGTACGTCGCTTATTACATCCGAGATCAAATGACACATCCAAGATGACATCATCTTGCTTATCATGATCTGGCTAATTCGGTTTTTTGAACACACTTCTTGTTTATGATTAGTATAGCTGGATTGAGTTATACGTTGGTCTAAAAGGGGGTATGTATCGATAGTAGAAACCTTGATCAGCAACGCTGCTATTGGCTGCTCACATAAGTCTATGGCTGCTCACTGTGGCCAAAATGAGCGCCCTGTTTTTTCCGGAGAGGGCTTACATAGCACTTCTTTGCTTTTGCATCATTTCTCTTGATGGTTTCCAGGTCAGGCCACACTGGCCGCAGGTTCTCTTTCAGGACTGGAAGTGTTGTGCGGATCTCACGACCCATCAACAGCCTGGCAGGGCTCTCTCTTGTTGGTTCTGTTGGAGTTGAACGGTAACTCAAAAGTGCCAGGTGGGGGTCATCCTGTTTCAAGATCCATTTTGCCGTATTTACAGCACGTTCGGCCATGTCGTTGGATTGTGGAAAATGAGGACTTGAAGTCACATGTTGGAAATCATACTCTGCTGCAAAGCATCTGAACTGTTCAGCTGTGAATTGTGGTCCGTTATCGGTCATTAAATCTTCTGGTGTTCCGTAACGTACGAAGATGCTTTTCAGTTTTTGTATGACTGTTTCTGAGTTTGTCTTTGGCAGTTCCAAGATCTCGAGCCATCTTGAAAAGTAGTCAATTACGATTAGGTACTGACGACCCTTACAGTGCGTGTCCACTGCAGCGACGCGAATCTCTTGCCATCGCTCGCCTTCCCACAGTTCACCACGCTCGGGGGCGTTTCAAACAGATTAATGTAAAATGTAGTTCTCTAAAGTCACTGTTGTAGTTGTCATGGACAAGTGTGCAGACTTGGGTTTACGTACTCGCAACATCGATCAAAATACAACTTGTATACAAAATACAAAACTGTTTAATAAACATAAACGTTGACGTGTAAAAAAACGTTTTATTATATTACTCAAAGTCTGCTAATCTGTCGATACGATAGGGAGTTCCAGCCGGGCTAGCTAGCTACTGTAGTTACCACAGAACGAAGTTACGTAATGTGACTAGACTGAATTTGAAAGTACAAGCACCAACAACTTCGGCAACCTTGCGCCATGCATCGTTTTTTATTAACATTTCTGTACTAATACAGCTATGTATCGTACAGGACTGGGTAAGCAGCCACACAAACGATTAGTTTCTCCTCCACCTTGAAACCTAGAAAGCTAGAAATGTTCACCATGGTTGCTACGTTACGAGAAACAAGAAAACACTCCGATTGGCCATCGCTAGCGAAAATCGCTCCTCATTTGCATAAAGTTGAGAAAATCTCAACTCGGTCGCGTCGCGTCGCTACCCACAATGGACCACGCAAGCGATTCGCCTGGCTCCATTGAAAATGAATGGAAAACATGTTGTCGCTCGCATCGCTGCAGTGGACACGCACTGTTATGCTCACACAAGTCAGCAGCTAGCTTCTGCCAAGGTAGGTCTGGCAGTGGTGTCGTGAGCAGCGGTTCTTTGTTCTGGCTTGGTCTGTGGATACAGCAGTGTTTACATGACAACACAAGCTGTTTCACGTCACTGGCTATGCCTGGCCACCACACAGCACCTCTGTAACGTTCTCTGCACTTGGTAAGGCCTAGATGGCCCTGGTGTATCTTCTGGAGTACTTCGTCTCTCATGCTTTCAGGGATCACAATCTGTTTACCACGGCGCAGCAGTCCATTGGCTTCACTAAGTGAGCCACGCTCTTTGAAGTAGGCACTTGCATGTAACGCTACACTCTTAAGATGTTCCGGCCACCCCTTGTGGATGTACCTGAGGACACACTGGAGTTCGCCGTCTGTCCTGGTCTCGTCTTTTATCTGATTGATGACAGGCTTTCTCACCCTAAGGTCATCCTCAACTGAGTCGACGTATGCTCGCACCTCTGCTTCCAGGTCACCTGGTGGAGTGTCTGCCACAGGTTGTCTGGACAGGGCATCTGCTACTACTAGTTGTTTTCCAGGAACATATTCGGAAACTGGATTAAACTTCATTAACCTGATGAGTAGGCGCTGACAACGTAAAGGTGTGGTGTCAAGGTCTTTTGAATTGATTAGGGTTACTTAAGGCTTGTGGTCTGTAAGCAACTTGTATTTCTCAAGGCCGCACAGGTACTGATAGAAACGTTCTGATGCCCACACTCCTGTTCGATCTGAGCGTACCTCTTTTCAGCATCAGTCAGGGTGCGTGAACAGAAGGCCACTGGCTACAGTCTTCCATCATGGCTCTGCATGAGGACTCCACCAAGCCCATAGCTGCTGGCATCAGCACTGACGACCGTCGGCTTTGCTGGGTTAAAGAACTCTAGGACCGGGGCTGACGAGATTAACTGCTTCACTTCTGTGAATGCTTGTTTTTGTTGCGGTCCCCAGCACCAGTCACGCTCAGACTTGAGCAGCTCGTTGAGCGGTTGGAGTACGGTGGACAGGTTCGACAAATATCGTCCGATGTAGTTCACCATCCCCAGCAGCCGTCTCAATTCACTGATGTTTTGGGGCGGATCCATTGCCACAATGGCCTTGACCCTCTCTGGGCTCGGGGCAATGCCGTATTTGGTCACCACTTGCCCTAGGAAGTCCAATTCTGGCTTGTTGAACCGACATTTCTCCTTAGACCTGAGGCCTGTATGGTCTCCATGACCCGCTTGAGTCTCTGGTCGTGAATTTCTTGCGTTTCACCAAACACCAAAATGTCATCCATGTAGACAACTGCCCCGTCGTGTCCCTGCAGTAGCTCAGACATCTTTCGTTGGAAGATTTCGGGCGCTGAAGTGATGCCAAAGGGTAACCTTTTAAAGCAGTATCTGCCAAGTGGTGTGATAAAGGTGGTCAGACGTGCACTGTCTTCTTTTAGAGGGATTTGCCAAAATCCACTCTCGGAATCCAGGCTGGAGAACACTGTACTCTTGGCTAACTTGGGAAGTATATCGTCAAACGTAGGTAAGATGAACTTCTCTCGTTTCACATTCTCATTGAGTCTTTTTAAGTCTACACAGATTCTTATTTTTCCATTCTTTTTAATCACTGGCACCATAGGAGCACACCATTCAGTTGGTTCAGTTATTTTCTCTATTATGCCCATTGACTCCATTCTTTTCAGTTCCTCCTTTACTTTGGAGAGTAAGGGAATAGGAACTCGTCTTGGCACGGCTATACTGTACGGCTGTACATCATCTTTTAAGGTGATTTTCAGCGGATCCCCTTTGAGTGTGCCCACACCACTGAATGAGCTGACTTCATCCAAGCGCTTAATTAAGCCGCGCCGGAGTCAATCTTGAACGAGACTGGTGTGTGTGCTACAGTCAGAGTAGTGCGCCACGGTGGCTCATCCTCAGCTAACAATGAATTCATCATGCTTTGCTCCCGTTGCACTGAACCTAAGAACATGCATTCTTCCACATTAGCCTCAGTTATTTCATGTACAGATGCTTTTGAGTGGCACACGGCAGCGTAGTGTCCTACTTTGTTACACTTTAGACACTTTTTCCCTTTTGCAGGACATTCTTCGCCATCGTCATGATTACGGCCACATCTTGTGCATGTTCCTTTTCTATTCTTTATAAATGTCTTTCCTGAGTAGCCAGTTCTTTTGTATTCTTTCTTTCTAACTGACTTTATGTTGTCCACGTGCTGTGCATGTTTCTCTCCTTCAGTGTTCTGAGATTTTATTAACTCGCAGTGTCTCGCCATTTCAATTGCTGTGCGCAATGTGAGATCACTTTTCATTTGAAGTTTTTGTGACACTTGTTTATCACGAATTCCAATCACTATGCGATCACGCATCTGTTCATCTTTCTGTGCTCCAAAATCACAGTTTTCAGCTAACTCATAAAGCTGCCTGACGAATGCTTCCACGCTTTCCCCGGGAAGTTGGACTCGTGAATGGAACTTGGCACGTTCATAGATAACGTTGCGCTTCGGGATAAAATGTTCATCAAACTTGGCCATTACTACGTTGTATTTGTCGCTATCACCTACTGCTGTGAACGTGAATGACTTGAATATGTGCTCAGCCTCTGCTCACATTAAATATATCAAGGCATTTACCTGTACTACTTCGTCATCCTCCGCGAGCAATGATGCAATTCGGTATCTGGCAAACCTTTGCTTCCAGTCCGGCCACGCGTCGGGCTTGTGAAAGTCGAACTGCTCGGGCGGGGAAAACTTGGCCAAAGCCATGGCGATGCACACTTCAGTACCAACAAAACCACGTCTTCACACACTTTTCTTCTGACACCATGTGGCGTTCGTCACCGGGACGAATAACAGGACTCAATAGTCACTGTGTTTCAACAATGAATGGCTCTTTATTCAGCACATGTGTAGCATCTCTTATTCAAAATGGTGCCGGCGCGTACATGCGCATATCGTTTATATAGTGAACGTAACAATATCACGCATGACATCACATGACACTAGTGAACCTGTGCTCTCTGGCAAAACGAAAGGCGGTGGTATTTGTTTTTACATTAACAGTGGCTGGTTTGAAGATGTGACAGTGATTCTGCAGCACTGTTCTCCTGATCTGGAATCATTTTTTATTAACTGTAGATCTTTTTACTCGCCACGAGAGTTTGCATCATTCATTCTGGTTGGCGTCTACATGCTTCCGCAGGCTAGCGTCAACGAGGCTCAACGTGTGCTCGTCAGCCAGATACTGAGTGTGGAGCATGAAAATCCGGATTCCTTGGTTATTGTGCTAGGCGACTTTAACAAAGGCAATCTCACTCAAGAACTCCCAAAATATAGACAATTCATCAAATGCCCTACCAGAGAAGGAAACACCTTGGATCACTGCTACTCTACAATCAGCAAAGCATACCATGCGGTCCCCCGAGCAGCACCAGTGAAGCTATGGAGGATCTGCGGGCGTGCTTGGACTGCACTGACTGGGACATGTTCACGACTGCTACCAATAGTCTGGATGAGCTCACAGAGGCTGTGACATCATACATCAGCTTCTGTGAGGACTGCTGTATACCAACACGCACCAGGGTAAGCTACAACAACGACAAACCCTGGTTTACAGCTAAACTCAGAAGGTTTAGGTCAGAGAAAGAGGCCGCGTTTAGGAGTGGGGACAAAGACAGTTTCAAGGAGTCGAAGAACAGGTTTAGCAAGGCGGTGAGGGAGGCTAAACGACTGTACTCAGAGAGACTAAAACACCAATTCTCTGCAAACGACTCTGCTTCTGTCTGGAGAGGGCTTAGGCAGATTACCAACTACAAGCCCAGAGCCCCCCACTCCACTAACGACTCCCGCCTGGCCAACGACCTGAATGAGTTCTACTGCAGATTTGAAAGACAATTGGACAGTCCTGAACTACCCCTTCCCACCCAGGAGGCCTCCCACCTACCCCCCTCTACAGTGACGACTCTCTCCATTCAGGAGGGTGAAGTTAACAGACTTTTCAAGAGGCAGAATCCCCGCAAAGCAGCTGGGCCGGACTCTGTCTCTCCAGCCACCCTCAAGCACTGCGCTGACCAGCTGTCTCCGGTGTTTACCTACATCTTTAACACCTCCCTTGAGACATGCCATGTGCCAGCCTGTCTCAAGTCCTCCACCATCATCCCTGTGTCCAAAAAGCCAAGGCCAACAGGACATAATGACTACAGACCCGTCGCCCTGACCTCTGTGGTAATGAAGTCTTTCGAGCGCCTGGTGCTGGCACACCTTAAATCCATCACTGACCCTCTACTGGACCCCCTGCAGTTTTCCTACAGAGCCAACAGGTCTGTGGACGATGCAGTTAACATGGCCCTCCACTTCACCCTACAGCACCTGGAATCCCCAGCATCCTATGCCAGGATCCTGTTTGTGGACTTCAGCTCTGCCTTCAATACCATCATCCCCGCCCTGCTTCAGGACAAGCTCTCCCAGCTGAACGTGCCTGATTCCACCTGCAGGTGGATCACAGACTTCCTGTCTGACAGGAAGCAGTGCGTTAAGCTGGGAACACCAGTCTCTGACTCCCGATCCATCAGCACCGGATCACCTCAGGGCTGCGTCCTTTCTCCTCTGCTCTTCTCCCTGTACACCAACAGTTGCACCTCCAGTCATCCGTCCGTCAAAGTCCTGAAGTTTGCGGACGACAACACCCTTATTGGGCTCATCTCTGGTGGAGACGAGTCTGATTATAGGTGGGAAGCAGCCAACCTGGTGCAGCCAGAACAACTTAGAGCTCAATGCTCTTAAGACAGTGGAGATGGTTGTGGACTTCAGGAGGAACACAGCCCCACTCACCCCCATCACCCTGTGTGACTCCCCAGTCAACACTGTGGAGTCCTTCCGCTTCCTGGGCACTATCCTCTCCCAGGACCTCAAGTGGGAACTGAACATCAGCTCCCTCATCAAGAAAGCACAACAGAGGATGTACTTCCTTCGGCAGCTGAAGAAGTTCAACCTGCCAAAGACAATGATGGTGCACTTCTACTCAGCCATCATTGAGTCCATCCTCACCTCCTCCATCACCGTCTGGTACGCTGCTGCCACTGCCAAGGACAAGAGCAGACTGCAGCGTATCATCCGCACTGCTGAGAAGGTGATTGGCTGCAATCTGCCTACCCTCGAGGACCTGCACACCTCGAGGACCCTGAGGCGAGCGAGGAAGATTGTGGCCGACTTCTCCCACCCTGGACACTCCCTGTTTCAGTCACTCCCCTCCGGCAGAAGGCTGCGGTCCATCAGGACCAATACCTCACGCCACAAAAACAGTTTCTTCCCTTCCGCTGTTGGCCTCTTCAACAAGGCCAAGGGACCACACTGACTCTAATGACTTCCTGCTTAAAGCACACTGCTTTTTGCACTGCATTACAAAATTGTATCTTGTACATTTGTATTTTTTGTAATATTTGTATTTTTGTATTTTTATATTGTAATTTACGGCAACTTATATTTTATTTTATTGTATATTTAATTCTATTCTAATCCCACTTAGTACTGCTAGTTTATGTACCCTTAGTATAGATAGTCCACATATTTAAATTTCAGGTCCCTATATGTTTATTGTATGCACCTTCCTGCCAAAGCAAATTCCTTGTCTGTGCAAACTTTCATGGCGAATAAATCCCATTCTGATAGGCCTGTTTTGTTTTGTTTTCCATACTTTCATATTTTCATTTATCATCTTTAATGTCATATGTGGTTTCAACAAATGTATTATGTAAATGACACCCTCACAAAAAAAGATAGACTATCCTCTCAAAAAGTATAGGCTAGCATACTGTATCGCGCTGTGCTTAAGGAGCCTATCTATCACGCAATGAGCAATTAATTCGGTTTCATGTTAAATTCTGCTAATTATTCTTGCATCTTCTGCAACAGGTTCCTGTAGTAAAAATGGACAAGACATGTCTGTGACAGACTTCCTGTATCACCTCTGCTTGTAAAGCCTCAATCTAATCGTGTTTACATAAAATAAGCCTGCTCCCGAGCAGGTTTAAGCTTACGGACCTGTTGCTATGACAGCAAGTCCAGGATGAGCTTCGAAGAACCGAACAATCCAAGATAATGACAAATCGTCAACAATCAAATCCAGCTAACTGAGTTAGCGACGTACGGAGAACTGGCCCCTGGTTTTCTGCAGCCACATTGCGCACGCATCCCGAATGTTTACAAACAAATAATTGGTGTATTCGTTTTGATTCAACGATGAGGCTGCCTCTTGCAGGGGAAATGAGAAGACACCTATTTCATTCTACACTTCACTCGTATTTTCAGTTGTAAATGAGCAGCAAAAAAAAATGCTTTTAAATCTATGTAATCTTTATAAATAATAAGTATGCATTTTTATATAAAATATACAGAAATATCAGTAAAAATGTCATTCAAAAACGGACCCCTGTGCAACCGAAGCAAGCAAGCACACCCTACAATTTCCCCAGAAATTGTACCCTCTCTAGTTTATATCGAGATACCGCTAAGACTGCGGTTTGTTTGTATTGGATTCCCGCAAAGACTGCGGTTTGTATTATTTATATGGTGAAACCGCAAAGACTGTGGCTTGATATACCGCAAAGACTGTGGCTTGTTTATATTGGGAAACCACAAAGACTGTGGCATGAGATACGGCAAAGACTGTGGCTCGAGATACCGCCAAGACTGCGGCTTGTGTGTTTTGGATTCCCGCAAAGACTGCGGCTTGTATTTCTTTGAGTTCCATTTTTATTTATATTGGGAAACCACAAAGACTGTGGCTCAAGATGCCGCAAAGACTGTGGCTCGAGATACCGCAGAGACTGCGGCTTATGTGTTCTACTGTACCCTGATCTCCTCTGCCATCTTCTTCTCATTGTCGGTCAGATCCACGCTTGTGCTCTCCCCAGAGGAGAAGTACTTGGAGGCTGGGATCATCTTCCCATCCTCAAACTGGAGGCTCTTCACCAGGATCTGTGGAGGATGAGAGAAAGAGAGAGTTAAAGAGAGAGTTAAAGAGATAATTAGAGTTAAAGAGAGAAAGAGAGTTAAATAGAGAGTTACAGAGAGAGAGGTAGAGTTAAAGAGATAATTAAAGAGAGAGTTAAAGAAAGATAGACAGTTAAAGAGAGAGAGGGATAAGGACAGCCAAAAGTGAGAAGTAATAGAGAAAACAAATGTACGGGTTCGAAACTGTCCCAGAGAAAGGAAACCAGTTTGTGCTGTCCGCGCATGCCAGACTTACTGCTTTGCCGTCAGATCCGAACACAACCAGTCCGTTCTTGGTGACCAGACCAGCCTGGACGGCACCCTCCATGTCCAGGGGCTGGCCCAACGGTATTGACCCGGCCAACATGGATGACCCATAAAGGGTCACTTTCTGAGAACAGACAACCACAGAGCACAAGTTAGACTGACATGTAATAGGGTGCCACAGAACAGTCTTAATAATAATAATAATACATTCGTGACACGGTCCAGTCAAAAAGGGGATGTTGTGGTATCCCTTATTGTCCACTAGAAGCTTTTTCATTTTCTGACATATTACAAAAGTTAGTGTTGAAGAAGCCACTCAATATAATAAACAACATGTTTAGGATCACTAAATACTCATAATTAGTTCTTGTTTACCTAAGCTTCCAGTTGAATTGTGGACACGTCATGCGTGATGTGAGTTGATTTGCATCATCCGTATGTAGGCCGTGTTTGTCTGTACAAAGTACGATCCCATCCCCCCTCCTAATAAAGTAGTGAATCGGCAGATTTGATCTTGAGTCAAGTAACCTTAAATATAATGTTTCACAATTATTATTTATGTCAACTTTCAAGCGTTCCTTATGCGTGTTCGCCGTACATTTTTGTCATACATTTGTTTTACCCTACATCCACCGACTAAATAGAATGAGTAGGCTAATCTCGGCATTGCATTGTACACAGGATTATTTTTTCTTTGTTTGACCTGGTAAAGGAAATGAATAGGCTACATCTTTAAGGCTGTTTTCAGAAGATGTGATTTGCACCAACACTTAACACATAACTTGAACCATAATCGGGCCAGGTACAGTGCAATATAGTCAGTGCAAAAATACTTGGTGATAAAACACACATATCTAGCATTGAGTGTGAATATTGTTTTCTTTTTCTTCACTGCACTCAGAGCTCAATGCTTCTAATGATTAAAGGGGTCATAGAATGCAAAACCGAGTTTACCTTGTCATAGTTGAATAACAGTTCGGTGGGTAAAATGGACATACAGTGAACCTCAAAGTCCATTGACACCTCTTTCCTATGCAAATCTCACTATTTGAAACTGCCGCTGTAAAATGGTCAGTTTCCAAAAAGGTGGCTCCACCTTTTTTTGGCTCTGGTCTTCCCAAAGAACCAAACACTTGACGGGCATGGCTGATGTTTGTCTATGAGAAGATCCCTGTGAAGCTCGACACTCAATTATTCATTTGCTCGAACCATTTCACCAAAGATAGTTTTGAAAACCTTGGAAAATTTAAAGCAGGATTTGCTAAGCCGCTGTTGCTGAAAAGAGGTGCTGTTCCGACCGTATGCTCATCACAACCGCAAGCTGTAAGTAATGATTTTGTCGCTAACAGTTATTAGCAATGCTAACATCTCCTGTATCTAGCATAGGTAGAATGTGTGATGATTTCGTTTTTTGGCAATGGGGCTAACGTTATTTCATTTTCCTGACTGTTTCATTCGAATAAATAACCTGTGTTGTCATGTAAATCTACAATTCACAATGCATGTTTGGCTATGTTGCGTCTTCATGTTCCGGTTCAAGCTTCGCTCATTGTAAATCAACCAATCAGTGCACAGCTCATCTATATATTCATGAGCATACCATAAAAGGCGTGAAAATGTCTCGAATCTTTGAAGCCGATTATGTGGGCTAGAGCTTTCCAGGTTAACCAACATTCAGATACGTGTATCTTCAACTATTTTCAGATTTCAATGTGTGACACATAATTTGAAGCTTCCAATCTGCACTTTCACAATCTGTAAAAAACTGAGAAATTACCCTTTTTACTGGACCGTGTCACATTTAATTTGGGTGACGCCTTTCAAAATACTCAAGAACATCTTACAAACAGTGGAGGTTAAAAAGAATTCTATAATCAAGGTACAGATCAAACAAATACACTGGGAAGGATATGTAAGATCAAAGGTTATAGGCAGTACAGAACAGATGTATTTTGAGGAGTGTTGCTAATGAGGTGGCTGTGTTGGCTTGTTGTATGTGCTGTGTGTGTGTGCGCGTGTGTGTCAGGGACCAAGCACACCTGACCATCAATGACCGTCCACGCCCCGGGAACTTTGTCATGGCCACGAATCCAATTGTGGATGACTTCTGCTGGCTGAGATAGGTTGACCTGGGGAAGAGGAAGGTTCTAAACTGGTTTAACATTTTCTTTCATAGACTAGAAAGCAGACAAGAGTCAAACAGCTGGCTGACGGCTGGCAAGTTGCATGGAAAACACATGGACAGGGGCAACCTTAAAAATAACCCTGCACCGTCTCCCCAAG
The DNA here is from genome assembly GCF_038355195.1 of Osmerus mordax. Taxonomy (NCBI): domain Eukaryota; kingdom Metazoa; phylum Chordata; class Actinopteri; order Osmeriformes; family Osmeridae; genus Osmerus; species Osmerus mordax. The sequence continues at coordinate 12,163,422 of NC_090066.1, read as the reverse complement.
AATGTTGTGTAACATCACAGCCAGTATCTGGTGACTGCAACGCCTCTTTGCCCGACTCCTAACTTGCACACACCTGACTCCCCCCTCCTCTGGCACCCCCACCCCGCACTCAGTCTCTAGAAACGGGACTCTTCAGGACTGTAAAATTAATTACACTTCTCGGATAGTATATCATAAATAAATAAAATGTAATTATATAACAGTTCTCAGAATTTATGTTAAATGAATAAATATATAAAATGAATAAGCATCGCAATAAGCAAAGCAATTTCTGTTTTATTTGGGAAAACAAAAATAATTGCTGGTTGTGGTACAGTTAGGTCCATAAGTATTTGGACATTGACACAATTTTTATCATTTTGGCTCTGTATACCACCACAATGGATTCGAAATGAAACAATCAAGATGTGCTTTAAGTGCAGACTTTCAGCTTTAATTTCAGGGTATTTACATCCAAATCAGGTGAACGGTGTAGGAATTACAATACATTTTATATGTGGCCCCCCCCTTTTTAAGGGACCAAAAGTAATTGGACAATTGGCTGCTCAGCTGTTCCATGGCCATGTGTATGTTATTCCCTCATAAAGGGAGTTCGTTATTTCATTGACAAGGAGCAGATAAAAGGTCTAGAGTTCATTTCAAGTATGGTATTTGTGTTTGGAATCTGTTGCTGTCAACTCTCAATATGAAGTCCAAAGAGCTGTCACCATCAGTGAAGCAAGCCATTGTTAGGCTGAAAAATCAAAACAAACCTATCAGAGAGATAGCAAAAACATTAGGTGTGGCCAAATCAACTGTTTGGTATATTCTTAAAAAGAAAGAACGCACTGGTGAGCTCAGCAACACCAAAAGACCCGGAAGACCACGGAAAACAACTGTGGTGGATGACAGAAGAATTCTTTCCCTGGTGCAGAAAAACCCCTTCACAACAGTTGGCCAGATCAAGAACACTCTCCAGGAGGTAGGCGTATCTGTGTCAAAGTCAACAATTAAGAGAAGACTTCACCAGAGTAAATACAGAGGGTTCACCACAAGATGTAAACCATTGGTGAGTCTCAAAAACAGGAAGACCATATTAGAGTTTGCCAAAAAACATCTAAAAGAGCCTGTACAGTTCTGGAACAACATCCTATGGACAGATGAGACCAAGATCAACTTGTACCAGAATGATGGGAAGAGAAGAGTATGGAGAAGGGAAGGAACTGCTCATGATCCAAAGCATACCACCTCATCAGTGAAGCATGGTGGAGGTAGTGTTATGGCGTGGGCATGTATGGCTGCCAATGTAACTGGTTCCCTTGTATTTATCGATGATGTGACTGCTGACAAAAGCAGTAGGATGAATTCTGAAGTGTTTCGGGCAATATTATCTGCTCAGATTCAGCCAAATGCTTCAGAACTCATAGGACGGCGCTTCACAGTGCAGATGGACAATGACCCGAAACATACTGCGAAAGCAACCAAAGAGTTTTTTAAGGCAAAGAAGTGGAATGTTCTGCAATGGCCAAGTCAATCACCTGACCTAAATCCAATTGAGCATGCATTTCACTTGCTAAAGACAAAACTGAAGGGAAAATGCCCCAAGAACAAGCAGGAACTGAAGACAGTTGCAGTAGAGGCCTGGCAGAGCATCACCAGGGACGAAACCCAGCGTCTGGTGATGTCTATGGGTTCCAGACTTCAGGCTGTCATTGACTGCAAAGGATTTGCAACCAAGTATTAAAAGTGACAATTAGATTGATGATTATGTTAGTTTGACCAATTATTTTTGGTCCCTTAAAAAGGGGGGGTCCACATATAAAATGTGTTGTAATTCCTACACCGTTCACCTGATTTGGATGTAAATACCCTGAAATTAAAGCTGAAAGTCTGCACATAAAGCACATCTTGATTGTTTCATTTCAAATCCATTGTGGTGGTATACAGAGCCAAAATGATGAAAATTGTGTCAATGTCCAAATACTTATGGACCTATGTGTATGTGTGGCCCCTGTGTGTGTGTGTGTGTGTGTGCTCTCACTTTGGAGTTGGATTTCTTCTGGATTCCCTCGTAGCTAGCTCCTTCCTCAGACTGGGGGATACGAGAAGCTTTCCCGTCAGCGATGAGCTGGACGGACTCGACCTATATACACACACACACCGTTGAACAGTCACGGTTTCAAAAAGTGTTCAACAATGATGTGGGCTGCATCTTTCACTAAGACATGAGAGAGAGAACAAGACACCAACAGAAAGAGAGAGACAAAAAGAGTAACCAGAGAAAGCATTAAACAATCAGATTATGGACAGACAGAAAGAGACTGGATGAGATGGATGGATACAATGGATGGATGGATAGATGGATAAGATGGACCGAAGGATGGATGGATCTGTTTCTTCCCTGGTGGACCTGTAATAGTGAGAAACTGAACTATGTGTGCGGGGTTGTGTGTGTTGTAGTGTTCACCATGGTCTTAATGCCCTCTGGAAAGAGGAAGCGGTTGTAGAGGGTGTCCACGGTGTCGTTGGGCTCCACCACACAATCCCTCTGGAGCAGTATGGGCCCTGTGTCCAGACCGTCATCCGCCCAGAAGATGGAGAAGCCGGCTTTTTTATCACCATGGATCAGGGTCCTGGGTAGAACACACACAGAACTGGTTCAGACACAACATCAGCCACAGAGAGGATACAATTAAAACATATATATTGATATTTTATATGAATATTGTTGAATTTATTTTTGGTTTTAAACTTTTCCTTTACCTAGGAGATACAACAACAGAAACAACTCTGGAGGGCTCTGCTATTGTTCCTTCGTATGTATGTAGTTTAGTCTTTTATTGGTCATTTGCACAGATCACTTAAGGCAGTGATTCTCAATCTTTGTCCTCAGGGACCCCTTGTCCTGCATGTTTTAAATGTTTCCCTTTTCCAACACACTTGGTTAAAGTGAATAGGTCGTTATGGGGCTCACAAGAAGCCTGGTAGAGACCATTCAGAATCACGTGTGTTGGAGAGGACCCCCCTTATTTCAATTTGCAGATGAGTAAAGTAGCTGTAGTTACAATACTTAGAGAAAAAACATCCAATACACAGACACATGTAACACTGACAGAAAACACAGGGATTTACATTATAGGTTTGGAAGGAACTGACCAGTTAGTACTAAATTCCAGTGTACAAAGAACCAGTTCAGACTCATGCCAATCCAGTTAGCTTCTATGTACACATGTTTATCCCAGAAGCAAACACATGCACGCATCCTGTACGCACATGTGCTAAGATAGTCTGGACTCAATCATATTCTGTGTAGTGTCTACCTTCTCCCCCTCTCACCAGTTGATGGCGGAGGCGCCGCGGTGCAGCGGCAGAATGGAGGGGTGATAGATGATGGAGCCGTGGGTGGGGTGGTCAATGACGTTCATGGGGATGAACTGCGAGCAGAAGGGCATGACGTTGAGCTCGGCCCCCACCGCCTTGTAGGCCTCCACCACCTCGGTGATGGGCTTGCCCTTGATGCGCCACCGCGGGAACTTGAAGACCGGAGTCCCGTCCTTCTCGGCTGCCACCGCTGAAGGGGGGGAACCCAATCCATTAGATAACGTCCTACAGGATTTTTTTTACAAGCGTGTACTGTCTTTGCGGTAGTAATGTGTGTGCAATATGTGTATCTGTGACAAAACTGGTGTGCGTGTTTTGGGGAAGAGGTGAGGGGCCTGCTCTCCCAGTCCCTGGACAGTGGGTAGTGTCACACGACCCATGAGGGTCACATAACACCCACACATGGGCCCCACCTGCTCTTCACAAATTAACACAAACACACTCACACACAGAAGGGATGGGGCATAGCCAGCCTGTCTGTCTGTGTGGGTGTGTGTGTGCAGGCCTCTTAGTTGCAGTAAAGAATGGTAGACCAGACCTAGTAGGCCATGCTTTATGGGTAGGCCTCTGTTTTCTGACAGGTCATAAGTGTAAACCTCTTCGCTAGCCTTGCTGCTATTTAGGCCAAGCAAAGATATATGGTTTTTAACAGTCATTTCATGTTGTGTTATTCCCAAACTACTAAAATACTGTTTTGTTATGACTTTGTACATATGACTTTGTCATAATTCACATGTATGAAAAAAAATCCACATGCTTCCCAAAGGCCAACCAGTTTAGGTCCAGAATTCTCTCTCTCTACCCAACAATGGGCCCACTATCCCCCCCTAACATAGTTAAGGAGACTAACAATCCAAAAAGGCCTTCTTTTGGCAGTTGGCCCAGAGTCAACATGCATCTACGGTACCTCATCCCCTCACCCCCCATCCCCAAGCACAACCCCACGACCCAGGGGGACCCCTCCACTCCTCAGGCACAGCAATGCTGCCATTACGGCTCACTGGAGGAGGTGACTGGGAGTAATAATGTACACAGACTCAGCCAACTCAGAGCGTAAGAGAGAGGGAGAGAAAGGGAGAGAGACAGAGGAGACCGAAACTGAAAGACAGAGAGAAAGGGTTCGAAAAAGACAGTGCCTGCCTGCACTGATAATAGACAGGTGTTGTGGTTGTTCAAAGTAATCACAGGACCTTCCTTGATAAAGGTTCCAAAGCTGGAGGGAGGGTAGACTCATTGTCACTAGACACAGACATCCAGAGAAAGAGGGTCACATAAGAGAGAGTGACACAGAGAGAGACAACGGATTGGTAGACAAATCTCCACGTGTGACTCACCCAGGGGGTCTGCCTTGCCATCCTTGTCCGGCACGGTAAACACACCTACCACTTTGTGACCCTGTTTCCGAAGGTTGGTATACACTTCCTGACCAAACAGGCTCTGGCCAATGAGGGCGAGTTTCAGCTTATTTTGGTAATAATGCTGTAATAGAATAGAGAAATTATGGAATAACATTACTAGAAACAATTAGCTTTGGTTTATGTTAGACATATTGTGCTTAATAGCAAATTAGAAATGTGATTGAATTGATTAACATATCACAACTGCTATTCTTCTAACCACCTACTGTTTATTTACAGACATTATGTGTTATGAAACTTTCATGCGACTCTTTCCAGTCGGACGCCAGTTTGTTATCGTTAAGCAACTACCACACTCCCTGGCAAGAACAAGGGGGCCTCCTGAAGTTTACAAAGAGGCCATTGGCTGCGGAAAGTACTGCCCACCTCCACCGACAATGAATTAAGTGTTACAGAAGACTGTCTCTTCTCCCAGTTGAAATGTACGGTAGAGTATATTCACGACGGCTTGTTCGCAAATAGCCTAAATGCGAAGATTAACATAATATGGTGTTTCCTTGAGACAATTATCTTTAGTGAACGAGTGGTGCTTTAAACTAATGATTTTACAGCACTAATTTTTGTGATCAAACGCCCATGATGAAAATCCTTGTAGCAGTTTGGTTACTTTGTAACAAATGCTAGTTGTTGCTGTGTTGATCATGTCTCTTACAGATGCTCGTTAACCGATGGACCAGTTAGTCACTAGCTAGGTTGCCAGAAGCCGGTGACGATCATGCTGCCTGTCCTATGCTGATGCAACTCTCCCTGAGCATGTACAGTACAGCCTACAAATTCGTGCAGCGAAAAGCAGCGTGCGTAATGTAACGTGGCAACATGCAAGGCAGACATGGGTCTTTGAATAATGGCTATGATACTTAATCGTATTAATATCAAATATTATCCTCGGAAGCATTTTTCTTAAATGACCAGCCTAGTTTTAAAACCAAAAAGATTCACGTTGACGGTTCAATGCTTTGCAGTCATTATATAGTGAGTCATCTGCAGTATGCATACGCCACTCACTAATAATAGTGACACGAAATTATGATTCTTCGGTAGAAATAGTACCAGCCTGGAACGGAGGGATGCAGAAAATGCAATTACTACTCACGGAGGTGGTGGAGAATTGTCTTATGATCCTGTTCGCCGTCCACAACATGATGGTGGTGTTTTACAATTTTAAATAATATAAAATATGTTAAATGTGAAGGGGGCACTTGTTCTCTAGGCTACACACCTGCCTCGCTGCATGTGTGACAGCGACTGTGAATAACCTGTGCTAGCCAAAGCCAGCTTATACCCGTGTGAGCTAGCCAAGAATGTGCGAGCCGATTCGAGTATTGTACGTGCGCGCTCCCAGTTCTACTTCCACCAAGACACGCTTGAAATTAGTGCGTTTTACATATCCTGACGCTATGTAAAACGTGGCTTATACCCACTGTATTCTAATTTGAACGTAATTGTTTGTTTGGGAGACAGAATAGTTGTTAAGCTGTTTTAGTTGCGATCGTGACATGTGTTCTCAGGAGTAGAATGCGCGTTACCGATGTCCCGCTCTTCATTAGCATACGAAATACATTATCTAAATGTGATACTTTGTTTACCAAAACCATTATGTGCACGTCAATATCAATGATACTGTTGGTGTCATTGATCATATCCAGTGAAATCGATTTGTTATCATACAAGTAGTTCAATGTTGACAATCACCTGCCCACGCGTGAGACGCCTGCATGGAAGAATGGACAGATCACAAGTGTGATAAGTGCTGAAAGACACCTGTATAGCTTTGCCCATATCTGCAATGCCATTATGTAAATAATTGTGTTGACCTCTGAGTCTTTGGAACTATATGTGAAACCTTGTGTAGGGCAGTTCTGTCTAGATAGTTGCCTACTCAACTCCATCACTACTGTTCTGATGTTCAGTGGTTCCCCTTAATTACTGTATGGATTAGGCCACTGTTTTGACATTGTTAATTACAGCTGAGATGTAATTAACAATGTGTAAATGGACTACATCATGTCTGTATGATATCAAAAGCTTAGATACATTTAGCATTCACATGGTCTGTCCCAAATCTACAAAATTGAAATCTTAGGACAATGTCCAATTTTTGTTTAACTCGAGTCTTGTTCGGCATCAAGCAAACCAAAAGTTGTCGTTATTCTGTGCACTTTCTGCCAATTGCCAAGTGTACACCTGCTGTGTCTCCCACAGTGAATAGGCCCCAATCCAAATACAGGTCTGCCCTTACCCACGTTGAACTGCCCCAAACAGGTTTTCCCAGATCAAAGGCTACATGGACATTTCTGACTAGAGACCACAATACTGAAAACGGAAGAAAATAAATGCATTAAAATATTGGCAAACAATTCATCTGTATTTACCATGGCAGTGAAAGCAATGAGTTTCCCATAGGTGCACAGCAACAATTGACCTGTATTTCCTATGGCAGTGAAATCAATGATTTTCCCATAGTTGCAAAGCAAACAAAACACTTCAATTAGTGTTAATAAATTAACCAGTTAGGTATTCATCAAATAAACAAATAAAATGCTTAATAGAGTTAGGGAATAACAAAACAAACTATATGTATGAATATATGGTAATGTCAAGTAGTATCTGCTGCACTTACTATATGTGCTATTTGTACATAATTTGGGATTAAAAAAAAGATGCAAAATGAATAAATGTAGATGTAACTGAATATATTGTGCTTTGGAAGTTCTGGCTTCATCTGACTGGGCATGCATGTATAGAGGAAACACAAGTGACAAAAGTAAGGGAACCTCCGTGATTTATTAATGTGTATATCGGAATAGCGTAGACAATGTTAAAAAGAGGACTAACAATAAGAGCACTGGTGGTGGGTCACACTTGGGATCTCCACCTCTGATTCACAGGCTGCTGTGAAACAGGAAGGCTACTCTCCATTCCTTTTTCTTCTTTACTAAAAAAAAACAAGAAACAAAAAAACATCTGTACCATATCTGTGTTGACGGTGTCCGTTCACATTATTAGAATTCGACTGTTCTATGGTCAACAGAAAAGTGTTGGTCACAGCATATTAATTTCCTTTAAGTCTTTGCATAAGCATTTGCGACCATAGCTTATTTTAAAGGAAACTCATCTGGCGTTCAGAGAGGGGTTTAATAGGGTTCAATCTAGAACAAAAACAAAAATCACACGTCTACAGATAGGCAACTCGCCTGAAAGGAGATACAACATCATAGAGATAAATAAAATACTGTATCTCTACGTCCAAATCTCTTTCACTGGCTAGAAATTTAACTGGTTGGTGCTAGCACGGCAAACTTTGTGGGTGATATAGGTGGTTAGTGTAAAAAATGATAAAAAGAAACGTTGGAGGAGTACTACTAGACTAATGCATTCTTTCAGGATCCTACTTTTAGTTTTACACTCTACAACAGATATCAAGTGCCAACAGCTTTCCCTTTGCCATCATGCTCTTTTCTGTAAGGGGGTTGGGGGGAGCAACATCACAGGAAACGAATTCCGGCTCCAAACTGGACACCGTCGCATATCCTGTAAGGAGAGCAAAAGGGAAACAGGAAGCGAGAAGATTGAGAATGAGGTGGTGACAAATTATTTTTCAATTGTCCTTCCTACTCTCCCCTCATCAACAAACCAGGTACAGGCTTTTTCGGTATCTTTGTATGTACTTTGTGCGTACCTGTCACCACTCTGTACCCCCATGGGAACACAGTAATTGAGCTCCAGCCTAGCAATATTCCCCAGACGTAGCACAATTCCCGCTCCGTATGACCAGCGGATACACTCTGCCAGCTTTTGCAGATGGGCGCGGGGACCCTCACCTGGACATGGGTACAGGTCAGTAACAGTATCTGGTTTGACCCCAGCAGTTGCACACGTAAAAAAATATACATGTGTATGTTCACACATTGAATGTATGTATTGACTTAACATCACTTACCGTAGTTGAGATTGCAAAGGTTGCCGGCATTGAGGAAGAAGTGGGTTCGGAAGAGGTCACCAAATCCCCCCCGGCCTGGCCGGAAGGGCAACGGTGTGTACAGGTGGAGTCCCCCAGCCCAGTAGGCCTCCCCCCCCAGGTAGTCACCTGGAACACAAGTTATTGGACCATTTGAAGTAGACTTTTTTTCTGGTCCGGGGCAGACAGGGATTGGTGTGCAGCGAGCATTTAACCCTTACCCTCGCTCTGTGGACCAATGCTGTACATCCCGAAGCCTCGCACACTAGTGGGACCACCAAGATAGAACCTGGGCAAAAAGCAGACGCTCAACTCAGGGTGAATATAAATCAGGCCACATATGTGTTAGCGCCTTTAGTATAAGAAAGGTGCATTACAAATCAAATGTATTATTATTATTTGCACATCAGAACAAGTCAATATTTTCATTTAAGAGCATCGCCTAGTGATTGCAACCAAGGTGAGGTAATAATGATGTTTATAGTCAGACTAGGTTATACCTGTCAGCGATGGAGGATGGCTTTCCTCCAATTGGGTAGAGCATGCCACCCCACAGAGAAGCAGAGAGGACCTAAAAGAGATCATCATATGTATGAACGACATGTCTGACAACCATACTACACATCTAAAAAGGGAGGACACGTTTATTTTCATCTTAAGAAAAACACACAATACATGAAACTGCGATTCAACGATTGTAAAAGACAGCTTCCCCCACAGGCATTGGATTAAACCTACCTCAGTTAGCTAAATGTATTCTGCTGGAAAAAACACCTTGTTTATTGTTTAAAGGGGTCATTGACTGGGTTTTTGGGGTATTTCACACTGTTCCTTAAGGTCTCCGAATAGGGTATGTAACATTGGTTGGGCTGAAAATAGCCCGGGTGCTGTTCTATGCCCCCTGGTACTTCCTGTAAGATTATCCCAGGAAAAAACGCTATGTTTTCTCCTTTTATGGTATGCTCATGAATATATAGATGAGCTGCGCGCTGATTGGTTGGTTTTCAACGAGTGAAGCTGCGGAGCAAAAACGCAACATGGCCAACAGCACACTGAAACATCGAAGGTGGAGACTTGAAATAAAAACGTGCAAATAAATCTATTGTGTCTACACAACACTGTTTTCAACATATTTACTAGATATCATTTGAAATGATACATTAGTTGTATCCACTTTTGTTGTTGAAGCAAACGGGATCGACTTAGGTGGGTAATGTTACAGTTTAGCAACCAAACTATATCGCGATTCAACTCAGCTTCAGCTAGATATCTTGCTGAAAAATTAAATGAAAAATAACCTGACAGATCTGAACAAACATTGTAGATGAATTGTAGATTTACATGACAACACAGGTTATTTATTCAAATGAAACACAGTCAGGAACATGAAATAACGCATTAGCCCCATTGCCAATAAACTAGGCTAAATCATCACACATTCTACCTATGCTCTTGCGTTAAGCTAAACTAAACTAGTTGACATGCCTACAGTCTAGGTGTTTTCGCTATCTAGCTGTTCTTGCATTCCTTGCAAATCAGCGTTAATAAAAAGCAGATGGGCTAGAGTCTAGCTAACATTGACTCGACGGGCATGGCTGATGTTTGTTTATACCGTAGCGTAGAAGATCCTTGTGCAGTTCGACCCTCAATTCGACCCGCAAAACACATTTGCTCAAACCATTTCACCAAGGACAATGTAAAGCAGGATTTGCTATGAAGCTGTTGCTGAAAAGAGGTGCGTTCCGACCTTATGTTCATGTGAAAGAAATGTTGGGCCTATGTACAATGAATGTGTTTTAGGAGAAGTTTACAGTTGGTTAAGAAGCTTGATACAATGAATGTTGATTCAACTCCATTTGGTAGAGATGCCATTTGCAGTTTTATGACACCTAACTAGGAGACGTGAAGTCTAAGAGACGGGAAGTCTGGGTGACCTGAGAGAGTTCTTGTCACCTGGGGGGAAGAGACAGTTGGTCTGAAGACAATGTGGATTCAACTGTATTGTTCTAAGGATTTAACCAATGACAGAAGAGATTTGATATAGCTGCATGTCTGTAGGATGGACCAATGACTTTTGAGAACTGTCGTATCTATAAAATGGTCTGTTGAAGAATGTTCTGGGGGTTCAGGGCCATCAGCTGGGTAGTGCTGGAGGGCTGGATTCTCCCGGTTCCATTCTAGAATGCTAGATGGAGCTGTATGGAATTGTCTTTGTGTTATTGTCTTATGTTTGTGTGTCGATGATGTTATGTTGATAACGTTATGTTTAAATCTACGTCAAATAAACATTAACTCTGTACTTCAGCTTAAATGATTGATTCTCTCAAAAACTTCCACGACAGTTCATCACAACCGCAAGCTGTAGTATGATTTTGTCGGTAACAGTTATTAGCAATGCTAACGTATCCTGTATGTAGCACCTGCCTTTCTCCAGTTCTTTCAAATAGATAATCTAGACAGGCGTTAGCAATAGGCTCGACTGCTATTCGTTTTCTGGCTATTTTTTTCGGAAACTTCCCTTCTAATGCCAACTACAGCTAGTCTAGCTAGAGTCATTTGCTAGGTAAGGTATGTTGATGTGTTTTGAAACGCATATAGCATTCTACCTATGCTAGATACAGGAGATGTTAGCATTGCTAATAGGCTAACTGTTAGCTACAAAATCATACTTACAGCTTGCGTTTGTGATGAGCATACGATTGGAACAGCACCTCTTTTCAGCAACAGTGGCTTAGCAAATCCTTCTTTAAATTGTCCAAGGTTTTCATTCAAAACTGTCTTTGGTGAAATGGTTCAAGAAAATGAATAAATGTGTCGAACTTCACAGGGATCTTTTCATAGATAAAAAATCAGCCATGCCCGTTGAGTGACTGATTCCTTTGGAAGATTATGAAAAGTGTCAGCATTCCCAGTACAGCCTGGAACACTGCATTTACGATGGTCCATTTTCAATATACTTTAAAAACTTTCAAACTTTCTCCTTTGTTGTTCGCGTGGAAGTACACAGAGCAGCGCGCAGCTAAACTAGTGTCTGAAATCCTGGGCCAGAACACCAGAGGGCTGGTCTGTATGTAAATGTTGGGGCGTGACAAAGGTGATGCGGAATGTGACGTCACAAATTCCGCTTTTTTGAAACCGATCGTTTTACAGCTGCAGTTTCAAGTTGTGAGATTTAGATAGGAAAGAGGTGTCAATGGACTTTGAGGTTCACTGTATGTCCCTTTTACCTACCTATCGGTTTCGCAATCAATGACCCCTTTAAATAATTGCATGAATCGCATTTACGGCGGATTTGAAAGGGTCTGTCAATGGATTAAGAATCAAATCAAATAAGTACTGTAAATGTTGTAGGTACTGTATGTAGGGTTGCCACCCGTCCCGTATAATACGGGACCGTCCCGTATTGAACGGGACCGTCCCGTATTTAACAATACAATTTACCGTCCCGTACTGAGTCAATACGGGACGCAATATGTCCCGTATTTTCGTGCTAAACCTACTCTCATGCTTACGTTACGTTTTCACATGCTCCTACATGAAAAATATAATAAAACCAAAAGTTTCACGAGACATGGTAAAAATGACGTTGAGTGACAGTGACTGCCTGTCATTCTGATACGTCTGTCTCGTGAAACTCTTGAATATCAGAATGACAGGCAGTCAGTCAAGCAACGTCATTGTTACCATGGTTACGCAGACTCGGACGCGGGGCTTTTAAAAATGTCGGCTAATAACCCTACCTTCGGCCCATGTCCGCCTGTCAAACGAAAGAGGCTTTCAAAATATAGAACTGAATGGCAGACGGAGAACGAGTGGGTGAGTCCCATCATGGGAAACGAATTCAAGGCAAACTGTAAAGTTTGCCACAGGATATTTTCTGTCGCCCATGGTGGCCTGTCAGACCTGAAACAGCACTCAGAAGGGGACTATCACGTCAGGGCAGCGCAAGGACAGAGGATGCAGAGTGGAATTGCTCAATTTATGATACCTCAGACTTCCCCAGAGATAGATACGGTAAGTTGTGGGCAAATGTGTGTACTGTTACACATTACATTAGTTAGTCATCATGTAATAACATTAGTTAAATTCTATTTAATTTGTAAAGCTAGCATACAAATGACAAGATTACTTTAGTATACTGGCCTAGCTAGCAGAGGGCACCTCGACCTAAAGTTGTTCATATTTGAAGGATGGTGAGTCAACACTTGACAAAAATAATTTATTAAATCACAACTGAAGAAAGTACAGCAACATAACAACTAAAAACATGTTGTGTGGAGAAGGGCCTCCCAGATGTCTGTGACCAGCACTCTCTTAAAGTGTATGGGACACACAGAGCCAGATCACAGTAACACCCTCCTCACCTCTACCCACAATTCTAATTCTAGCAGACAGAGAGAGGAGTCACAAACAGTTATTATTAGCCATTTATTAAAACTGGCTGTATACTTAAGTCTTAGAATAAAGCCTATATTGTTACGGCAATAGCCATACATCTCTGAATATTATGAGCATACATTTTCTTGTACATTCACTTTTTAATACTGTCAACTTTGAGGATTTTAAGGTATAGGATGGCCTAATTTCCAGTCTGTGCCTAAATATGATCATATATAAGTACAAACAATTATTTAAAAATATATATTTTATATTTAATTGTTTCTTTCATACTTCCTTCCTCCCAGGTAACAGCTGCAGAGCTGACTCAGGTTTACCACACTGTAAAGCACAACCTGAGCTACAATAGTAGCGATTGTGCACAGAAGCTCACCTCAAAGATTTTGCCAGACTCAAAAGGTTGCCAAAAAAATCTCCTGTGGGAGAACCAAGGCAGAGTCATTAGTAAAGGATGTGCTGGCACCAAAGGCAGTGGAAGACGTAGTCAGGATGTTGAAGAAGGATGAAACACCTCTACCTTTCTCCATCCAGACAGATGCCTCCAACAAAGGCAACAGAAAGATGTTCCCAGTGGCAGTCCAATTCTTCACACCAGAATGTGGTGTGGTGAATAAGATGATCGACTTTGTCGAAAATCCAGATGAATGTTGGCTTGAAAATAGAGCAAGTTTCTGCTTTCAGCGCAGACAACGCAAATGTGAACTTTGGGGTCCACAACTCTGTCTATACAATGTTGAAACAACAAAATAACCACTTACTTCAGGGTAACTGCCATGCACACATTGTCCACAATACGCTCAAGCATGCTCTTGACAACCTAAGTGTAGATGTAGAAAATGTGGTTCTTAAAGTTTACAGCTTCTTCTCCATATCTGCAAAAAGAAGAGAGGCTTTAAAGGAGTTTAGTGAGTTCTGTGACCTTGAGTTCAGAGAAGTCCTGCGGCATGTCACTACCAGATGGCTGTCCCTCAACCCTGCCATCTCACGACTCCTGCAAAGCTGGTCGGCATTGAAGTCCTTCTTCATAAGCCTTGGAGATGAGTGCCCCAAACAAATCAGGACTTTGTTGAAGCTCACCACTGAGTCCGGAGTACAGGAGAATGATGGCGATGTTGTGGAGGTATATCTCCTCTTCTGCAACAACATTCTCTCTCTCTTTGAAGAGGTTGTCAAGAAGCTTGAGACCAGTGCTACTACATGTGTAGAGCTGTATCCAATCATGCATTCATTCAATGCCAAACTAAGGCAGAGGTGGGATGACCAGTTCTACGGTTACCTCACAAAAACAAAGCTGCAACTTCTCTCTCCAGTTGATGCAGGCAAGGCAAGGGAGGAGTTCACTGCATTCATCAACACTGCCCTCAGCTACATCGAGAAATGGTTTGACTTCTCTGACAGCAATTGGCTTCACTGTCTTCTACCCCTCTCTCTCCATGGCAAGCTCACCTTCAATGACCTGGAGAAGATCTGTGAGAAGCTTCACCTCATGGCCAGAGTGAACATGGACGACCTCTATGATGAGTGCACCACACTGAACATCGTTGTGGAGAAGTTCCTTGAGGGGGATCAATGGAACAATAAATGTTTGGTAGGCAAGTGGATGGCTGGATTTCAGGCAGCTGATCTCCCAAATATGCTCAACATAGTCTCATATGTTCTGAGCATACCAGCCTCCACAGGGTTTGTGGAGAGAATATTCTCCAAGATGAACAGCAAGTGGAGTGACGCACGGAACCGGTGCTCGGTGGATCTCATGAAGTGTGAGCTACTCGTCTCAGTGAACTTCGACCTGTCCTGCAACAAATTCCACACAGTGGTTTTAAAGGACAAGGCATTGCTTCAGGCAGCAAGGAGCAACAACAAGTACACGTGGAAAAAAAGGTAGAGAGGGTGGGGGATAGGGTAGGTTATGGTTAGAACTAGTATTTACACCAACATAATGATACAGTAATGCTGGGGGTAGAACGGGAATGATTTACACAAGTTCGAGTGTTATTGGTTAATTGGGGGAGATGTCTAGCCTGGTTTGGGAATAGGTGGAAAGATTGAAAGGGGCGGGACCAAGGGATAGGAAAGGGAGGGTTAAACTATGCGGGCTTTTGAACCTTACGAGTAGGCAAACAGTTGGGTTTGGTTCTGAACGGGTCTCACCAACCTGGTTATTTGTTTTGGCGGACATCTCAACCCCGGGGTAGCTGTCGTGTCCGCACAAGGAAATATATCTGGGCTCTTGAGCTATCAAACTGACAATGTGATCCCTGCCTCTTTTGTCCTGAGTTCTGTCTGTTTCCCCCGCACGCTACAATACTTATATACTGATATGTAATATACAAAATTCTTGTGTTTCTGTACAAAAAACTAAACATACTTGCACGATTACAACTTGGCATTATTATATCAAGCCATATTTAACGCGACCTGTAAACGTCCAGTGCAGTTACAAACCCAGTATGATGAATTAGATAACTAGCTAACCATTAATTCCAAACAGTATGCAACACAGTATTTTTAAAACTCAATGTGGCATATAGCTACTAAGAACACTTAATACATAACATTTAACTTACTGATTGGATGCATGCAAACATTTAACTAAACGGACACATTTGAATACGGTAAACCAAAATAAGAAGTCCCATGTGTAGCACGGTTGATGATGATTGTAATGACTTGGTATTCTAATAACTGCCTCGATCTCTTAAAGGAGCCCTGCTCTTTTAACAATTGTTCTGATCGGCTTGACAGCAAAAAATATTCTGAACTTAATGCATTTATCTTCACAACTAATTGTATTGTTAATTTAATTTCACAAATAAATTAAATATCCATCATAGTGGTCTTTGGTGGTCTACCAGGTCATTTGCTATTTCTGAGTTTATCAATGGTTTCTTGCTTCTTCCAAACTAAATAGTTAATTTTGACAGACCAAACATATTGCACATGTCCAGTATCTGATGTTTTAATCCTTAAAGCCCCCACAAAAAATAAAAAAAATACTTTACTGTGATTCATATTTTGTTCAAGAGTAGACTTCCAGTATAGGATTCAGTATAGGATTGTGAAAGAAAACTCTTCAAACTGCACAGATGCCAGTTTAGTTATGTTTAGTCATAACTAAACTGGGGGTCAGATGGCTGAGCGGTTAGGGCGTTGGGCTATTAATCAGAAGGTCGTTGGTTCGATTCCAGACCGTGCACATTGACGTTGTGTCCTTAGGCAAAGCACTTCACCCTACTTACTCGGGGAGAATGTCCCTGTACTTACTGTAAGTTGCTCTGGATAAGAGTGTCTGCTAAATGTAAATGTAGTCAAGATCAAACATTTTAAGGCACATAAATGTAAGAAAAACAACATTTTCCATTTAGGGCATCTTAAATACAATAGATGCATCTCTGCATTAATTTTATGTTTAGAGTGGCAGAGGAATTTAAGTTGATGCATAAAAACCACAATTTGGTTAAGAAAACAATCACCAGAATGCAGGAAATTAAGCATTTAACACCCAAAATCTCCTGGGGGACAACCCCCGCTTAAATATTTCCCCCCGACATTGGCCACTGCCAAGGTGTCCCTTATTTGACCACATTGGAGGTGGCAACCCTAACTGTATGTAACTTTACTGCAACTGTAATGATTTAATAATAATAATTGTAAATAGGTCTTCTACATTTTGTTGCTAAGTAACCATGTATTTCAGAATGTTTGGTGAAATTGTTCCTATGGTGAATTTTGTTGTTGTTGCAAACACCAGTCTTTGTGAAATCAATAAGAACATTTTCAATTCAAATACTGGACTAACCACTGGTTAATCTTGGATTTTGGAAATCCAGCATCAGTTGAACCTGACAATGTTTACCATTGACACCATTGGAAGCTTTCAGCCAGCCATCTTCACCATAGGTATAGATGAAGGTGAGGTTGATTTAGATGTGGTTTCCCCACTCATGACTCTGGACACATTTTACAGGTTTGCTGTGGATTCCAGCCAGCGCTGGAATGAAACCCAGGGACTTATGGGGGAATACTATGGCAAACTGGTGGAGGAGAGGAACGAGCTGAAGGTAAATATTTGTGAGAAGGAGATGCTGCTGGCTGAGCTGCAGGGCAGAAAGGTGCACTTGGACAGCCTCAGAGACCAGCTGGAGAAAATAGTCAGGGGAGTAGACAGGAAGGTTGTCCAAACGTTGGACGTAGAGTTCAGGCAGACCAAACTGCTGCAGAAGAAGCAGGCTCACAGAAGGCTCCAGGAGAACCTCCTAGAGAACATTCAGCAAAAGAATCGGAAAATGGAAGTGGAGGTGCGAAGGGCATGGAGGTATAACATCTAGCCCAGCTAAGGAGCTGGTGGAAGAGCTTTTAGTGGAGGGTCTGAAGCTTTACAGCAGAGCCAGGGCTTGTTCTGGAAGGCAGATCACACGCCGCACTACCTGGCTGGGCGAGTTTCAGCATGGGTATTAAACGTAAATTACATTGTATGTTACCTTGATCTATTATTATCTTATTCTGTTATCATGTCAGTGCTGGTACTTCTTGATCTACAGTCAAATTTTCTATCACTGAGCTATACCCATCCACCTGATGATAGCTGTTATGTTTTGAGTTTGTTGCTGTTATGTTTTGAGTTTGTTGCTGGTGCGGGTGGCGTGGTGACGTCATTGCCCGCAAGTGTTTCACGTCTTGTTACATTGTTTCATTTTTCAGTTGCCGCAGCTTCGAGGTTATAATTGTTCATGCCTACGTAGCTTGTGGTTCATCAATAATTTTTGGCCCCTTTGATAGCATCTTTGGTAAGATAGTGGTTTTGAAATGTTGAGGTTTCACCCAAAACAAATATCTGATCTAAAAGTTGTTCTTATGTCCCGTATCTATATATGTTTAATATTAGCAAAGCTCTCTGTGTCCGTTTGACACGGTTGTCAAGGTTACCAAAGTAAACTTTATTTCTTTAGGTAAAACTGAGCTTTTGTCATGTTTTTTAAATGTACAAACTTTCATAACTCATAATAAGAAAATGTATACAGCATGCTTTCTGTAATATCTTCATTTTGTTCAGAAACAATACTTAGACTCAGGCTCACCTAGACTAGTTAGTATGTAGCTAATATCAGCATTCTACTCCGTGCTGTAGTCCACCCAGTTTCATGATTTCTTTGTTTTATAAGCCAATCTGTTCATTAACATGCTTCTATATTTATTCTGTAACATGTCATTGATACATTGTTATACTCTCCAATTTTACTTTCTTACACTTTCAATAAACCAACGATGTTGGAGGAACACGTCTCCAGTGGATTGTTTGTGGGAAGAGTTTAGCTGCCTGTCAAACTATAGTCAGCACAGTATAGGGAGGACAGAACAATAGCCATGAGCAAACTTGAACTTGAGGTTGATAGTGACGTTTGTGCAGTCGAGTGTTACTCAGTTGGGTGCTGCTCTTTGGTAGTGAGTGATAGGAGGGAGGAGTAGAGCTCGACCAAACTAACTGTCTCACGGTAGCTAATGGGGGGCTGTTCTTAGAGCCTACTTGGCCAGCATTTCCTCCAGACACACTCCCACTGTGGGGCTTTTCTCGTTGCAAAAGGCATTCTATAAATGTAATGTATTAACATGACTATTAAAACCAACAACATCAGGGTGATAGAGCTCTGGTCTCTTACCGAGTCCCACACCAGCCTCCTGTTCAGCTGTAGCTCAAAGTCCTCCTTCAAAAAACTAGCGTCTCCACCTGTGAAGCCAGCCAGCTCCTACAGGGACCAGAACAGACACGGACACTTCAGCTGCCTTTTTTTTTGTCACCAGACAGATGCATATGCCTCTGACAAACACACGTACCTGGTTGATCCTGAGTAAGGCTCCTTTCTTGGGGAAGATGGCAGAGTTCCTGGTGTCGATGGACATGGTGTGCTGCAAGGACAAATTATATTCAGATGAGTCAAAACAGAGGTCCTCTCACCACATGGAGTCGGGGTTACGAGTTATCAGAGAGGGTAGAGAGCCAAAAGGAGGTGGAGGTACCGAGAGGGCAGACTTGAGGGAGTGTCCGCTCTCCTCTCTCACGGCGAATGAGGCACTGCGAGCCAGACAGCCCAGCTCCCTCCACACGCCTTCCCACTTCAGAGTGTGGTTGGTCCTCCACAAGGGGAACTACACCAGAACCAGGGGGAGAGAGAAAGTCTAAACAGAAAAAACGTAAAAGGCTCCCAAACAATACACAAGGAGTCATATACACACATGTAAATCTGTGAGACGGCTTACATTGAGCTCTGTAGAAAAACCTCTGTCGGTCTCCTTCAGGGAGCTCCATGGAAACTGGCCAGTGACTTTGTACAGGTTGAGGGTGAGGCTGAAAGACAAGGACAATGGCTCTCAACAGTAACCACTAGTAACAGCACTGTAAACTGTTAATTCTGGAAAAATGTAAGGTTTGAATGCCATACAGCAAAGACATTAGTTTGAAAGGTGACACTAGAAAGGACACCAGATTTAGTGCATATCAATAACTAAAGACAGGATTTATACAAATGAGTACTCTTTATTCCGGCACCTGAGCGCATAGTGAGGCGTCCATCACCAGATAGCTAAACACTCTTAACCTTTTAAGAATCCTGTTAAATTTGCCTGAAAACGCCTAAACAGCATACCCAAAGTAAATTGGAAGCTGTTCTTGAACCATTTGGAGTACATGCATGTAAATGATCTCTTTTGAAAGCTGACACTCTGAAGTTATGTCCCCTGTTGTCAGGACCCCTGTCAGTCCTACTAGTGTTGAGTAATAGAAGCTTGAACACAAGGAAAGTGAAAATTTCTATTTCCGCCTAGATTTTGCTAATACCTACCACCTCTAGGCCTGAAGAGGCCTAGAGGTGGTAGGTATTAGCTGGAAGACTAAATTGGACCACAGGTTGAAGCCTTACCCAATTCAAATCAAAAGTCAAACATAATACCACAATATATTCATATTTGACACATGTTTTTATAAGAGTACATCCATTCATTTTCTAAAAGGGCCTTTTGGAGACTCCAAAATGACCCTTTGTAACCAAGGTCAAATACTCAGGATAAAAGGTATTATTTTTCATAATTGTTATCTCTAATGAAAGGTGGTACTTAGAACTATCATATATAATAGCTAAATCCCTAATTAGTATTACTGAAACACAAAAATTGAAGCATGAACACATTGGAGTGCTTTATCTGATTCCCAGGATTGGCGCACAAAGAAAACTGGTTGCGCAATTACCATATTGCGCAATCGACTTATTTTGACGGCTCCACAGACACATACAAATGAGGTATTGGCATTTTCAGCTAGCTTTCAGCTACAAGGCTAACGAGCTCATTTCAGAGCCAGTCGAAGCCAGTTCGAGAAATTTGTTTAGAAAGAGTGTGGGGGGGGGGGGGGCGGGGGGGGGGGCAGGACGCACAGACCTAATTGGCTTTAGAGGGCTGTCAACGGGGCATGGAAGCTCCTATTGGGTCAAACAAGGTGTCAATCAAAAGGGGAGGGTTCAACGGACATTTTGATGCCTTCATATCGTAAATACTCCGTTGCTAACCGGAGAAAAGAACACTTTTATGTGAACAAGTTGTTTCTTCCGTCGGCTAACTTGCATAATGAAACAAAGGATAATGGCTATTCATGAACGTAAAACATTGTATTTGGACGAATTACTTTACATGGTTAGATACTTTGAACCCTTGGGAATGTACGCAGATCAAGTTTTGATGTGTTGTTTGCATACCTGGACGACACAGAACCTTTGAGGGTAAGTAGAGACGTTTGGCTTTGTAAACAACACCAAAGTGGTGACTGGACAAAGACGTTGACTAAACTTGTTGTTGTGACTCGATCTTGAAATGGTTTACATATCTACAAGCACAAGAATCGTAGCTTTCCAATGATGTATAACATGTGTAGCGTCTAAAAAATATATTTGTTAGAATTTAGTGCGTCGTAACTGAGGAAGGGGGGGGCAGCATTTTTGTAACGCGGGCGAAACAGGAACATAAACAGGTTTTAATAGACCGGAGTAGCGCTAGGTAGCTCCAATGATGAAGAAGCGTAAAGTCCGTTATGAACGTGAACTTGTACGTCCATTTATGTGTTATCTTCGGGTCATTCTGACCCATCAGTAATTGTGTCCCACCGTCGTATTGCGACAACTTTACCGCATACAAAAACAAAGTGAAGCATTTTCTTTTAATCGTTGGGCTGTCTCAGACCCCCCACATTGCAAAGGTTAAAAGAAAATAATTTTTATTTGTTTTTGTATTGGATAAAATTGGGTAAACACAACGATGGTTCGTTATGAACCTTTGGGTCATGTGACCCGAAGGCAGCACGAGGGTTAAAGTACAGCGTTTCCTTAAATCATTTCCAAGAGTGTGAAAAAACAAAGCTTTAAGGCTTACACAGGCAGATCGAGCCAGATAAAAAGAAAAGAACATTAGGTTACCTAGCTTGCTTTACCGAGAGATGGTTACTAATGGTTACCAACAACAATTACCCCCTTTCCACCAAAGTGAACCGGGAGCTAGTTCGGAGCTGGTGCTAGAGCCAGTTCGGAGCTGGTTCAAGAACGGAGCCTACTAAGAACCGGTTTGCTTTTCCATGGGCTAAAGAGCCACCACAGAGCCACGTCATTACGTCACTGTATACTTCTCATCTTTCCTAGCAACGCTAGCGCGGCGGCGCCAAACACAAAGCATAGCCCGTCTAAAGGCTGTTTATTAATCCGAAGAACGTGTTTTCTTGGCTATTGCGCAATACCCTGGACTCGCAGCAGTATGACAACACCGGCATTATCAGCGCAACATTTTATAAACTTTTGCTGTATAGTGCTTGTGTATTACATTTGTGTTAAATATAGGCTCAATAGCTCATAACATTTGTGTTTGTCATTTCACTCATTTGATAGGATTATGATAAAACGCAGCAACTGTGTCTGCACTGCGATGCTAGCTAGGTTATCGAAAAGTCAGAGCAAATT
The DNA here is from genome assembly GCF_038355195.1 of Osmerus mordax. NCBI lineage: Eukaryota > Metazoa > Chordata > Actinopteri > Osmeriformes > Osmeridae > Osmerus > Osmerus mordax. Next base: position 12,141,298 of record NC_090066.1, on the reverse strand, counting down.
TACAAATTAGCAGTTTCATCAATAAAATAAGCACATTTTCAGAAACTATGACTAAATGTAAATGTAACTACACTGCCCAATTCTCGTTACATTTTAATTCAGATTCTGATTTACAAGTACCGTTTAGCTGAAATATGAATTGTAAAAACTTAGAGCAATGGCGGTCAAAGGATTCTGTTTGTCTTGTTGGTCACGGTAACCCCTGACGCAAGCGGTTCTTTCTTGGTTCACAATCTAGCCCAGCTCCGAAGTGGTGCTTTTTGCGAACCACTTACGAACCTCTTTTCCGGTTCTCAGTCTGTCGAAAGAGAAAGAACTGGTTCGCGATTAAGCACCAGCTCCGAACCGTCCCCCAAAATGCGTTGGTGGAAAAAGGGTAAATGAGACTTTAAGCAGCCAATGGTAACACAAACATTCAAATACACAAGAAAGGGCGAATGGGCTGAATACCACTTATTGCCCTGCGAGAACACTCAAACAGAATGAACGCATGTAACATTACACCATTCATTTGTCACATGATGTCACTGTAGCTTTGCGCCGCCATCTTACCAACTTACAGGGGGTGTGTCTATTACCGAACACTTTACGAAGTACACTGCAATACAGTGCACTGCAATACAGTGCACTTACATCTGTAGTGCACTCTGTCGCTGATTAGTGCTGTCTCAAATGGAACACTTACGTTAACCACTTGGCAGAAGTGACCCCCCCCGAATCTAAGGTGGAAGTGACAGACTCAAATCTGCTCGCGAGTCATTTCGTCCGCCATTATTTTAGAAATGAAATGCTGCCGAAAGGGCTCTTCCGCTATGTAGCCAATATGGCGCCCGTTTAGGGCGAGTAGTGTCCATCGTTCTACACTGCATTTTTTGACCATTTTTGACCAGGGTACTTTCAGTGCCCTGAATTCTGCTGGTTCTGTCAGTGTAAGCGCCCTAAGCACTGAAAGTCAGTGCTCGAAGTGCACGGTAGTAGACACAGCCTCGGTCTCAGTCATGCCTGCAATATGTCGTGCAGTGTCGTGCGTTGGCTGCAACAACAGATGAAAGAGGAACCCCGGACTGGTATTTCATTCTATACCAAAAGACTAAAGGCTAATTCTCCTACTATTGTTATAATGGATAGCATAATAATAGTTGGAGTCGTAGATCTTCTGTAAACCTTCTGTAGGCCTCGTTTCCCTTCCCTTCATGTTCTTCCAATGAGTATAAACACATCTCAGGTCTCGACACATCTCATCCGCTTGTCCAGGACAAGTGGATTTTTTTGTAGCCCAAGTGGAAGAGAAATGTACTTGACCCACTGGACAAGTTATACCTCAAACATAATAAAATGCCATGTTACTTAACGTTATGTGCAGTGCCACTCATTACGTCTATTTAACCAATTTTAAAGTTGCTAGCTTTTTTCCTCTGTGTTTCGGTGAAGTTGATAATTTCATCTTGGTGAATTCTGCACCAAAAATGTTGAGGAGGACATTTAGTCATTTAGCAGACAGCCTCTTAAAGGACAGCCTATAAGAGAGAACAAGATTCCCCATTGATCTGTCGCATCAGAATTTTTATTTGGGTCACGAAAGTCTTGAAATTTGAGTGAGAATGCGTGGCCCGAATAGTAGGCGGCAGCCATGTCTTGGTCACCCATTACACTGTTTTGACGTTAGCCTCAGACTCGGGCGCTCATTGGCAGTGTTCACAATGTTGTATTTTACTCCATTATACACCAAAAACGTCAGCGAGGACTGCTTTTTGTAGACACAAGCCTGCCGAAGATAGCCAGAATCTTGGATTTCTTTAACCAAGCCTGTTTCATTCATCATTTGCCTGAGAAAGCGACCTCCGTTAGCCAGGCTAGTTTTACCCGTTTCACTAGGTCAGGCTATTTTAAAGGTCTCAGACATGTGACTTTTGTGCATGGAATGTAAGTGCCTCAAAAAGTTAATGTCAAGCCCTGCATTTGACATTAAAGAACATTGTCCAGATTAATGACAGCTAGCTACTAAGATGAGTGGTAGCTAGCTGTTAGCCACTTAGCTAACAACTCACTACCTAGTCAGAGTAAACTACCACCAAAATCATACGTTTAAAAAATAATAATACTTAAATTTACCATGATTAAATAGTCCTTGGTGGCCAGGTGCATATTGATAAGCATCCGTACTCTTGAAAGCCTTCAAGCTATCCCCACTGTTTGGGGAGGGGTTATGCACAAGATAAATGTTTATAGCTCTGTCATGGAAAGCCAATTGGGGCAAGCCTGGGGCAGATAATAAGGGACAAAAGAAAACTAGGGGTAACAAATAAGGATCAGAGCCTAAAATTGAAATTTTCTTGAGATATCTCTGTCTCTCTCATTCAAATGGGCAGTGTGGGCGGCCATACATGGTGAGATCGGTCGTGAATATGGCGGCGTTCTATTTGGAAGTGACGTAGGTGGCACCTATGAATATAGGTATGTATATCCTAAGTATGACAACTAAAAAAAAAAACAGAAGGAAGATAGTTGTAAAAAGTTTTAAATCGCTTGTGCTTTTGTTCAAAAATAAATATCATACTGTCAGCATCCAGAGTTAAGGAGATTTTCTTTTTATGTACATACATCTTTATAAGGGTTACCTCCATTCCACAAGGCATAAGTAAAGTTGGTCATGTGGCTCCTATTTTAAAAATAAATTGCCAGGCTTCCCTTGCCCACACATTGACTCATCCCTGTAGCCTATCTATGATTGAACTCGTATGGACAGACTGTGTGTGATTGTCTTTGTCCGCTTGCATTATGTCTGGAATACCTGATAGGGCTAATCAAGTGAAAGGGGTTTTCATACTTGCGTTCAAAGTTGCCCGGCTGGGGTTTGAAGTAGGACAGTCCGTAGGAAGTTTCCTTGGTACCATAGGAGAACTGGAAGGTGAGCTTCTCTGCACGGCCAAATACATTAGGCAGCTTCAGACCGAGAACCTGGGACACAGAGAGAGACCGTGCACACATGTTCAAGCAGTTTGAGAATTGATATATTGGACAGCATATCTGTCACGTGTGTGTGTCTGTGTATGTTCTCTCACCATGCTTCCCTCGTTGTTGCCGACCATGGTGTTGTAGCTGCCTGTCAATCTCTTCATCTCCGTCACTTCGAACGTCACATCTAGGCCGTTGGGCAATGCATCTTTACCTAAAAAGATTTAAGATTTGTATACAACTCTGATGATCCCTTTGCTCATCCAGCACTCTGCTTTAATTCTTGAGTGCAGCCATGTTAAAGCATAAGCACCCTACCTTCTGACGTGTCAATAAGCACTTCCACCTCCTTAAAGATTCCCAGTCGCAGAAGTTTCTGCCTGGCAATATGAGACTTCTTCATAACCTGTCAGAAGATAACAACATACAGCAGTTTAGATTAACTCAGACAGTTTCAGTGTTGTCATTACAGCTCTGGCATGGCTGATGAGGAAAAACGGAACACTTACGTCAATTAGGTTTTTTGCATTAAAGACCTCAGAGATCTCATAACCCAGGAGATCTTCTTTAGTTCTCCCCAGACCCTCAATATTGACATTCTGGACCACAACCTGAAATGAGTAGAGGGGTGGTCAGCCTTATTACCATCAACTACTACTGACTTTCACACACTAACATGTGAAATGTCCTACTCTGAGCCCACTCACATCTTTGTTTTCGAGGACCTCTTGTTTCGTCTCCTGCTCTGGTTCAGGTGCTTCCATCATATCATCCGGGTTGACGCCCAAGTCACGCCCGTGCATTGGAAGCGGATCTAAACTCTGTAGAAACAAAACAAATGGACACACTTGACAGTGTCGCACGGCAGGGAACCATATTTTGCACAGAAATGTCCGCTAGAGACATGTGCAAAATATGGTTAAAGCACATGTTGATATATATATAAAACATGTGCTTTTTTATCCACACTGCAGTTCCGTCGCCGTTCTGTCAGTGCTTAGTTCGTACAAAATGCTATATAGTCTTACACGATGATTGCACATTGACTGCTCGGGGAGGTCATGCAGTATGTAACCAAGACGTCGTTGTTGTGTCAAATAGATCTTACCCTAGCGTGGACCGTCCCCATCTTGACGCTATGGTCGTCAAATATGTTCCCTTTGACCTAAGCGATCTTTCCAGATAAATAAGACAATGAAAGAAATGAATAACGATGGCTAACATTTACAGGACCAAGCCCCCTTCAAGGGAGACGCCATGACACTCTACGTTCCTTTCCCGTCTTCAGCGGTTGGTCTGAAAGAAGTTTGTCATCGTAAAGGGCGGGACAATCACTCACGACATTAACTAATCTTCACCAACAGAGAGCAGCATCGCCATATTTAAACACCCACAGTTGGCACTCAGTTCATTTTTGAAAATAATCCAAATTTAGATCATGTCTCATGGAAGATTTATGAATAATACTTCAAAAAAGGAACAGCAAGCCTAATATTGTCTATGTATTGTCAGTAGCTGAACATTTCGGTAAAGTTGAACCCTTTAAGCAACTGCGAACCTACCATGTCATTCATCAATGAGTATACCATTCACTTCACTCTGAAAGTCAAAAGACAAACGTATATTCGTTTCTCTGTTCTCTATTCTAGTCATGTCAAATTGATTAGGCTGTTTAATCAACCGTTTTTCTTTCTTTCTTTTTTTTTTTTTTACCTCAAAACTGTCTCTAGCGGAGGAAACAATATCACCAGCTCCAAACAACTATGGGACTGGTAAAAGTGCGGTTGGGCCATAGGGTTGCGCTCATCTCACATGGAGATCGACAGTAACAATCCGCCTCTCTCTCTCTCGCTCTCTCGCTCTCTCGCTCTAAATTACACCTCAAATCCCCTCCTCAAATATGTGCAAGCCAATCAGCAGGCGAAGACAGGCTCCGTTGGTCCTGCTATTCTCTCCAGCGGCCAGTACCAAAACGGATCTCTTATCAAAGAAACACACAACCCAAAAAACTGCATTCTATCACTGTTTTACCATGGGAAGTTCTGTTTTTTCCTGGGACATCTGCTTGTTTATCCTCCTCATAAACACTTGTGAGATGATGGGGAATGTTGGACCCGCAGGTAAGCATTAGGCTACTGGCTTACATTTTACAATGTATAAAACAGTATTAATATAACATTTTCATACAGCTGTTCTCGTAACTATTCGCGGCATCTGAAATTGTTAAAATTATGTTACGGGATCATCTTGTCAGTTTTCAATATAATGCGCTTGTGAAACCAATAAACTTTTAATAGGCAACAATCGTTCCAAAATGATGAAAAATACTGGTGGGTGACAATTGAAAGGGTTGTGCTAACATAATATATGGTAATGACTTGCACAGCAGCAACGCGGAGTCTACCCACTTAAGTGTCAATTAAGTTGTAGACTAACAGATGTGTTATAAATGTAAGCTTGATCATAATTAACATACCTTAACATTTGTTTCTAGAAACAGAATTCTCGAGATATAAATCTAAATTATTTTTCAGGGTAAATAAAGTTTAAGCTTAATTGCACACAGCCAAGTAGGCCTACCCTATATTTCAAAGTGCTTGTGTTGCTGCACTGGGTGAAACAACATTTTGTTAGAATCTGTAAAAAACTCTGTCTCTGGCGTCTGAAATCAAAATTCCATTGCTACCAAATAAGCCAAGTATTATAGAGACTGAGCCCATTCATGTGTCAAAGTACACGACGAGGCTAGTCTTTCTACTCCTCCCCTCACACAAATCCCCATTTGAACCGACCAGAGCATCTTCTCCGGATTTGCCTGCTTGGAGGTGTTCTAGTATGCATGCTGGGAGAACTTGGCCGACGGATGGCCTTCATGGTCTCTTGAGATTGAGACGTCATTTTCGAGCCCCATATCGACGACCATTTAGCGGACAGAGCAATGCATTGCCTCCCTCCCATCAGGAATGGGTTAATAAGACAGACATTAAAGCATGAGGACTGGGCTTCGTAAATAAAGTGTAGGTTTTGAATTAGCTACACATCAGACATTGCACTTGACTCCCAGATATTCATTGCATGTTTAGTTTCATACTTAAAATATAATTCTTTGTCGACAACCTATGTCCTGTCCTGTACTAAAGCTGCAACTGGACTGGAGTTCTGTCAGTACAACTTTTCCACAATCCCACTTTGTCGTTCCATGCAATCTTTGCATGGGGGCAAATAAAAACAGACACCCACTTGATAGACACATTTTTATTATAATAGCATTTTATTGTTTATTTTTTGCATTTTGTTGAACTGGGCAAAGAGCCAGGTGTGAGGCCTTATTACCCCTGAGTAGAGAGCAGAGATGACTGAACTAGTCTATTTATATGCAGCTAAGGGGCAGCAGGTTCTGTTGTATGGTCATCTCAAAACATTAGGAGACCAAAGCAGCAATACTCTTCACAGAGATATGCAACAGTGCAGTCATAGAAGAAGATAGAGAGAAAAGGATTGGATACACACATACCCATCCCTCATCCCTCTTTCAGTTTGTCTTTAATCTCAGTCTTTTATCTGTACCTCTTTCGCTTCATTTCTCTTTCAACCCCCCCCCCCCCCCCCCCAACCATGTGTGTGTGTGTCTGTGTGTGAATGAGATGTAATTAGTTGGCCCAGGATCTTGCCCCAGATGTGACAGGCCTCTCTAACAATGAACTGATCAACACACACACACACACACACACATTCTCTCTTTCTCTCTCTCTCTATACATACACTCACACCCTCGCTCACTAGTCTATACTCTCAGTCACATACACTACCACACCCTATCTTTGTCTCTCTCTCCCTCTCTCTTTACACACATAAACACACACATACACAAATCCTGTCTCTTTTGTCCCTCTCTTTGGAATCCTTTTTTCCTGTTTGTTAGAAATGTATGTGTATGAATTTGAACCGTGCACTTCAAAGTTGACCGGCCTCATCCACTGTTGTGTGCAGATGCGGACGAGTGTTCCGAGGACACGGATGACTGCCACATCGACGCCTTGTGCCAGAACACCCCCAAGTCCTTCAAGTGCATCTGCAAGCCAGGATACAAGGGAGACGGCAAGAAGTGCAATGGTGAGTTGTCCTACACACACACGTGCACAAACGCTCATGCCCCTCCAAATTCCCATACGATGCACAGAAACGCCCACTCACCCTCCAACATGCTCATTGTGATAGTAGATTATAAAGCTGTTGTGCAGCACCACCCCCTGCCCTCATGCCTCTCCTAATTAACTAGGAGGAAGTGGACTCTGGGAAGACATGAGGGTGAGAGGGGGCAGCACCTGGCTGTGCAATTGCACCTCGGCTCGCTTCTGCCTCAAAGCACATCAGCGTAGCCCAAGCTGAAAAAGTGTGCACGCACGCACTCTCGCAGACGCATGCACACACACCACATAGAATGCCTGATTTCCCATGTCCATGCTAAAGCTAACGACTCCTATTTTGAGGTGAAAGCTAGACAACCAGAAGAAGACTTTGATGTTTGCAAGAGTATTGGTCGATCTATGTGCAGGTTTATGTGTTGTTCTGTGTTGGTGTTGCATTTTGGGTCTGCATCCTTTCAAGTACCATCTGTTTGACTAAGTATTTGTGGGCACGTCAGTGAGTTAATCCGGTGGATATCCGACACTTTCCCTGTTTGCTCAGCTGCGGACCGGTCCCCCCCTACCTTACACACACCAACACACACGCACAGACACACACGTGTATGCATGCACATACACACACACACACACAGAGACTGAGGCCCTCATGTACGTATATTTGCAAACGTAACGTTATCAGCGTCATGGCCAACCCGCAGAAAGCACACGCTGATACTTCAGTTTACGTCATATTTACCAAACCTGCAGTTCATCGGGTAATCAGCGGCTTTCTCCGCCCACTATACCGTAAATTGCGAGCATTTAAACGCGCAATTGAATGGGCCTCCTTCTCTCTTTCTATCACGGATCAGCCACCAAAGTCAAAACAGTGAAAACAAAGATTTAGTGATAACGAAATTGATGAGCTTGTTCATGAAGTAACAGCGGATTTAAATATTATACAAAGCCGGAATTCCACACCGACACAAAAAAATCTTGACCGAAATTACAAAGTCCTAATGATTTTGTGTTCTATCATCCGAAAAAGTGGGGAGTCAGGTGGCTGAGCGGTTAGGGAATCGGGCTAGTAATCAGAAGGTTGCCGGCTGTGCCGGGAATCGAATTGAATGACGTTGTGTCCTTGGGCAAGGCACTTCACCCTACTTGCCTCGGGGGAATGTCCCTGTACTTACTGTAAGTCGCTCTGGATAAGAGCGTCTGTTTAATGACTAAATGTAAATGTAAAAGTGTGATCCTTGTGGCAAAAATATTTTCAGCTCGTCTCCTTGGCCTATGCCTTCGTCTTGCTCAGATTACTGCTGCCATTTCACCAGGAGGCATATGCGAGGAAACCCGCAACCTTGTTTTACACCCGCTTTTAAGAGGCGCAGAATTTTCACCGTAAAATAGAGGCGCGCTTTCACAGGCGGTTTTTGTACATTACGCGGAATACATAATTAGGCGCACTTTACGATTTATATTTACATTTAGTCATTTAGCAGACGCTCTTATCCAGAGCGACTTACAGTAAGTACAGGGACATTCCCCTGAGGCAAGTAGGGTGAAGTGCCTTGCCCAAGGACACAACGTCAGTTGGCATGACCGGGAATCGAACTGGCAACCTTCGGATTACTAGCCCGACTCCCTCACCGCTCAGCCAACTGACTCCCTATTCTTATATCTCGCACCCTCCCATCTCTTTATGGGAAACTCCCACTTTCCCCTTGACCCTCCCGTGAATGCATATGCATGACACGGAAAAGCGCAATTTGCCATTTTCAGTTCCCGCGATAGGCAGTCAGCGCTTTTACCTCAGTGCGGCATGTTTGTACATACCTCGCCATGCTTTTACGCGCACGTTGCGAAACAAATACGCCTGAAGTGGGCGCAAAAGCGTTAGTACATGAGGCCCAGAGAGTATAGAGAGACAATGTGTCTGGGGGTCCTTCATCTGAGCAACTCACACAGTAATATAGCTGCAAGCAGCAATGAGGGGCCAAGCAGATAAATGACGAAAAAACCTTTTAGACATCCACGGAACAGGGTTCCGAATACAATTAGCAAGTTTGGTGTGAATCCATCAAAGATTTGCTGATATACGACCCAACTTCCTGTTTGGCGGCACTGCTGCCAATTCTGATGGCTGTACCGGACAAATGGTTTCGAAAATCTAAAAACCGTGTGATAAAATTTGTGAGGGTCGGCCTGTAGATGACCCTTGCAAATCTTTGTTTATTGCAGCACCCCCTAGAGGTTAAATACACAGACTTTTTTGGACGTCTTTAGAACAGGGTCCCGAGTCCATATACCAAGGATGGGGTCAATGCAGCAAAGATCTGATGAGAAATTACCGTGCTTCCTTTTTGGAGGCTTCGTTGCCGACTTTGATTTGGCTGTGCCGTACAAACGGTTTCGAAAATCAAAAAACCATGTGATAACTTTTGTAAGGCTTAATCTCACAAAAAATTACATTTTATTCATGAATTTAAAATGGCAGTCGCAACAATTCGGCTGGTATCGCAAGTTGACATGTGTCACTGATTGGATCACCCAAGATATATAGGCGTTAGTGGTCCCCTAATACTGTATCTGAAGTCTCTTTCCCGAAATTCAGCCTTGGTGCAGAATTACAGCCACTACGAGCAGTCCCACAATGAGCTTTCCTTAGAACATGCCATTTCTGTGTCTGTAGCTTTAAATGCTATGAGGAGAGTGGCGGGGCGAACTGCCATGCTTCGGTCGTTTGCAATCCATGATGTCTCTCGAGGAAAAAACAATATCACGCTTGAAAGTCGTAGCCCATTTTCTCATTGGCGGGCCAAATTCTCTGGGCGGGCAAAGCAGAGAAAGGGGAGGTAACCTTTCCCCTTATGACAACATAAGGGGAAAATTCCAGATCGGACCATTTGAGCTTTCATTTTCTGGCCGCTCTGGCCGCTCTGTCCATTCGCGCACCTCACAGTTGCGTATTGATCAGACAAGAAGACACGCTTATCAACTCGATTACTATTGATCAAAACAGAACGAGGGTTCGGCTGTAGCCTACTTGAAACATACTATTGAGAACATATTCGCTGACATGCATTGCACGCGTGATGAACGCGACTTTTTTTTGCCTTTGGCGCTCGGGATTTGTCATTGGCGCTCGGGAAAACGGCTTTGGCGCCATTTTTGGGAAAACTTTCTCTATGCAGGAAAAACCCTGGCTATCTCAGATGGAATCGCGATTCAAACAGTACCATCTGCTAACTGAAAATATTCCCCCAAAAATGTAAATGAGCTTGAGATTTATTGAGTGGAAAATCGCTCATTCATAAAAAGCTCACTGGTAGCGATCATTGTTAGTAACAATGCAAAATGCGATATAGCCCTGTGTGGAGAAGCTGCCCGGTAAATTCTACTACTACGGTACAGTACTAGACTACTGCTGTGTTCGTCTTGATAGCGATTGCGTTGGTTGAATTGGATTTAACGTTCTGTTGTACGGTTTAGGCTGGAAGTAAGGGGAGTGCCGAACATGTTCTGTCGCCGTTTGACTTCCTAAACAGCTGTGTAGATGTTTTTGTAGTGTCTCGCGTAGGCTCCAGCGTTGCAGTGAGATACACTGGTTTAAAACCACAGGTAATGATAATTTCACCCACAAATCCTTTACTTGTAATCTAATGTCATAATAAATCCTACAACGAAAATGTATTTGTGAGGAATGTTTATTTTAACGATTGAAAACAGATTCATCATAGACCGCTGTAGTATGTGTTGCCCGGGCAACAGAGGCTAATGTCATGATGCTAATGCTTCAGTGTAATAGTAGACTACTGTACTGTTTCCGAAAGTAGATGTACTTCCTTAATAATATCAGCTTATATTGTACATTACACATCACAAATGAGCAAATAGTTATCACCCAGGCCTCTTTGCTTGTGGCGTTTCTGCAGCTGCCTTGAAGTAAAGCAGTTAGCCTAGCTATCTCCAAGAAGTTAACGAGCTGCTAATGTTCTGCTAAAGATAGTCACGCGAGTTTTCGTGACGTTAGTGACGTTAGTAGCGTCAGTGACTGTGGCTAGCAAGTTAGCCACCGTTAGCTTCACCTTTCGCCACAAAAAATTCTACTTAAACCTGTGCAACGGAACGTAAATAAAAATACAAGCAACTCAATCGCTACCAAGACTAAACTTTTGACACCTAGGTTGTCACCCTAGTCCAAATATTGACTGAGGCTTAGGGGTGAAAAAAGAAATAATAATATATATGTGAGAGAACAAAGGTTGTGCCCTTGCCGAAGGCAAAGCACACCCAAGTAGAGAGGGTACAATTTCTGGGGAAATTGTAGGGTGTGCTTGCTTGCTTTGGTTTGCAGATGTCTGTTTATTATGAAACAAGCTGAACCCCCTTTGAAACAAGCTTTAACATTGTTGTCACCGGCAGTATTTTTCAGATGGAATCGCGATTCAAACAGTATCATCTGCTAACTGAATCATTTGAATTCCGCCGAAGGCATTCAGAATATGTGTGCTACCCAAATAATGACTAAAAGTAAGCCTTTGAGAACGGGTTTCTCAAGCCAGGTGGCGCATTAGACCAGCAGCTCATCTCCTGTTTCCAAAATGCATCACAAACTGCTTGAGAAAGCTTTTCTACTATGATAATTGGAGATGAAAATAAATTATGTTCAATAAGATGTACTTGTGTTTATTAACTGTTTATTAGATTAGTTAGCTTGGCTGATAGAGCTGTGCTGACCGGCTTGCCTCGATTGCACTGAAACATCGTAGTTTGACGACGATTCTTCCCCTGCGCTACATCGGTGCTTGGCCCGGCATCTCCCGCATTAGCTAAGGGATGCTTTGCGTTTAGGTGGTATTTGAGACTGGAAAAACTCCTACAGTAAACTAATTCCACATAGCACAAGGTGCAAACAACCTTAGTCTTGTCGAGGTTTCCATTGGGAAGCTTCTTAAAAATAAATTTTCCCTGAAGCAAACCAAGCGGCTTCATAGCTGCATCCATGTTAGCACGTCACGTTTGATGTGATAATTTTATACACAAGGCATACACACAGGTTCGAAGACTCGTTCTTGCCCCCTACAGTGCAATTCGGCTAGGTATACATCCGCGCTAAAATATCAAGGTGAAAGTCATCATAGCTTGCGTAGTATAGACCCAGCTCCCAACCCAACTTTGAGAATAGATTAACGGCGATATTTTTTTTATCGCCGATAAGAGTCGCAGCGCGTTAACGCGCGTTAACGCCGATAACGGCCCACCACTAGTTTTAATTAAATACTTGCTTTCCGTGTCACTGTCTGTCTTTAATTTAGCTTATTTTCTTCATTTTTTAAATCAGTGGCGGTGATTAAAACTGTTGGGCACTCACTGACACTGGAGATTTAGCTGGCTGTGCTCAGGATAGCCAAAAAACACAAAGAAATATGAGAACATTATTGAGACATTTTTATACAACGAATGCCATAATATGTAGCATGTTGAAAGTGTTCATGTAGTCTTGGCTCTTCCTCTTGTTGTGTTTGGTGGAGACTTAAAATCGACACTGGCTGACCCTGAATGGGGTAGCCCTTGCAAGTGATCCCCAAAAACCCTGTAAAAAGTAATACACAACATCCGAGTTGGACTGTTTTTAAAAATCTAATGCTATAATGTGTTCCAGGTAGAGGGTGTAAGCTGTCTTGTGTCTACCTCTTGTTGAGTGTACTGTAGAGTGAGCTGGCTGGTGAAGGGATCCTGAGCTGACTGGAGATAGTAGACTGAGCTGGATGGTGAAGGGACCTTGATCTGACTGGAGATAGTAGACTGAGCTGGCTGGTGAACATTTAGTCATTTAGCAGACGCTTTTATCCAGAGGGACTAAGTGACTGGTGATGGGACCCTGAGCTGACTGAAGATAATAGACTGAGCTGGCTGAAGATGGGAGACTGAGCTGCGTCAACATAATCAAAACGAGCGATAGGTCTCGGTCTGCTCTAAAAGTTATTTCCTGACCTTTAACCTTCGTCATTGTCTTTCTTGCTCTGTCCTTAAACATCTAAAGATTATGTTTTTTAATCTCTTCACTCTATAGCCTTTATTGTACAAACTCTACAAAGGCATTGTCTCCTCTCTCTTCAGCCTCAAAAAGGTCACTGACAACAGCATCTGAAGCTAGTTTTCATGATGTTATGTGACTTTCTCCTTCCAATGTCTGGTCAAATGGGTTGATCATACATTTTGTTGACATGATGTTTTAAATATCCTTTTTATCTTTTCATGATTCATGCAGTTCACTGTGTTGGAGTGATGTGGTGCATCTATGCACTGCATCTTTGTTTAGGGAGAATCCAATCAGTCCAACTTTAGTTTTGGAGTCTCTGTTGGCTGTTTGCTCTATGACTTGATCACAGGCAGTGTTTGAAAAACCTTACTCCTGTTGTCTCTGAGCAACAAAATCCCCAGATTGTACCTGTAGGTATATGCAAAATGTGTGTCCTCTAGACTGTTCATCTCCAGCCAGTAAGAAGAAAGGCATCTTGCATAGTTTACCTTATCGTATGAAAAAAAAAACATGGGAGCAGACACTCGGACGACTAGAGGGGCATGGTATTCCACATCAGATTATAGGTCTTCTTTGTCCTGCCCATCATCTCCTCTGCCCTGCCCGTCCTGTCTGTGCTTTCAATAAGCATGCAATATATGTAAACTCATTTTAAAATGTGGTGCACTTAGATTGTAACAGCAAATTGATTTTGCAGTACGTTTTTTTGTATACAATGATCCCACTGTACATCTTGCCATACAAAATACAGAATTTCATACACGCCTTCTGTTTGGAAAACCTTCTCCAGAGCTGCATTTTCACTCCTCTTACGTGCTTTAGCTATATTTGTTGTGTTGGTGAAGTTACTGTAACACCCTTGTGAAATCCTGCATTACCTAGCATATGGTTCTGAGGTGCTGAATTTAAGTTGAATCTTGCCCTTGCTGTCAACTAGCTTCAGTAAATGGGTAGATTAAATGTTTTGGTTTGAATACACTGCCCGCAATACAATTAATTGTGCACATGCGTGTATTATTCTAGGTTCGTTTTCCAACTTGCTAAGTGTGCAGAGATGTCAATATGTATTGATGAGTGTTACTGATGTGGTATACCTACTCTTGGCTAATTATAATTATGTATGTCATTGATTCATGTCATTATTATGTGTTTAGGCGACACACACTTAAAACAATACTGTACATTTATTTGAACAATGTTCTGCACATTTCATGATCACTTAACTGTTAATTTGCTCTGATGACTAATAGCAGCGCAATAATATAACAAATATGCTTGTTTAAGTGGAATGTTTCTTTAGAGAATACCTGAATTAGCCATTTGTTTGACTTTTTCCATACATTTGAAGCCCAGTCACCCACTGACAATATACCGGCTCACCAAAATACACATGTGAATGTTTACTTCCTACTTTACGCGCCTTGAATATCGGGGTATACGATTGGTGGATTTTATGAAGGTGTCATGTATATGAGCTGTTATTGGATGCGGACCATAGTTGTCCGGAAAACATGCCTGTGTCGATAAAGAAACTAAATGTATGTTCCTTGAAAAATGTGCAAGAACTGGACATGCCAACACATTTTTTAAGGGTTGTAGAAAAGTTTTAAAGCGATACAGAAAAATCCAGCTCCTCCATCGCCAGGGATCGTTCAAATGCACGATTTTGAGCTTCGGCCCACCACCTAAAGCTATTGTAACAACGTTGTCACCGGCAGTAGGGATGGGCGATACCAATCATTTTCTTTTCGATCTGATACCAAGTACTTTCAAGACCAGTATCGTCGATATCAATACCGATACTTCTATGAAATATTTGATACTCAAATATTTGAGTAATTTTATAATGCATTCTGAAAGCCATCGTTATTAATATTAAATCAACCGCAATAGACATTACGTGTCTGTGTTTCCTCCTCTGCTCGTGTCACCTGTACTTCGTTGTGCTCTTTAGGGTGTTTAACTTTTAGATGCTTGTCATGTTTGTGGTATTGCCACAATGGTGTATTGTTCTTTGACAAATGTCACATAAAGCTTCATCGTTGTTAACTGGAGTGAAATAACTCCAGATTATGCTTCTTTTTCTTTCAGTCATGACCGCAGCAATGCACTCGAATCTGCGCTGAGTGTGCTTTCACTGAGTGAGAGAGCGTGGCGCGCTACCGCTGATGAACTCATGATAAGCACAGACACAGCGGACGAAAAAATAGTTCCCATTGACTTTCTTATTTAAGTAAATTTCTATACTATACGGCCTACAACTATTAGAAAAATATTCTAAAATCACTTGCTTAAAAGAAATCCCAGGTAGGATCGATATTTCAAATAGAAAATCGATCATTTTGATACAATGCCAGTATCGAAAATAGCGATACTTTAGGATTGATCTGCCCATCCCTAACCGGCAGTATTTCAGATAGAATCGCGATTAAAACAGTACCATCTGCTAACTGAAAATATGCCCCATAAAACGTAAATAAGCTTGACATTTATTTAGGGGGAAATGGCTAATTTAAAAGAAGTTTGCTACGAGCAAGCTAGCTGCTGTTGCTAGCCAAACTTCACTGTTTGAACTGTTGTGGCATTGAAGACAGCGACGCACCACACAAGCTTGAGTTTAAATACATTATTTAATGTGACATTACTTACTGTACATGCAAGTCTTGATTTGCTTATAGGGGTGATTGATTGCAAAACCGATTTTACCTTGTCATAGTTGAAAAATGACAGTTTGGTCTGTAAAATAGACATACAGTGAACCTCAAAGTCCATTGAAACCTCTTTCCTATCAAAATTTCACTTCTCACTACTATTTTGAAACTGCATCTTGCAAACGCTAGCTTTTGAAACAGTGCAACTTGTTGGAAGTTGCAGCATCAACTTTGTCACACCCCAAAATTTACATTTACCCGCCCTCTGGTTTTCTGGTCCAGGAACATAAACTGAGGTCGCGTAGATCTCCGACACTTTTTTAGCTAGCTGCGCGCTGCTCTGTACTTCCACAGGAATTACAAATAAGAAAGTTCATAAGTTTTCAAGATATTGAAAATGGAGTGCCGTAAATGCAGTGTTCCAGGCTGTACCAGGAATCCTGACACTTTTCACCATCTTCCCAAAGAACAAGACACTAGACAGGCATGGCTGATGTTTATCTATGGGAATATCCCTATTTATTAACGCTGATTTGCAAGGAATGCAAGAACAGCTAGATAGCGAAAACACCTAGACTGTAGGCATGTAAACTAGTTTAGCTTGCTAACGCAAGAGCATAGGTAGAATGTGTGATGATTTAGCCTAGTTTATTGTCAATGGGGCTAACGTTATTTCATGTTCCTGACTGTGTTTCATTCAAATAATTAACCTGTGTTGTTATGTAAATCTACAATTCAAGATGCATGTTTGTCCAGATCTTTTTTCAGCAAGATAGCTAGAGTTAACTGAAGCTGAGTTGAATCACGATAGTTTGTTTGCTAAGCTGTAGTGTTAACGTATACCCACCTAAGGCGAATCTGTTTGCTTCGACAACAGAAGTGGAAACAACTAACGTAATCATTTCAAATGATATCTAGTCAATCTGTTGAAAACAGTGTTGTGTATACACAATAGATTTATTTGTTAGTTTTTATTTCAAGTCTCCACCTTTGTTGTTTCAGTGAGTGCTGTTGGCCGTGTTGCGTCTTTGCTCAGCAGCTTCACTCGTTGTATACCAACCAATCAGCGCGCAGCTCATCTATATATTCATGAGCATACCATAAAAGGAGACAACCTAGCGTTTTTTCCCGGGAAAATTTCACTGGATGTATCAGGGGGCATAGAACAGCACCCGGGCCATTTTCAGCCCAACCAATGTTACATACCCTATTCGGAGACCTTAAGGAACAGTGTGAAATACCCCTAAAACCCAGTCAATCACCACTTTAAATGTAAATGTATGATGCTGCTACACCACGGCACGATACTCGCTGTGCAACAGCACATCTATAGAGCTCCGGACGTCACGTGACTTTACTGTTTACGTCACCATTTTGGCAGGAAAGTAGTGGCTAAAATGAACGTCGCCAGCACGGATTTCAACCTGTCCGAGTTCACTGCGCACTTTAATTCAAAAGACATAGGCAGCTATGAAGCAAAACTTTTTTATTTTTACGATCTTTACGAGTGAAACAGAAGGCTTCCCCGACCTTCTGTATCCAGATATTTACAACTCTCTATCAACTCTCATTAGTCCTAATCTGGAGAGTCTTTTAAAGCCTACAAAAAGCCTGAAGGGATATAAATGGACGCAATCAGCTGGATTGGTGATGAATATTCAGCTTTGAAGTCTACCGGCTACAAATTGCTATGTGTATCTAATGTTAATGCAGTCAGTTTTATAACTTATAGTTAACGTATAGCTAGCGTTAGCAACGTTCGTCAACGGCTAGCTACTAACATTGGCTAACGTACATTATATCAGTGCACTTTTCATCACAAAAATACCATTACATATTTATTACAGATAAGTCATTCCAAGAGACTGAATGATCCTCAGTTGAAGCCATGGGTAGTTGTCAGGAATTATGGGGTTCTCCACTTTCCTGCCAAAATGGCGATGACCGGTGCATGATGGGATTGCGTGACGTTAACTCCCGGAGCTCTATGCACGTTGTATCCATGCGTCGTTGCTAACGTGTGCTGACATTGTGACGTTAGCGCTGAGTTCCCTTTGTTGACACAAGGCACTTTTTGCCACAAAAACTTAATTTCAGCCTAAACCGTGCAACGGAACGTAAATAAAAATACAAGCAACTCAATCGCTACCAAGATGAACCTTTTGACACTGACGTTGTCTATGTAGTCCAAATATTGACGGATCCTTAGGCGTGGGAAAAAACAAATATATATATATATATATGTGATAGAACAATGGTTGGGCTCGCCGAAGGCTTGAGCACACCAAATAATAAGAAAAGGTACAAACACTTAAGGTGGCTTCGCAGCTTCGCTGCTCGGCCCCCAAAAATGACCCAGAGTTATTTCTACAGTTGCCTGGATACTTCAGGTTTGCTGAGACACACCTGAAAGAAAGTTAGGCAAAGAAGACATCATATTGGGGAGTTCCGGTCATCGTGAACATGGAGTAGACGCATTTACTTCACGCTCCCACCTACTTTATAAATGTAGTGAATTTTGCCCCTTTTTTCCTACCCTACGAATATTCATTTACAACTATTAACCCCTAATAATCGATCCTGTGAGAAGATGGCCACGAAAAACTGCAGAAGTACAAGAAAGGACGACACTACTGCCAAGGATAACGTGGCAGCTGGCCATTCTGATATGGACGCCATTGCCGCCATGTTAGAAGAACATAGAGCGGCCCTTTCGACTGAATTCAGATCCGCTTTCTCAACCCTCGAGTCAAACCTTAATACGATGCAATCCAAAGTAGATGGCCATGACAGTCGTTTGCTATCCCTTGAGGCTAATGCCAATGCGGTCAGCGATAGAATTAGGGAATTGGAAACTAACTGCTCAGCCCTAGCCAACGACAATGCTAAGCTACAGGCAAAGGTGATGGATTTGGAGGGACGTAGCAGAAGGAATAACATACGTATCATTGGCCTACCAGAGTCAGTCAAGGGCTCACGTACCACCGAATTGTTTGCTGGACTACTGGTGGAGGTGTTGGGTGAAAATGTCCTTCCTTCAACACCAGATTTAGACCATGCTCATCGTGCCCTCACCGCAAGGCCAATATCGGAGGATAAACCTCAATCAGTTGTTATTTGCTTCCACAAGTTCCAAGTTCGCGATCGGGTGATACGTGAAGCCCGCAAAATGAGAGGTAAACTCCAGTATCGTGGCGATCCAATTCACATTTTTGAAGATTACAGTCCGGATGTTTTGAATCAGCGAGCTGAATACCGAGATGTCATGAAGGCCCTCTACAACCAGGATAACCTCACAACAGATCCAGTCGAGATAAACAAGGCCTTTGCATCGTTTTATGAGGACCTGTACCAGTCTAAAGTCAAATCCACGGATCCACAGATAATGAATCACTTTTTAGAGAATAGCCAGCTCCCTTCACTAGACGAAACAGCAGCTAAGGCAATGGATGCCGTTATAACGTTAGAGGAGATCCTAACAGCTATTTCTCAATTCCCTAACAACAAAGCCCCTGGCCCAGATGGGTTCACCATTGAATTTTTTAAAAGATACTCACCTAGTCTCACCCCATTGCTTTTATGCATGTTCTCCCATGCTAAGGAAACTTCAATACTACCCCCCACACTTTACAATGCAAACATTACTTTGATCCTCAAAAAAGACAGGGATCCGTTGGACATGTCATCTTATCGTCCAATATCTCTTCTCCAGATGGAGACAAAAATACTCAGCAAGGTGTTGGCCAATAGAATGTCTAAATACTAGTGGTGGGCCGTTATCGGCGTTAACGTGCTGCGACTCTTATCGGCAATAAAAAAAATATCGCCGTTAATCTATTCTCAAAGTTGGGTTGGGAGCTGGGTCTATACTACGCAAGCTATGATGACTTTCACCTTGAAATTTTCGCGCGGATGTATACCTAGCCGAATTGCACTGTAGGGGGCGAGAACGAGTCTTCGAACCTGTGTGTATGCCTTGTGTATGAAATTATCACATCAAACGTGACGTGCTAACATGGATGCAGCTATGAAGCCGCCTGGTTCGCTTCAGGGAAAATTTATTTTTAAGAAGCTTCCCAATGGAAACGTCGACAATACTAAGGTTGTTTGCACCTTGTGCTATGCGGAATTAGTTTACTGTAGGAGTTCTTACAGTCTCAAATACCACCTAAACGCAAAGCATCCCTTAGCTAATGCGGAAGATGCCGGGCCAAGTACTGATGTAGCGCAGGGGAAGAGTCGTCGTCAAACTACAATGTTTGAGCGCAACCGAGGCAAGCCCGTCAGCACAGCTCTATCAGCCAAACTAACTAATCTAATAAACAGTTAATAAACACAAGTACATCTTATTGAACATAATTTATTTTCATCACCAATTATCATAGTAGAACAGCTTTCTCAAGCAGTTTGTGATGCATTTTGGAAACAGGAGATGAGCTCCTGGTCTAATGCGCCACCTGGCTTGAGAAACCCGTTTTCAAAGACTTACTTTTAGTCATTATTTGGGTATCACACATATTCTGAATGCCTTCGGTGGAATTCAAATGAGCCATTTTAATCTAGATTAATCTAGATTAACGCCAAGATTACAGTGAGATTAATCTAGATTTTAAAAATGATCTATGCCCACCACTACTAAATACATAGCCGGCTTAATACACCTGGACCAGACTGTCTTTGTCCCGGGTAGACATATATATTTCAACCTATGACGTCTTTTCAACATCATTTACCAGAAACAAAATGATGAGTCTGTGGTTATTGCATTGGATGTCGAGAAAGCTTTTGATTATATTGAATGGAGGTACATGTTGACTGCCCCCAAATACTTTGGCACAGAGTTTATTAAATGGATTGAGATCATCTATGCTCACCCTCAAGCTTCCATCCTCTCTAACGGTGACATCTCACAACCATTCCATCTCCACAGGGGTGTTCGTCAGGGATGCTCTTGTTCACCCTATCTATTTAATCTAGCCATTGAGGCTCTGGTGAGTCAAATTAGGTTGAACAAGGACATTGCTCCAAATAAAATTCACAATATAGAGAATAAGAAATCTCTATTTGCAGATGACATCACTCTATTTATGTCACACCCCAAATCATCCATTCCACCTTTATTACAGCCAATTGATACTTTTAGCAGTTTTTCTGGCTATAAGATCAACTGGGAAAAAAGCGAACTGATGCCCATATCAGACAAAGTAGACCTAAACTCTCTACGCACCACTCCTTTTAAAATTACAAGAGACCAATTCAGAACTTTGGGTATCATTGCAACAAGGGAGCATGGGAAGCTCCTCAGCAGCAATTGGGATTCTAAAATACAACAGTTAAATCAGAATATCCAATTTTGGAACACTCTGCCCATTTCTATGGTGGGTCGTATTAATGCCATAAAAATGGTTGTCCTCCCTAGATTTGTATACATTTTCCAAAATGTCTTCATCCCCCTTTATTATTTTAAAAAGCTGGACACTATCATATCTGCCTTTATATGGAACAATAAAAAAGCCTGAATTTCCAAAAAACACCTAGAAATGAGTAGGGCAGAAGGAGGTTTTGGGTTGCCAAACTTTAAGCTATACTATTGGGCCGCTACTCTAAATGCGCTACTATACTGGAGAAATTTTATGCCAACAGCCAGTAGTCAAGAGGGTGTTCCCTCATGGCTTCAGATAGAAGTATCCTCATGTGGTGCCACCTCCTTCCCAGCACTTCTTAACAACCCAGCGAAAACAAAAACACCTCCCTATATAAATAACCCTGTTATCCTTCACTCCTTAAGAATCTGGAAACAAATTCAATCTTTTCTTGATTTACCCAAAGTCTACATAGACAGTCCAATTTGTCACAACCATGCTTTCACACCTGCTTTGATGGATCCAGCCTTCTCTAGATGGAAGGCCAAAAATATTGTCTTTGTAAGGGATCTGTACTCTGAAGGTAACTTAATGTCATTTCATCACCTACAACAGACATACGATTTACCGTCTGCACACTTCTTCAGGTTCCTCCAGATTAGGAATTACATCAAGACTCATATGAGCATATGCCCAAACACAACACACTAGACAGTCTTCAACGCCTTACACCAGGAAGCAGAGGCACAGTCCTTTTTATATGATATGCTAAGGGCCCATGAAGTGGTGCCCACTGACAAGCTGAGAAAATATTGGGGGCAGGAACTTGACATGGAAATTTCAATGACTGTTTGGGAGGGAAATACGGATAGAATTCACAGCAGCTCTATCAACTCCAGGCATTCCCTAATTCAATTTAAGGTGGTCCACAGACTCCATTTCTCGAAAGCCAGGCTCCATGACATATACCCCAACATTTCTCCTTTCTGCGATAAATGTAAACTACAAACTGGTACTCTTAGGCCGTGTTCACACTTGACTTCTTTTTTTAGAAAAAAGCGCTGCCTTCAGCGCCTTTTGAGCGCCTTTTGAGCGCCTTGTGCCTTTTCAGAAAAGCGCTGGGTGACGTCAAGCGCCTTTCTGACGAGAATTTTTGTAACCTCAACGGGAATCATACATTCTAGCGATACATTATTATCCGTTATTTTCCGTTGGTTACTTATCGACAGCTAGCTACTATGGCCAATAAAATGCAATTACTTGCTTTAGCTTTGGCGTTTGAGGAGCCATAGCCTGGTAACTAAGGTAGAAGGTTACTAGGGAAGGTACACACGTACCCTACTCTCTTCGTCCTGATTGGTCAGCTGTCAAAAAGGCGCTTGACGTCACCCAGCGCTTTTCTGAAAAGTTGAGAAAATTGAACTCAAAAAGGCGTCGGGCTCAGCGCTTTTTTAGAAGTTTTTAAAAGGCGGCCGCTTTTTTAAAAAGGCGTCCGCCTTTTTCCTTTTCCCATAGGGTTGCATGTAAAAAGGTGCTGAAGGCATCGCTTTTTTCTAAAAAAAAGAAGTCAAATGTGAACACGGCCTTACACATCAGTTTTGGTTTTGTTCCAAGATAACTTCCTTCTGGTCTCTTATATTTGACTACATTTCAAAGGCCTTCCATAAAACCATTACACCTGACCCTCTCCTTGCCATGTTTGGTTCAGTGGAGTACGATCCCAACATTACAAGCTGTGAAGGGCAAGCCATTTCCCTATGTACTCTGTTGGCCAGACGCCTCATTTTGCAACAGTGGAAATCAGAATCTGGCCCCCTATTCCAACAGTGGCTTAAGGAGTTGGGCAATGTATTGCACATGGAAAGACTCCGCTATACGATCACCAACACAGGGGTTTTCCTGAATAGAGAAAATGTTGGCGCGCGCCAAAGCCGTTTTCCCGAGAGCCAATGACAAATCCCGAGCGCCAAAGGCAAAAAAAGTCTGCGATGAAGAAAAGAAAAAAAGCTGTGTTCATCACGCGTGCAATGCATGTCAGCGAATATGTTCTCAATAGTATGTTTCAAGTAGGCTACAGTCGAACCTTCGTTCTGTTTTGATCAATAGTAATCGAGTTGATAAGTGTGTCTTCTTGTCTGATCAATACGCAACTGTGAGGTGCGCAAATGGACAGAGTGGCCACTAAACTGTCGTTCCGTTGCGAGGGCCAGCCCGACGTGCACGAAGACACCTGTACATATGCAAATGCAATTTTCACTCAAAATGCTGACAAAAGCTTGATTTACGATTTCCAAAGCAGCCTCCATTGGTATTCTTAACCTGGAATGATAATATATAGTGCAATGTTTCCTCTAAATTTCTGCCGCCACGGTATCAGAAATCAGAAACAAATTTAGGCCGTCTATCAGCAGTGATTGTTAGAGTGCATGTCGGAGAATTGCACGGACATGCGCTTCACACCGCAGTTGAGATCGCGTGTGTGCGTCCTTGAGAACTGTAAGTCGTATAACTGATGTTGTCAGTTCATTTAAGCCTGTTATTGTATAAGTCTATAGTTCTTGCAAATTTAAATCAAGTTAAGTGGCGATTTTCGTTGTTTGTATTCTTCCCCTGCTTGCTAAATTGCACATGTCTGTTGATTCAATAGCGATTGCTGCCCTTGCTCAGGTTTGTATTTTAGGTGCATTATTATGCTGAAGTAGTTTTAATTAATAAAAAGTGGGTTTATTGTTATTATTTGCTACAGAATGCTTAGCCTAGCAATATCAAATGAAGCAGGCTGTGTACATGCTTCAGAGTGGCCTACCTTAATCGATAGACTAGGCTACTGACCATTTACAATAAGTTGTTACGTCAATTATTAATTGGCAGCATGTATGGCATTTAGAACATACTTAATGAGTGTAAGGTGTCTTCAAGTAGCTTAACTTTATTGCTTTAGGGGAAATAGGACGAAAATATGTGCAATATTACATTAGCTATTTGACTATTACATTAACCTGTTCCGAAATATAGGTTTAGTTTCGGCGGGGGTGGGGTGGTCGGTGGGGGCAAAACACCTGGGAATAAATACATTGATTAGAAAAAAGAAGAAAAAAAGCATATATATATACGTATATATATATATTTTTTTGGAGCACCGAAGACCCATTTTGACCCAGGAAAAACGTGGCAACCTCTGCTGGACAAATGAGTAGCTGCCAGCGAGAAAAAACAGGCCCAATGAGCAACTTCTAACACTTGAGTCCATGACTTTTCTGTTCTTTTCCTGAACTAGTCTTGTGCATAATCTTATCTGTCAAGATTCAATTTTCCTCCATGTGCTGGCCTTTAGTTATTTCCTTACTTTGTATTATTTGAATTATTATTATTTTTATTTCAACGGTTGTGTTTTCTTGTAATTGTTTTCTTTCTTTTCTTTCTTTATTTTATTCCTTTGAGGGTTGTGGGTTAGAGGGGGGCTGATGGGAGGTTGGGGACTGTTGGCTTTTGTCGTTTATGTTGTTGTAAAATCTCAGAAAATGTGAAGTATACTGCTCTAACCTTATTTCTATTCTGTGTAATCCCAATGTACCCTTCACTCAATAAATATAAAATACATCAGATTCATTTTTTCCCCCCGCCTAGTCCAGAAAGCACCATATGAGTAGAGCCCTGTACGACTGGCCTGTTCCGGCTTCCATCTTGTCTAAAGAGCCCTATCTTTTACAGAGTTATTGGACCTCCATCTAATTCGATTAGGATGCCTATGAAATGGAACCTAGGCTGCAGGAAACCAAGGAGGAGCTCATAATTTGCTAGACAGGTCTTTAAAGAGATGAGTTAGAGCTGATGCTTTGCATTGGCCTGTCTTCACTCCAAACACAAGTCAGTGTTGGCATGGAGCGGACAGGCCTTATCCAGGATAATAAGCCTTACATGTCCTCAGAGAGGAAATGGCAGAAGATGGAGTCCCCCCTGGAATGAAACAACTGGCTAAATTGGAGAGCAGTGGACCTGTCTGTCTCCTTTTTATTAAATTGTCTTACGAGCCAAAAGTTTGACTGGCTTTCCATCATGATTATGTGTCTCTCTCTCTCTCAGTTCAGTTAAGTTCAAAGGGCTTTATTGGCATGAAAACAACAATTGTTCATATTGCCAAAGCAACGGTAGAATTACAGAAATATTCAACAATGTAAATCATGGCCTTATAAATACTTATATTTCATACACTTACATACAGAGAGACACACACTGCAGTTAAACATATACATACGTGTAACTACACCACGCAGGTGTACAACTTGTATCCATGTTATTGGTGGCGAAGCCGCGAAGCCACTTAAGTGTTTCTACCTTTTCTTATTATTGCGTGTGCTTTGCCTTCGGCAAGGGCACAACCTTTGTTCTCTCACATATATATATTTTTTATTATTTTTTATTTTATTTATTTTTGCCCCCCTAAAACTCAGTCAATATTTGGCCTACATAGACAACCTAGGTGTCAAAAGTTTCGTCTTGGTAGCGATTGAGTTGCTTCTATTGGGATTTACGTTCCGTTGCATGGTTTAGGCTCAAGTTAAGTTTTTGTGGCGAAAAGTGAAGCTAACGGTGGCTAATTTGCTAGCCACAGTCACTGACGTTACTAACGTCACTACGTCACTAAAGTCACGAAAACACGCGTGACTACCTTTGGCAGAACATTCGTTTCGCATCTGTTAACTTGGGGGATAGCTAGGCTAACTAAAGCTTTACTGCAAGGCAGCTGCAGAAACGCCACAAGCAAAGAGGCCAGGGTGATAACTATTTACTCATTTTACTTTGTTATATGACACACAATTGTGATGTGTAATGTACAATATAAGCTGATATTATTAAGGAAGTACATCTACTTTCGGAAACAGTAGTCTACTATTTCACTGAAGTATTAGCATCACGACATTAGCCTCTGTTGCCCGGGCAACACATACTACAGTGGTCTATGATGCATCTGTTTTCAATCGTTAAAATAAACATTCCTCACAAATAAATTTTTGTTGTAGGATTTATTCTGACATTAGATTACAAGTAAACGATTTGTGGGTGAAATTATCATTACCTGTGGTTTCAAACTAGTGTATCTCACTGCAACGTTGTAGCCTACGCGAGACACTACAAAAACATCTACACAGCTGTTTAGGAAGTCAAACGGCGACAGAACATGTTCGGCACTCCCCTTACTTAAATCAAAAGTCTACTACTAACCTGAACTTCATTGCCACAGCCTAAACTTTGTCAATCTGTTCATGAAAATAATTAATTTCAGCCTAAACCGTACAACGGAACGTTAAATCAAATTCAACCAACGCAATCGCTACCAAGACGAACACAGCAGTAGTCTAGTACTGTACCGTAGTAGTACAATTTACCGGGGCTTCTCCACACAGGGCTATATCGCATTTTGCGTTGTTACTGACAATGATCGCTACCAGTGAGCTTTTTATGAATGAGCGATTTTCCACTAAATAAATGTCAAGCTTATTTACGTTTTGGGGGCCATATTTTCAGGTAGCAGATGGTACTGTTTGAATCGCGATTCCATCTTCTACTGCCGGTAACGTCGTAGAATAATCTTCAAAGGGGGTTCTTTATTAATGAATGAATGCAATGAGTAGGCTAAATGCCTGAAAATATCACGAGAAAGGAAAAACATAAAAGGACGTTTAAGTCAGAGATTAGGTCAATTTTTACACCGGTCTGCCAAATGTATTCGTTTTGATTAAACGATGAGGCTGCCTCTTGCAGGGGAAATGAGAAGACATCATATTTCATTTTACACTTCACTCGTATTTTGAATTGTAAATGAGCAGCAAAAAAAAGATGCTTTTAAATCTATGTAATCTTTATAAATAATAAGTAGGCCCTATGCATTTTTATATAAAATATACAGACCCCTGTGCAACCGACGCAAGCAAGCACACCCTACAATTTCCCCAGAAATTGTACCCTCTCTAGTTATTATTGGTATAATAAAAAAATACAAAATTTGGCACACTCATTAAGGACAGTTCCTTCTATACCTACACCAAGTTTCATGTATCCCATTAGACCGCTCTAGCGCCACCAATGGGTCAAAGTTGGACTTTTGTTTACACACGCAACTTTTGAACCGTATGACTTCAAAAATGAGGTACCATTGGATTCCCTGGATCAAGACAAGTTCATATGACGTCAATTTCCGGTTATATAGATTTTCCGCTATTTCCGGTTGTATCAAAAACCTTTGAAAGCCTACTCCTACTACAATTTTTGTCATATCTTCTTCAAAATGACCAGAGATGATCTTCAGACCAAGCCTCACAAAAGTTATCCCATGGCGTTTTGATTTTCTAAACCGTTTGTCCGGCACAGCCAATCAAAATCAGCAAAAAAGCAACCAAACAGGGTCAAATCTCAGCAGATCTTTGAGATATCAACACGTAACTTGGTATGTCACAAGGAAGACACTACAACATGTTACCATGTGCAAAGGCTATTTCATATTTCCAAAAATGGTTGATATAAAGCAAATCGAATTTATCGCTAACGCTAAAATAATGCTTTACACATCCACCGGTCAAAAACTGATACTTTGATTCAATCACAAGTTCATATGAAAACTCTTGAGAATGTTTAGTACACAAATCTGAGGAAAAGTTGACTGTAACATGAAAAGTCGATTTGTGGTGAATATTTGAAACATGCATGCTTGGCTAATTGCTAACGAAATTTCCAATGAAATGTCTCCCCTGCTCTTCAGCGCGCGCGTGCTCCACATTCTCACACACTCAGCCTTTCCCTTGACACGCGCGGGCTTGGCGAGACGCATACACAACATTTCAGGCAATTGTGGGCTGACCAAGCCCCCACTCATTCCTTGGCTTGAAGAGAAGGCCCTTGTGGATCTTGATGGTAATGCATTTTAGAAAAAGTTCTCAAAATCCTGAAACATTGATAGTATAGGCCAGGAGTAACTACCACACCACAAATGACGCACCATTATCCATAGGTGGCGCTACGGCCAAGCCCCAATTGTCCATTTACAAAGTGATGCCATTCGCATTCCATTTGTCCCAAAATTCTGAAATTCATTAGATATGCCTTATTTCTCATGAGGAACAAAAAAGCCTCAATAACCTATAACGGCCACCATATTGGATTTTTTTGTACAATAAAGATTTAGGAAACACGTTTTTTCACTACTTCTCCTACGATTTTTGTCCAATCTTCCCCAGAATTGGCAGGTATCATCGTCAGAGCAACCCTCACTGAATTTTTGAATTTCAAAACCGTTTGTCCGGTACAGCCAATCAAAATCGTCAACAAAGCAACCAAACAGGAAGTTGGATCAAATCTCAGCAAGTCTTTGAAATATCAACACCAAACTTGGGAGGATGATTCGGAACCCTCTTCTGAGGATGTCCAATCAATTTGGTGTCATGTGATCGTGTCATGTGATCGGAGTGGCCGCAGGAACCAAAAATGTGTTTTGGCCAATAACTGTTGATTTGTTTGCCTTTAGTTCATGAAAACTTTTGAGAATGTTTAGTACACAAATCTCAGAAAAGGTTGACTGTAAGATGAAAAGTTGAATTTTGGTGAATATTTGAAAAATGCATGCTTGGCTAATTGTTAAGGAAATTTCCAATGAAATGTCTCCCCTGCTCCTCAGCGCCCACGCTCCACATTCTCACACACTCAGCCTTTCCCTTGACACACGCGCAAGCTTACCATAAATTTCCGATTTTGTATGCAATGGTAAAAAGTTCTCAAAATCCTGAAACATTGATAGTATAAGCCAAGAGTAACTACCACACCACAAATGGCCTAATATCACCCATAAGTGACGCTACAGGCCACGCCCTGATACACAAGGCTTTCTGGAATGGGTAGGCTCACCAAGCCTCCTCCCTTCACTCCTTGGCTTGAAATAAAAGTCCTTGTGGATCTTGATGGTATTGCATTTCAGATTTGGTATCCCATTGGTAAGTCTGCAGCATGGATTTTTACAGTGACAATTTGTAAAGAATATACATTTTTCAATGGTTTGCAATGTTTGGAGGAATCCGCCATTGCTGCTTGCAGTTATATTTATTATTATTACACATCTTCTCCCATTGGAGTCTATGGCAGCCCCTAGAACCATATGGTAAAAAGTTGTGAAATTTGGCACACTCATTTAGCACAGTCCCCTCTTTATATTCACCAAGTTTCATGTCTCCCATTGGAGCACTCTAGCGCCACCAACTGGTCAAAGTTGGACATGTGTTCACATGTAACTTTTGAACCGCATGACCGATTTTCAAAAATGAAGTACCATTCGATTCCCTGGATCGAGACGAGTTCAACACACCCTATGACGTCAATTTCCGGTTCTATAGATTTTCCGCCATTTCCGGTTTTATCAAAAAGCTTTGAAAGCCTACTCCTCCTACAATTTTTAGCCAATCTTCCCTAGAATGGGCACACATCATCTTCAGAGCAACCCTCACTGTAGTTATCAAAAGGTTTTTGATTTTCAAAACCGTATGTCTGGTACAGCCAATCAAAATTGGCAACAAAGCAACCAAACAGGAAGTTTGGTCATATCTCAGCAAATCCTTGAGAAATCAACACCAAACTTGGTAGGATGACTCGGAACCCTCTTCTGAGGATGTCCAATCAATTTGGTGTCATGTGATCGTGTTATGTGATCTGCGTGGCCGCAGGAACCAAAAATGTGTTTTGGCCAATAACTGTTGATTTGTTTGCCTTTATTAAGTGATTCCTTTGTCTCATGATATCTTGGGACATCCCGTGTGTGACACATGATCATTTGTGATAACAGCCGGATTGATGCGGCCGCCATTTTGAATGACAGAAAAAACACGTTTTCTGCACTCCTCCTACAAATGTTGTCCAATCTTCACCACATTCGGCAGATATTATCTTCAGACCAAGCCTCACAAAGCCCATTACAAATGTTTTTGATTTTCGAAACCGTTTGCCCGTTACAGCCAATCAAAATGTGCAGTTAAGCCTTCAAACAGGAAGTTGGGTCGTATCTCAGCAAATCTTTGATGGATTCACACCAAACTTGGTATAGGGACTCGGAACCCTGTTCTAATGATGTCTAAAATGTTTTCTGGGTCATATGACTTCTTGGCCACCTCATTGCTGCTTGCAGCTATATTTATTATTCAAGTTGGTATATTATTAATGTTGCCAAATATTCGGTAGAAATAAATACATAAATAAGTAAATAGATACACACACACATATACAGTTAGGTCCATAAGTATTTGGACATTGACACAATTTTCATCATTTTGGCTCTGTATACCACCACAATCAGAATCAGAATGGGTTTTTATTCGCCATGAAAGTTTGCACAGACAAGGAATTTACTTTGGTAGGAGAGCCTACCTAGGCAGCCAATTTCGGCGCCAACTAGAAAGTTACAGCATAACATGAGGAGAGAGGAGGAGAGAAAAAGGCAACACCCAGACAATGCTCCTAGAGGAGTACAGTGTGGGAACAGACAAAAACCTCAGCACATAAGCACAACAACATTTACAAAAACATGATACTTGCAACGGGGAGTGGGGGGGGGGGGGTAGACAAGCAGCATCTGGACCTGCAGCCATGGTAGGCGCTGGACACAGATCCGCCAGCCACCCTGGGGAAACAAGCAGGCGAAGGCGTTGGATGGGGGTGGGGGTGGGGGTGGTGATATCTGTAGTAGGTGAAAGTTAATGTGTGAGTAGGTCTGGGTTGGCGCCCTCGACCTAGGCCACAATCAGTCCGATTCTCCCTATGCAGATTGTGTTGGCCAGGAGACATCCTTGGTCATGACCCGGGAAGAGACCAAACCACAGATGTCGGTGGGGGGGGGAAGGGAGGAGCAAGATAGTCTCGCTTCAGCGCTCTCCAGGGGAGTTGTTTTCCAGCGACGACCTTGGCCAGGGCTTGTGCTGGTTACGGGGCCGAAAGAGGATAAGATTGGGGTAGTTGTTTTGACGAGTGGCCGCAACTCAATTTTCGCGTCCACCCTTCAGGAAGGTCTCCAAGTCCTCCATCTTCCTTTGCAGAGCCGCAAACTTATCCCTGTTGTAATCAATGCTGTGTTGTAAGTTCACAGACTGAGCTCCAACAACTCTGCCCACCGCATCAATCATATCGGGCAGCCTAACGGGGCTTTTGACGGCTGCAGCCGTTTCCTTGATTTTACGATATACAAAGCCAGCGCCTATTCCAAACAGCAGAAAGCCTGTAATCATGGTTCCGAATATGAAGATGTCTTCAACGTCCTCCACGGAAAGCGCCGCTAGACACACGACACGCCAATTCTCCCACGCGTCCATTGTGTAGCCAGCTGCGAACGTCCCGTCCGGACAGTTGGGTTCCCCCGAACCCGAGCTTCTCTTCGAGAAGATGGTGTCAATAGCATTGAGAGACCAGCTAATTAATTCCATGCTTCTAGTTTCGGAGAGTGATGATGAGAGAGTATCTTGAGACAAGACAAGACACAAGACACAGCCAAGCAGGGAAGGTCAGGGAGGGGAGGAGAGAAAAATGCGACTGCCTTTGTCAAGAGCCAATGGATTTGAAATGAAACAATCAAGATGTGCTTTAAGTGCAGACCTTCAGCTTTAATTTCAGGGTATTTACATCCAAATCAGGTGAATGGTGTAGGAATTACAACACATTTTATATGTGGCCCCCCCCTTTTTAAGGGACCAAACATAATTGGACAAACTAACATAATCATAAATCTAATTGTCACTTTTAATACTTGGTTGCAAATCCTTTGCAGTCAATGACAGCCTGAAGTCTGGAACCCATAGACATCACCAGACGCTGGGTTTCGTCCCTGGTGATGCTCTGCCAGGCCTCTACTGCAACTGTCTTCAGTTCCTGCTTGTTCTTGGGGCATTTTCCCTTCAGTTTTGTCTTTAGCAAGTGAAATGCATGCTCAATTGGATTTAGGTCAGGTGATTGACTTGGCCATTGCAGAACATTCCACTTCTTTGCCTTAAAAAACTCTTTGGTTGCTTTCGCAGTATGCTTCGGGTCATTGTCCATCTGCACTGTGAAGCGCCGTCCTATGAGTTCTGAAGCATTTGGCTGAATCTGAGCAGATAATATTGCCCGAAAAACTTCAGAATTCATCCTACTGCTTTTGTCAGCAGTCACATCATCGATAAATACAAGGGAACCAGTTACATTGGCAGCCATACATGCCCACGCCATAACACTACCTCCACCATGCTTCACTGATGAGGTGGTATGCTTTGGATCATGAGCAGTTCCTTCCCTTCTCCATACTCTTCTCTTCCCATCATTCTGGTACAAGTTGATCTTGGTCTCATCTGTCCATAGGATGTTGTTCCAGAACTGTACAGGCTCTTTTAGATGTTTTTTGGCAAACTCTAATATGGTCTTCCTGTTTTTGAGACTCACCAATGGTTTACATCTTGTGGTGAACCCTCTGTATTTACTCTGGTGAAGTCTTCTCTTAATTGTTGACTTTGACACAGATACGCCTACCTCCTGGAGAGTGTTCTTGATCTGGCCAACTGTTGTGAAGGGGTTTTTCTTCACCAGGGAAAGAATTCTTCTGTCATCCACCACAGTTGTTTTCCGTGGTCTTCCGGGTCTTTTGGTGTTGCTGAGCTCACCAGTGCGTTCTTTCTTTTTAAGAATGTACCAAACAGTTTGGTACATTCTAATGTTTTGGCCACACCTAATGTTTTTGCTATCTCTCT
This sequence comes from Osmerus mordax, assembly GCF_038355195.1. NCBI lineage: Eukaryota > Metazoa > Chordata > Actinopteri > Osmeriformes > Osmeridae > Osmerus > Osmerus mordax. Next base: position 12,108,412 of record NC_090066.1, on the reverse strand, counting down.
GATAGGTTTGTTTTGATTTTTCAGCCTAACGATGGCTTGCTTGACTGATGGTGACAGCTCTTTGGACTTCATCTTGAGAGTTGACAGCAACAGATTCCAAACACAAATACCATACTTGACATGAACTCTAGACCTTTTATCTGCTCCTTGTCAATGAAATAACGAACTCCCTTTATGAGGGAATAACATACACCTGGCCATGGAACAGCTGAGCAGCCAATTGTCCAATTACTTTTGGTCCCTTAAAAAGGGGGGGGCCACATATAAAATGTATTGTAATTCCTACACCGTTCACCTGATTTGGATGTAAATACCCTGATATTAAAGCTGAAAGTCTGCACTTAAAGCACATCTTGATTGTTTCATTTCAAATCCATTGTGGTGGTATACAGAGCCAAAATGATGAAAATTGTGTCAATGTCCAAATACTTATGGACCTAACTGTATATATATATATATATATATATATATATATATATATATATATATATTAGTGGTGGGCATAGATTTTTTTTTTTTAATCTAGATTACTCTCACTGTAATCTTGGCGTTAATCAAAATGGCTCATTTGAATTCCGCAGAAGGCATTCAGAATATGTGTGCTACCCAAATAATGACTAAAAGTAAGTCTTTGAGAACGGGTTTCTCAAGCCAGGTGGCGCATTAGACCAGGAGCTCATCTCCTGTTTCCAAAATGCATCACAAACTGCTTGAGAAAGCTGTTCTACTATGATAATTGGTGATGAAAATAAATTATGTTCAATAAGATGTACTTGTGTTTATTAACTGTTTATTGGATTAGTTAGCTTGGCTGATAGAGCTGTGCTGACGGGCTTGCCTCGGTTGCACTCAAACATCGTAGTTTGACGACGACTCTTCCCCTGCGCTACATCAGTGCTTGGCCCGGCATCTTCCGCATTAGCTAAGGGATGCTTTGCGTTTAGGTGGTATTTGAGACTGTAAGAACTCCTACAGTAAACTAATTCCGCATAGCACAAGGTGCAAACAACCTTAGTCTTGTCAATGTTTCCATTGGGAAGCTTCTTAAAAATACATTTTCCCTGAAGCGAACCAGGCGGCTTCATAGCTGCATCCATGTTAGCACGTCACGTTTGATGTGATAATTTCATACACAAGGCATACACACAGGTTCGAAGACTCATTCTCGCCCCCTACAGTGCAATTCGGTTGGTATACATCAGCGCTAAAATATCAAGGTGAAAGTCATCATAGCTTGCGTAGTATAGACCCAGCTCCCAACCCAACTTTGAGAATAGATTAACGGCGATATTTCTTTTATCGCCGATAAGAGTCGCAGCGCGTTAACGCCGATAACGGCCCACCACTAATATATATATATACGCATACACACGTGTACATACACCCACACGTATATATACACACGTATATACCAGTGGCAATTTCTTTAAGACTGCAAGGGAAGCTCAGCTTCCCCTAACATTTCAAAAAATTAATGGTCAAATATTTACTATTGTGTTAACATTTTAAATGCGTTGGAACACGTTCATATCGAAGACGAGTTCGTTCAGAATCAGCTACATATTAGTAGGTCGACTGACTGATTTCCTTCTCATACATTCCCGTAGCGCCACAGTGCATTTCCCTGTTGAAGCTCATGGACTTCAATGGGGCTGCTTTGAACTGTTTTTTTCAGTGCTTCGAAACTATACGATCATTGGATAAATGCTGCGATTATGTTCCGCCCTGGACGCTCAGCGTATCTGGAGGTGAATGGAGGAGTGGGCTGGCCCGGACGCTGGGCTTCCGCGTGATGATTGGAGGGTCTGTCGAAAGACTGCATCTCCTTTTGATTGACATTGATTTTGTACTATAAAAAGTCACCGAAGCTATTCAAGCTCAGTTTCCCCTAACATTTCAATATATCAATGGTCAAATATTTACGATTATGTTAACATTTTAAATGCGTTAGAACACGTTCATATCGAAGACGAGTTTGTTCAGAGTCAGCAACATATATTAGCAGATCGACTGACTGATTTCCTTCTCATACATTCCCGTTGCGCCACAGTGCATTTCCCTGTGGAAGCTCAGCTTCCATGGACTTCAATGGGGCTGCTTTGAACTGTTTTTTTCAGTGCTTCGAAACTATACGGTCATTGGATAAATGCTGCGATTATGTCCCGCCCTGGATGCTCAGCGTCTCTGGGGGTGAATGGAGGAGTGGGCTGGCTTGGACGCTGGGCTTCCGTGTGATGATTGGAGGGTCTGTCGAAAGACTGCATCTCCTTTTGATTGACATTGATTTTGTACTATAAAAAGTCACCGAAGCTATTCAAGCTCAGTTTCCCCTAACATTTCAATATATCAATGGTCAAATATTTACGATTATGTTAACATTTTAAATGCGTTAGAACACGTTCATATCGAAGACGAGTTTGTTCAGAATCAGCAACATATATCAGCAGATCGACTGACTGATTTCCTTCTCATACATTCCCGTTGCGCCACAGTGCATTTCCCTGTGGAAGCTCAGCTTCCATGGACTTCAATGGGGCTGCTTTGAACTGTTTTTTTCAGTGCTTCGAAACTATACGGTCATTGGATAAATGCTGCGATTATGTCCCGCCCTGGATGCTCAGCGTCTCTGGGGGTGAATGGAGGAGTGGGCTGGCCTGGACGCTGGGCTTCCGCGTGATGATTGGAGGGTCTGTCAAAAGACTGCATCTCCTTTTGATTGACATTGATTTTGTACTATAAAAAGTCACCGAAGCTATTCAAGCTCAGTTTCCCCTAACATTTCAATATATCAATGGTCAAATATTTACGATTATGTTAACATTTTAAATGCGTTAGAACACGTTCATATCGAAGACGAGTTTGTTCAGAATCAGCAACATATATTAGCAGGTCGACTGACTGATTTCCTTCTAATACATTCCCGTTGCGCCACAGTGCATTTCCCTGTGGAAGCTCAGCTTCCATGGACTTCAATGGGGCTGCTTTGAACAGTTTTTTTCAGTGCTTCGAAACTATACGGTCATTGGATAAATGCTGCGATTATGTCCCGCCCTGGATGCTCAGCGTCTCTGGGGGTGAATGGAGGAGTGGGTTGGCTTGGACGCTGGGCTTCCGCGTGATGATTGGAGGGTCTGCATCTCCTTTTGATTGACAGCGATGTTGTGCTATAAAAATTCACAGAAGCTATTCAAGCTCAGTCCCATCAAGGATTTTGCAACTGGTTGAAAGACAAACTGCGACCACCTGTTTTTTTGTATTTGTTTGGCGAAATTGCTAGCCAATTTTTATTATACATTTCATATATAGTTTCATATACATTTCACACATAGTTTAACTTAATTCCCACATTCCCTTCAAGTTTAATATTGTTAATATTGTTTCGTTAGATCGTTCCTTCACTTATTCATACAGTAGACTAGGCTAGGCTAGTGTCGAAGGGGTGAACTAGCCAGTGAAATAGCAAAATAAATGGAAAATGTATATGATGTAGGCCGAAAATGAGCTTCCCCCATTTGAAAGACCAGCAGCCGCCACTGGTATATACCTATACATATGTAGTGCCCCCTAGCATGTCTTCTACTTGTTTGGAGTGCGCTCCCCGAATTCTTCTTTTAGTGAGAAATCTCTCTCTCTTTAATTAATTAGTGACCTAGTATTAAGCTTTATAGATTCCTTTTTAACTTTTATTTATTACTATTTTCCCAACAAGAACATACACATTAAAGATCCTGTAAAGTGGAATTAAAAAACGAGTTTCAAGAAAATATGTACCGTTCTAAATTATTAAATGTATCATATTGTTTCTTACACAATAACCTTTTTAACTGTTAAACATATCTTTTGAAATATAACATTTTAAACATATTTAACATTATAAATCGTACAATTTCAAATAAAATAAACAAATGACAATACAATGATTGTGGAAATACCCCAAAATCCCACAGGGCTACACATACATACACACATACACCAGGTTATGTAATGATAATAATAATAGTAATAATCAAATAATAAATTTGAAAATTTGAAAAATGTAAACAAAATATGAAAACAAAAATGAAAACACGTTGGGAGTCAAGTGGCTGAGCGGTTAGGGAAGCGGGCTAGTAATCAGAAGGTTGCCAGTTCGATTCCCGGCTGTGCCAAATGACGTTGTGTCCTTGGGCAAGGCACTTCACCCTACTTGCCTCGGGGAGAATGTCCTTGTACTTACTGTAAGTCGCTCTGGATAAGAGCGTCTGCTAAATGACTAAATGTAAATGTAATGTAAATGTTATGTTATGTACACGTATATTATACATTGTTCTCATTGTGGCTGTCTCTAAGGCCATGACAGGCTGATACATACTTTGCTGCTAAAATACAGCAGTTAGGTTTCTCTCTCTCTCTCTCTCTCTCTCTCTCTCTCTCTCTCTCTCTCTCTCTCTCTGATGCTTTTGTGTGTCATTGTTCTTTCTATTTAAACTCCTAGTGACAGTGTCAGAGAGAAGACTCTCTAAGACAGATGGTAGATGGGATTCAACCCCTGTGATTAGATAGGAGCTGTGTAATTGGAGGGCTGTGTTTTCCATCAGGGGCCATTAGCCCCGGTGCCGTAGAGAGGGTCATTAGTAGACACTGCAGCACCCCATCCACCCGCCTCCCCTTACTGGAAGCAACACAGCCTTCATCAGGATCTCACTCTTTCTCTCAAAGTATCTCAATCTATCTTTCCTGCTATTGTGTTTGCCCTCTTTTGCAGCTGGTGACTAATACTAGTAACTAGTCCAGCCATCTCAGTCTTGCACTCTCATTTGCTGTCTTTCTCTTGTACCTGGTCTCTTTCTCCCCCTCTTTCTGTGTTCCTTCATTCTCTAATGTTCTCTCTCTATGCTACCAAGCTTATGGGTACAACAGATCATTCAACTCTATTGAAAAGAGATTTTATTGAATTAGGGCTAATCGGATACCATGTTTCAAATGCAACCAATGGCTTGTAGAAAATTGTTTCCTGTTGGTTTTAGAGTGCTTCCGTCAGGTTTAGGATGGAGCTAACCCTAACCCTGACCAACCCAGAGAAGACCTCTGCACTCTCTGACTGAAATCTGATCTGGGGTTTATGAACACTGCCCTCTCTCTGTAGATTTTTCCACAAGCTCAATATTGCTGTCTCCTTATGGAAAAATACTATTCTACCAGTATACACTCCTAGAGCACTATTCTGGTCACCCAGAAAAGCTTACTTGAACTGCTTCACAGAAAAAAAGAGGGGTGTAGCAGGAGAGAGGGAGAGAGTGAGGGGAGGAACAAGAGAAGTGAGGTGAGTAGAGTGAGGGAAAGAGAGCGATGAGGTTGAAGAAAAGATAGGATGGGAGAGAAAAAGGATACATGAAGTCTCCGGAGAGGGGGAGATGGATAGATGGAGAGCAAGGTATAGCTGGCTAGGGGTGAGGAGGGGCAGTGAGGGAGAGGTGGTGACTGACGATTACTAAGCCATTGTGTCTGTGACTCCGTCACGGCTGATGAGCTCACCTAGTGCCACATACGCACTCACGCGCGCATTCACATACACACACTCACAATCACGCACACACACATCATCAGCGACTCCTCCAGTCATACCAGAGCAGGTCAGAGTCTTTACTGTTGAAGGCTCATGGCTTTTTATAGCTGTAGCTCTTCATACAGGTTTGGAAATCACACATACACACACACTTTTACAGACTGCAGTTTTATACTGCTGTATCTTAGACATACATCACATGTGCTATATGACAGCCACTCTCACGGACACATGACACACATGTGAAAGTATAGGACACACATGTACACACACACTCTCAACCGGCTTCCTGATATATACCGACTTGGTTTAAACACACATTAAAAAAGTAAAGTAACTAAATTTGTTGGCCTTCTCAAGGCAGCCCATAAATACCTGTGGACGTCTCGATGTGGACGTAGGGGGGCATACTCCTATTTCTGTTCTGAGGTGAATTGTATTAAGCCAGATTAACTCACTGTGACTCCACTACAGGTTCAGAAAATAATATTTCGATTATTTCAGTTTTTTTGCTTGGACATTTGACCTCTTGAGCAAATACGGTTGTTATTTTCAGCCATGAAAAAAAAGGGGGGGGGGGAGTATAGAGGTAGAAAGAAGTGATCCGTAAAACTCAATTGATACAGTCCCTCTTTGCTGAAGGGAAGGTAAAAGGTAAAAGAGAGTGTGCCCCGGTACCTCACCGGATAAAAGTAGCATAGTCTGTAGGCTGAAGCCTAACTAAAGCAACCTGGGGTCGGATCTGGTCTTGGCCCTTTGCTGCATGTCTTCCCTCTCTTTCTCTCTCTCTCCCTGAATTTTCTATCACACTTAACTTAAATACTGTCCAAAAAAGCATGAACAATGCCAATAATTTGTTTTACAAAGAAAGTATAATAGGCAGAACAGTGTGAGAAAATCTCAGCTTTCAAAAACTGTCTACTAGTGACATTTTGTGTCATACTTTGTGCCCTCCCCCCTCCACAAACGTACACACACACACACACCTTTTCGGGGCAACAGGGCCATCATCGAAGGTGCCTAATTCACTTGATGAGATGTTGGGCAATTAGAAAACGTGCATGTTTGAGCCAAAGAGGTTTGGAGGGGGTCAGGCGAGGGAGTGACTTGCTGTCAGATGTCAACAACAGCTCCGGGGCAGGAAGTGGCACCGTTGGAGGCTAACTTGGCTTGGCTCACTCTTTCCCTCCCTCCCCCTCTCTCTCACCAGCAGACTGCCAGACTCAGGGCAGGTGTTAGGGCTTAGGGTATTTCCTACTTCTAGGCTAACTGAACCTACTGCTGTTCTCTCTCTAGTTCTGTCTTTCATTCTCTCCTCACACCTCTAGGCTTCCAAGGCCAGTTTGGGGGTGCTCAAAACAGCACAGATGCCAACTCCACACTGTCCCGGTCAGCGGGGTGCATAGAAGACTTCTAAACAGTCAAATTACAGCCCCCCCCCCCTCTAACTGGCCACTGGGATGAAGCTGGGATGGCTGGGAGGAGTTTATGTACATAGGGTTTCCTGATATCCTGAAGTGCAAAGAGAAAGACAGACAGAGGACTCAAAGTATCCGTTATTTTGTGTGGGACAGAAAACACACAAATAGTGGATTCAAATGCGGTGTAGTATGGTACGCCAGAGTAATTGGCTCTCTATAAACACTCCAGGGCTCCTCTGAGGAAGGAATGTGGCGTTTATTTAGCTTTTGTGCCAATGGTTTTTAACTGACTGGAACATCTCAGACAATGTTTTGGTTGAGAGTTTTATAGTTCTTTCTTCAATCTCAACGGTATTATTTTCTTATGCTCATCCAGAAGGCCAGAATGTGACCAAGATCATGGCTACAAGAATTGCAATGAGCTGGAAGATGGTGTCTCGCGGGTGAAGGAACAGGAGACAGACTATGGAATATGGTGTGTGTATGTGTGTGCATTTGGGTGTGTGAGCGTGTATGCTGCAGCATGTCCATGTCTGTGCTGTGTTCACAGGATACGGGGCCTAAGACTCCTGCTAAGAGCTGCGTCTGGCAGAGCTATTGCCCCGACACTGTGTGCCGGCAGGCAGGCAGACAGCAGATAGGAAGAGACAGACAGACGGTCAGATAGGAAGAGACAGACGGAAGACAGACGGAAGATGGAAAAAAAGAAAGAAGGAAAGAAAGATGGATAGATGGAAAGAAAGAAAGAAAGAAAGAAGGAAAGAAAAGAAAGAAGGAAAGAGAAAGAAAGAAGGAAAGAAAGAAAGAAAGAAGGAAAGAAGAAAGAAGGAAAGAAGGAAAGAAGGAAAGAAGGAAATAAGGAAAGAAGGAAAGAAAGAAGGAAGAAAGAAAGAAGGAAAGAAAGAAAGAAGGAAGAAAGAAAGAAGGAAAGAAAGAAGGAAAGAAAGAAGGAAAGAAAGAAGGAAAGAAAGAAGGAAAGAGAAAGAAATAGAAGGTAGGCAGAGGGGCAGATATATAGATATAGTAATCTGAATGTTGCCAGTTCGATTCCCGGCCGTGCCAAATGACGTTGTGTCCTTGGGCAAGGCACTTCACCCTACTTTCCTCGGGGGGGAATGTCCCTGTACTTACTGTAAGTCACTCTGGATAAGAGCGTCTGCTAAATGACTAAATGTAAATGTAAGTTAGAAAAGACAGGAGAGAGGGGGGGAGACAGACCGAGAGAGACTTCGACAATGACAAAAGAACAGAGAGAAAGGCAGAGGAGGAAGCAGGGTACACTGAGGAGAGATGGAGACAGAAACAGACTTGACACTTGATAAGGTTCACTTCATACTCCAGTCAGGCAGATACCCAGGCTCAGTCTGGTCTGGCCCTTGTGTGAGCCAGATGATGACTCCTGGGATGAGAGAAAACAGATACCTGCCGTCAGCCTAATCCATGGCCGGGATTGGACGAGAGGTAGATAGAGAAGGAGAGGAGGATGTGGGCCTGGGGTCTGCAGGAGCTCCTGCCGTTCACACGGGGGGGGACTGTTTATTTAGGCAGAGCCGCATGGCAACCACTTGCGAGTGGCTCCTGTGAAAGAAGCCCCCTCCCACACACACACACACACACTTCAACCTTCCACCCACCACCTTCAACCTCCTACCCGTAACCCCCGCTTACTCAGCACAAGGGGGGAGGGGGCAGGGGGGAGTGGACGTGGGGGGGGGACATGAATAAACACTAGCTGGCACCCGCTCTGAAGTTGTGTCCCCACCCCTCCACACACACACACACACACACACACTTGCAAGTACGCCAGAGTGCCCCATCCACTCAATAATCACGTACATCCATGTCTTGACTCAACCATTAACCGCCATCTGTGTCTAACTTTCCCGCAAGTCCATTTCCAGCATGGCAGTCTGTATGTTTTTACCCTCCACCACCACCACCACCACTTACACACACCTACCCCCTCCCATACAATCCCCACACTTTTCACAATCCCTCTTGCTCTTTATGTTTTGTGTTTAATGTTTTTTCTCTTTCTCCTTCCTTCCTTCCCTCTCTCTCTCTCTCTGTCTCTTCCTCCCTTTATCCCTTTCCCATCTATATCTCTCGTTCTCACTCTCTTTCTCGCAGACATGGACGAGTGTGACAATGACTACAACGGCGGATGTGTCCATGAGTGCATCAACATCCCGGGGAACTACAGGTGCACATGCTATGATGGCTTCATGTTGGCCCACGATGGGCACAACTGTCTGGGTAAGGCTGCCCCCTCCTACACACAATCTGGAATACTATGGAGTTACACTTCACATTCAGTTTTCACTGCTATGTGACTAGACATATGCAGTACGATGCAAAAGTGTAGGTACCTAAGATTTAAATCAATACTGTCTTACATGAAAAAAATTGTCTTCTGTATTTATGCGGCTGGATGAAAGTGGAATGTTGAGGCATTTTTTGTTTTGTCTTTCACATTCATTATTTCTTAAAGCATACGATTTTTGAACAGTACTGTGTTTATACCGCTAACCTTTAATACTATGTAGTTACATCACAATATATATACCTCCATTGTTGTTACTGTTTCTGATACTGCTATGTAGTTATGTAGCAGTAATGAAGTGTTATGTTAATGTACACTTGTACAAAACTTGTACTTGTACAAGTGTAAAGGGCTGCTAAAAGGCCTTGGTGGTAAAACGGCGCAGGCATGATTAGTAGTATTAGTATTAGTACTTACATTTACATTTATTCATTTAGCAGACGCTTTTATCCAAAGCGACTTCCAAGAGAGAGCTTTACAAAGTGCATAGGTCACTGATCATAACAACAAGATAGCCAAAAAACATCGCGAGTAGCCAAAACATGAAGCACACATTGTGAACAACCAAAGTAAGTGCCAAAGGGAAGAACCATAAGAGCATGTAGTTAAACAAGTCACAACCAAACAACATGAACAGCTATAAGTGCAAGTGTACCTGTGGGAAAAAGCAAGCAACAGTAATAAAACAATATATCACAGCGAGAACCAAAAATTTAAATCAGTTACCACTAACCACAAGAGCAACAAGTCTCTAAGCAAGAGTCATTGTGATCCTTGAGGAAACTAACATCGGGTCAAGCGAACCGTTCCTAAGTACCGTTGTACTCCCGGAACAAGTGCGTCTTGAGCCTTTTCTTGAAGGTGGAGAGACAGTCAGTGTCTCTGATGGAGGTGGGGAGTTGATTCCACCACTGGGGGGCCAGACAGGAGAAGAGCTTGTGTTGGGACCGGGCGGTCTTGAGCGGTGGGACCACCAGGCGGTTGTCTGAAGAAGACCGTAGGTGGCGGGTGGGGGTGTAAGGCTGCAGGAGAGACTTGATGTAGACGGGTGCAGTCCCGTTCACTGCTCGGAAGGTCAATACCAGGGTCTTGAATCTGATACGGGCCATGATAGGTAGCCAGTGGAGAGAGATGAGGAGCGGGGTAACATGGGAGCGTCTGGGTAGATTGTAGACCAGGCGGGCCGCCGCGTTCTGAATCCTCTGAAGAGGGCGGGTTGCACATGCTGGGAGACCAGCGAGCAGAGAGTTGCAATAGTCCAACTTGGAGAGGACGAGTGCTTGGACTAGCAGCTGGGTGGAGTGCTCAGACAGGTATCTCCTGATCTTCCGGATGTTGTAGAGGGTGAATCTACACGACCGGGAGACCGCAGCAATGTGGGCCGTGAGGGAGAGCTCGTCGTCCATGGTAACCCCAAGGTTCCTGGCAGAGGATGAAGGGGTCACCGTCGCAGATCCCAGGGTGATTGAGAGATCGTGGGAGATGGAGGGTTTAGCCGGGATGATGAGAAGTTCTGTTTTGGCGAGGTTCAGCTGGAGGTGGTGCTCGGTCATCCAGGCGGAGATGTCTGTGAGGCAGGCCTCAATCCTAGCTGAGATCCCCGGATCGGTCGGGGGGAACGACAGGTACAGCTGCGTGTCGTCAGCGTAGCAGTGGTAGGAGAAGCCATGGGAGGTGATGATTGGTCCAAGTGAGGTGGTGTACAGAGAGAAGAGGAGGGGTCCAAGGACGGAGCCCTGTGGGACACCAGCGGAGAGCTGGCGAGGGCCCGACAGTTTGCCTCCCCAGGAAACCTGGTAGGATCTTCCCGACAGGTAGGATGAGATCCACTGGAGTGCAGTGCCAGTGATGCCCATCTCAGAAAGTCTGGCGAGCAGGATCTGGTGGTTAACCGTATCAAACGCTGCAGAAAGGTCCAGCAGAATACTTATTGGATATATTTTTTTTAAGGGGGTCATCATAACCATTCACGGCGGCTGTGGCTCAGGGGGTAGAGAGGGTTGTCTGTTAATCGCAAGGTTGGCGGTTTGATCCCCGACTCCTCCTAGGTCATGTGCTGAAGTATCCTTGAGCAAGACTCTGAACCCCAAGTTGCTCCCGATGGGCAGGCCGGCGCCTTGCATGGTAGTTCACTGCCGTCGGTATGTGTGAGTGTGAGTATGAATGGGTGAATGAGAGGCAAACATTGTAAAGTGCTTTGAGTGCCGCTAAGGTAGAAAAGCGCTATATTAATGCAGTCCATTTACCATTTAACCATTCACGACACCTTCATGAAAGCAGACATAACAGCACATCATTTCAATTGAATCAAGAATGGTTATGATTAGAAAGGCAGGGAAGTTATTGTTAGACAGCATTTTTAAAGCTCAAGACCAAACAAGAAACGCTATTATACATGTCTACAACAACTTTCCACAGCTACAGGGGATTTATGAATGGCATGTTTATGATATTCTGCCACGCCACAGCAAAGTTTGTGTGTGTGTTTGTGCAAAATTTGGGCACAGTACCATGACAAATCTTTTTAACAGATTTTTGATTACCAGTTTAAAAACAACATGTATTATGGTGATGGCTTTTATTTTATTGCACAAAATTATTTTAAATCTAGACTGAATGGAAGTACCTGTAGGTAGTTACAATGAATTATACTTTTACACAAATAAAGGGAAGTAATGAGGAGTTATGGATGGTCACAAAGACCAGACTTTTTGTAAAGTGTTACATAAGGTTGTTATGAACGTTGTAAAACATATAGTAGCAGAATTGACACAGCAAATCAAGCGTTATCAAATGGTTATAATTTTTTTTACCTTTGCCCTTTATAAATAAATTAATGTAACCCAGGCCTGAGACATGAAAGAGGATGTCCTCTTCTGTTAGGTTTTGGTTTCTGTATGTCGGTACTGTGTAGAGTAGAGTCAAGTCGAGCTAGTAATCATTATGCCAAGGGGACAATTAGCTTTTCATCCAGGAGTAAAGAAACAACAAATATCAAATAGGCAAACATACTCAACTACACAATAAAATACAGCAGTAACAAATGCTGCAACAATAACTACCCAGCCACATGACAATCAGGGAATCACAAATAAGGAAGAGGGCTTCCCCAAAGATGGTCGAAAACAAAAAGATCAGTAAAACCAGAAAATACTGCTGTTAAAGAAGTTATGATCTTCAAAACAGTTAAATAAAACATTTATTCTTCAAATATACAGACAACAGAACAAACAATGCAACTACTGCTGTTGGTTGCTTTTGATGAAGCTTGGGGTGTGTAGCGGTCTATATCTCTTCCTCTCACTGTCTCTCTCTCTCTCACATTCTCTGTGTGTCTTTCTCTTTCTTTGCGTGTGTCTCTCAGTATGGCATGCATGCATTCTCGGGGGTCTGTTCTCTCCTGAGAGTGTCTCTGTCATCGTTTGGAGTTTTTCTATTATTTTGACTTTTCTTTATCCCTCATTTCATTCTCCACATTATGCAAGGGTGGGGAGTAGGGAGAGGTTCGACCGGGGTTGAAGAGTACATTCCCTGTGATATGTCCCACAGATAGCTTGGCTGGGTGTCTAAGATTGACAGATCCAGTCCATTTAGCCTCAGTGTTCTGTTATTGACTTAGCGTCAACCAGACAAATGTTTTTCTGCTCTCAGCTCTCTCTCTCCCTATCTCCCTCCCTCTCTCTCCCGCTCTCTCTTTCTCACGCAGTTCTGCTTGGATGTATTTAAACATTTCATCTCCCCCATCCCCCCATCCCCACCTCATCCACCCTCCCCCCTGGTCGCTGAGTGACACGTGCACAAATCATAATATGTCATTTGGATACCCTCGCCTTACAACCCAAACATCTTTGATGAGACATGTTTTGGCATCTGTAAGTATTATGTCTGATTTTGTAAGAGCTATTGGAAACATTTTGTGGAGGGAATGGGGGGGGACATGTCTTTAGGAAGGAGTTTGTGGGAAGGTTGTTCAGGTTGTTCTCTGGAACTGCTTATGTGATATCGAGTGTGGGCGCTATGCAACTGAGAGGACGAGACGGACAACAGATGCATTAACTTACTGTATATCCCTACAAACATCGACACACACACTATACATACATGTACATTTTATTATTTATTTTCAAGTCTTATCTTATTTGCCCCATGTCTCCAAATATCTGATGAGCCTTTTCTGCTCCGTTCTTGCCCTGTTTTCCCCTGGTGGCCTATGTGTGGACAGGGCTCAGCTCCATGGAAGTTGCAAGGCTCGATAAAAAATATAGTATAAAAGCACTTTAAGACTTTAGGTCTCATGTTTCAGCATCTATGGACTTTGGTAAAGACAATTGGGCCCTTTACATTAAGGTAACATTACCTACCATGTAACTACATAAAGATAACTGAAAAATATTACGTTCATAGGAATTGCAATGTAATCTAATGTAATTAAGTGTTAGCGGAATAGGTCTATACAAAAGTTTAAGAAGGCACAGTATAGGGAAGGGTGTAAGGGTTAAGTGGATGTTGTACAGAGGCAGTTAAAGGTTTTTACCATATCAAGATAAATGTTAACATCTTCTGACCCCTGGAAACCTCACCCAAACCAAGTCTCACCTGTATACAAATGTGTACCTCTTGAACTATAAGTAATGAACTATAAGTAATGAACTCTATAGCAGTTCTTATGTATATTCGTATCTACAATGTTGTAACTATAGGTATTGCTTTGATTACATAGTAGATCATTTTAATGTTAACCTCATTAGATATTTGTGTTGCCAGCATTTGTGATGTAAAAGGGGCTTTGCTAATAAAATTAGCAAAGCATGGTTTGGAAGCACGAGTGTGAAATGAAACACTTTGGATTGGACATTTATAATGCACAATTATTATTATTTATTTTTTTAAAAGGTAATACCCACTATTACTGTCAATCCTCTTTTCCTCGGTCATCATTTTCTCTCCCTTTGCTGCTGTCTCTTTCACTCTCTCCTTTTCTTTCTCTCTCTCTCTCATTTTCTCTCTCCTGCTCTCTGTCACCCCTCTGTTTCTCTCCCTTTGCTCTATGTTGGTTATCTTGGCCATGTATTCTGCCAGAGGTGATGGACCTGCTCTCTATTTGACATCTTTATTGAGGAATGCAGGCAGGCAGGCGTAAGCCGCACGTTAGACGCAGGTAAATTAGCTACTTCAGACCAACCCATTTTAGATTTGCGTCGGGCGCAAGAGTCATTTATCCCCCCGGTATAATCGCAACAGCACCCGAGTTCCGCCCACAAAGTGACATGCGTTTCGAGTTTGATACTTGCGTTTCAGATTGTTTGTTTAAATAAGGCCCGTAGACTAGAAGGCCCATCTTTTTCTTCCCTCGACCCATTACCTCTGCCAAAGCAGTCAGTCTGCCATTCTCACCCATGCATGGGTTGAATTAGCTAGGATTAGTTCAGTTAAGACACTCACATGATTGATTTCACCATTTATTCATATACATGAAAATAGGTTTGACTTTGGATGTACATGGGGAAGTGCTCCCTGCCTTTGCTGTAGCATGCATGACAATGAAGCAGGGAGCAACGAGTGAAATCCCCCAACAGGGAGCACTGACAGACACACATGGGGGAGAAGGGGATGGTGGAGGGCGGCAGCAACGCAGAACACTAAGGTAATCAAGGGGCGTGTGTACGTGCATGTGTGCGACTTATAGTGCCGCCTATCGGAGCTAAATCTATGGGCGGACACGGTGATGGGTGATATGCCCGAGTATCATGCCTGAATTAGGCTTCGCGGATTTCAGTCAAGACACTCACGTGATTGATTTCACCATTTATTCATATACATGAAAATAGGTTTGACTTTAGCGGATTGGATTAACATGGGGCGCTCCCTGCCTTCGCTGCAGCATGCATGACAATGAAGCAGAGAGCGCTCCACCAGTCTATACTATGTGTAGAGCGGAGCGTCGCTCCTCCTGAGCCACAGGAGGACCACATGACCTCCCACTATTTACTAGTGGTGAAAAACAAGGTGTTTTCTGGATGCCCGGGTCATGCTAGCATTAACGATGACTAAGGCTATGTGTGCATATCCATCATGTTGCATACCATCTGATGTGTGGTCAATGGAGCCGTTCCACGCACGTCCAGACCCAGTGACAAGACATGCGCTCACAACCAAGCCCCATACACCAACCATCTCCCCAGTACCCTTCTCATCCGACGGTGGGCAGATAGCTACCTCCTAGAGCAGCGTTGACCCTCTAGCGGCCGATCGTCATTGAGCCCAGGATGTTCACAAAGGCAGCACAAAGTACGCTGGAACACGGAGATATGTTATCTAGTGGGAAGGAAAGCAAAAGTGTCAGCAGCATGCTGTTCTCTGGACTCTATACGGGTATCTCCTGAGATACCTCCATGAAATATTACTGGTGCATGCAGCAACGGAGAACTCACTAAGACATTCTAGCATTATGATGATCTGGCAGCCTTCTCATCCATACAGGGCAGATTTATGCTACATCTAGAGACCTGCCCTCTAGCGCCTGTCGGCAACCCAAAGGATGTACGCGAATGCGCCTGTGTGTGCGCAGCCATGGGATGCTGCACAGGATGTGAAAACCAATGTGTCAGCAGAGCATCCACTGTTCCCTGTAAGTCCAGGGCATCTTAACGGATGTCTCCATGTAGACACTGTGGATTCTGATGGCTAACTTAGCGCATCAGAGCACACCTGAGGAGATGGCTACATGGAGATCCGAAGAGACATTCTAGCATTAGCAATGTATGAAGCTAGCCTGGTCCTAACCAGACTCTCGTACATTTCATTTGTACAGAGAGTCTGGGATCGCTCCATTGACAAGCGTTGACTTCCTTGTAGGCGGGTACTCTGTTGAAGTTTAAAACTATTGGATCTGCCCAGAGCCACTCTGGATCTGCCATAAACAATTGCTAGCGTTCGCCTTCACCACTACTGTAACGGAGCTAGCTGCCGTAGCTGGAAAATCAAACTTTTCCAGAACCCTGTGGGGAGGAGGGCCACAACATCATGGCCACCAACAAAACTCAGCAAAACTTGTTCTTGCTCCGGCTTTAGCTTATGGATATTCGGCAGCGTTGCCACAACGGACCGAATGGCTTCGCTCGCATCTTTCTCCGCCGCCATTACGGAACTACAACACAAACTAGCACACAACATCAACGTTATCGTTCTCAGCCACTCCCTCTGTTCGCAGATTGGACCGGTAGAAAGTTAACCTGAGACTTCTGAATTATGTACCTCATGCCCAGACGAAGTACAGAAGCAAAATCAAAATTGAGCGGAAGTACGTAGAAGGGCAGAGCCAGGCTAGTATGAAGCCACCCAGCCACAGGATTCTTATGGACTACATTGGTCCCCGTAGGTCTCAGACCCGCTCAGCTTGAGCACTTGCTCAGCTTGAGCACTATGTCTGGAGTAGAGATAGTCACTGAGCGTTATATAATGCAAGCCTCTATATTGTGTATCAGCTGTGCAAACATTGTCTCCGTTCTCAAGCACTCATTAGTTTCTGCGCTTCCACAATGTCCAGTGTGGACGTGGACAACTTCGCAGAAGCAAAGGTGGCCACCCTGATCCGGAAGGGATATGCCGTATGCAGGTCCGGGGACAGGCCACAGCGCTCGCACAGGATTTGGAGGCGCTGCGTGAGCCACAATCTGGTCATGGCCTTGCAGCTGCATCACTGGCAAACAGGGGCTTTTAAGGTGTTGCCTGGGGGCGGCATAGCAGGTACCGGCACATAGAGGAGATTTGACAGAAGGTACAGTTAGTTTGGCCGATCACAATGGGGGCAACTTTACATGTTACATCAGTTTTGCTGTGCTTCAGTACAACGGTGAAAATCCCACTTCCCATTATTAAATCGGATATGGTGAGATTGCAAGACGGATCGAAAGTAGCGCGTCTAGGAGTGGGCACAAGTTTGTGCAGTACAGGGAGAGTGATGGGCTGCTGCTTCCGTAGACCGCTCATGAGAAGACGGATAGACGGGGATCCATACACCGAACGCGGAACTGGACACCTGCCACCAATGCGTTGGACGACGGTTGCAGCTTGCAGTACTTGAAAAGGTGCACCATAAATGTGCACAGCACGGACATGTTTACAGGCAGAGGGTTCACAGAGAACGCACCACAGTATGAAGAATATTGAAGCCAGGCAGAGTTGTAGGATTTTTATGTGGGAGAGCACACAACCAACCTCATGTAGTGACAGGCGGAAAATACATGATACTGCAGCACCGTGATGGAACCACCCGACCCTAATCTAGCACGGCCTAATGAAACATCATGTCAGGCCATCTAGCGATGCGTGACAGCGCAGCGCATGGAACTCCTGCGATTTGAAACAAGACAGGGAATCAGTGCATTGGTCGGCTAGCCCTGGAACGTAGCTGCGCGCAATATGAAATTGCCTAGGATGCACGTCCAGGAGAGGCGTCTGACGAGTCGGTTGATAAAAGGCACCGAATACTCCCCTTATTGATTGTGTGGACCGCTGCCTCGTTATCATAGAACATGGTGATCTGTTTCCTACACCATAAATGCCCCCACAACGACAAGAAAACACAATCGGATACAATTCGTGGAGCGCACTGGAATAGCGCTCTGGTGGTAGGGACAGGATGCCCACGGGCCACGCAGCACAGAACCACTCTCAACCGTGGTAACCCCCAAACCCAACCGAGGGGGCCGCATCCGTGCACGCCCCTGAGAAATAATAGGCATTGCGAAAGTTAGATGGCCTAGCAGAGAAAGCACTCGCGTTTGCTCATGGACACGGCACTACAGGCCCCCATTACGGAGGGAACGCACTTGAGCTTCTCCGCGGTCAACGACGCCTGCATTATTGTGCAGTCCAGCTGGATGCCTAGGAACTCAAGCGAGGTCAGCGGGCCTACAGTTCTCGTCAGATAACGGGACACCTAGCTTGTCGACTGTGTAATGCAACATGGAAATGCAACACAAAAGAACACAAAAAATCCACCAATAAACATCGCTCAACAGGTGCAGAACGAAAGGCAAGGCAGCTCGTTCAACAAAATCTAACACAGCGCTTCCGACAGCATGTCGAAGATGCGTGGGCTGCTGCGGCAGCCGAATGTCAACCGAACAGAAAAGTACAGTTTACCACGCACAAAGTCTCCAAACGTTCACAGGGGTTGACGCCAGTTACTCACTTGCCCTTCGGGGTCGGGTGGGCCCGATGAGGGCACACAGCTCATGTAGATGAGCGTCCCCGCAGTAACTGCAAGCATGCAGTATTTTCAATTAGCATAGCGGCATACATTCTTTGAAATTAATACACTGCATTGGGCAAACAGCGGACTCATCAAATCGAGGTCCCTCACTGACCAGTCCAGCTGCAAATTCCATTTCTGGAGGTACAGGGCGGCCAACGCAGAATGGCAACATAGACAGGCTTAGCCTACATGGCAAGCGGCGTCATGTGTTCTGTGATGAGGTTGACCATGCAAAGTGAAGTGATGAGGTTCGTATAAAACTTATAGTTATAAAACTTTGTAAACTCAGAGAATCTCTGACTTTTTTCTCGCAAATGTAATCGTTTTTTTCTCGTAAATTTTTGACTTTATAAACTCTGAGAATCTCCAACTTTTTTTCTGACGCTGGGGCGAGCGCAAAAGATTGTGGCCAACTCCTCCCACCTCCTCCCTCTCGGCCTCATGTACGTACATTTGCAAACGTAGCGTTATTAGCGCCATGGCCAACCCGCAGATTGTGCACGCTGTGATACTTCAGTTTACGTGGTATTTACGAAACCTGCAGGTCATCGGGTAATCAGCGGCTTTCTCCGCCCACTATACCGTATATTGCAGGCATTTAAACGCGCAATTGAATGGGCCTCCTTCTCTTTTTCTATCATGGATCAGCCACCAAAGTCAAAACAGCGATGACTGTTTGAAATGATCCTGATGCCAACATTTGTAATATAGCGAGGAGTTTAACAACTGCTGGAATGGAATGTGAACGCTGAGTCGGAAATTCGATAATCTTTGATTCCTTCTAATAACTGTAATATTACAGTTATGGCTGCTTAATCTGTAACGCGTAATGATTTTGTGTTCAATTAACTCAAAAAGTGTGATCCTTGTGGCAAAAATCCTTTGGCCTATGTCTTCGTCTTGCTCGGGTTACGGCTGCCATTTCACCAGATCCTGGTTTACGCCTGCTTTTAACAGGTGGAGAATTTTCACCGCAAAATAGAGGTGCGCTTTCACAGGCGTGAACGTTATCAGCGTCATGGCCAACCCGCAGAAAGCACACGCTGATACTTCAGTTTACATCGTATTTACCAAACCTGCAGTTCATCGAGTAATCAGCGGCTTTCTCCGCCCACTATACCGTAAATTGCGAGCATTTAAACGCGCAATTGAATGGGCCTCCTTCTCTCTTTCTATCATGGATCAGCCACCAAAGTCAAAACAGTGAAAACAAAGATTTAATGATAACGAAATTGATGAGCTTGTTCATGAAGTAACAGCGGATTTAAATATTATACAAGGCCGGAATTCCACACCGACACAAAAAAATTCCATCTGGACCGAAATTACAAAGTCGTAATGATTTTGTGTTCTATCATCTGAAAAAGTGTGATCCTTGTGGCAAAAATATTTTCAGATCGTCTCCTTGGCCTATGCCTTCGTCTTGCTCAGATTACTGCTGCCATTTCACCAGGAGGCATATGCGAGGAAACCCGCAACCTTGGTTTACACCCGCTTTTAAGAGGCGCAGAATTTTCACCGCAAAATAGAGGCGCGCTTTCACAGGCGGTTTTTATACATACCGCGGAATACATAATTAGGCGCACTTTATGCATCCCCTCCCATCTCTTTATGGGAAACTCCCACTTTCCCCTTGACCCTCCCGTGAATGCATATGCATGACACGGAAAAGTGCAATTTGCCATTTTCAGTTCCCGCGACAGGCAGTCTGCGCTTTTACCTCAGTGCGGCATGTTTGTACATACCTCGCCATGCTTTCACGCCCAAATTGCGAAACAAATACGCCTGAAGTGGGCGCAAAAGCGTTAGTACATGAGGCCCTCTATTTCAACCACTCCCCTTTGGCAGAAGGCTGTGGTCCATCAGGACCAAAACCTCACGCCACAATAACAGTTTCTTTCCATCTGCCACTGGCCTCTTCAACAAGGCCAAGGGCACACACAGACCTCAGACTTTAAACCATTGTCATATATTGCACCCATGCCATTTTTTGCACCTGTGTCATATTTGCACTAAGCACCCGATTTGTATTTTTATATTGTACATTATAGCTATTTTATACTTTATATGAATTTTATTTTCGTACCTGTCCCCTTAGTATTAGTTAGTATTAGTTAATTAGATTTTGAACCACTTGTATAGTATAGTTAGACTTGTTTAGACTTCCACCACTTATTTAATATTTACTCCTATATGTTGAATGGATGCACCTTCCTGCCAAAGTAAATTCCTTGTCTGTGCAAACTTTCATGGCGATTAAAACCCTTTCTGATTCTGAAAAATGAACATTTGTGTTCCAGAACATAAAAAATATATAAAGTCTCTTTTTTCAGTTTTGTTCCTAGCAAAATATAAATTGTTTCCGGTTTTCTTTTCATTCTTTTAATTGTTAAAGGCAGTGGTTAGAATTAATGTGAGGGTGAGAATTGCATTAAGAGTTGAGTTAGGAATAGTTTTAGGATCAGAGTTTGGGTTCAGGTTAAGTTTTAAGGTTAAGTTTAAGATATGTAGAGACACTGGGAGAAACAAGATGTGTTTAAGAGAGTTGTGTTTGTATGGTTGCCTTCTTGTTTGAGTCAAGTCCTAGCCTAGCACCAAAAGGAGAGAGTGAGAGGCCAATTAGAGGAAAACTTAGCCTATGGAGAATGGTGGTATGATGATGCAATGATGTAAGATAACAGACAAGTTGTGGGGGTTCATTGTAGGGTGATCTGAAAATGTGCCGGAGCACAGCTGGCTAGCTGGCTAGAACATCTGTACTCTGCCCTAAGGTCTTGCTATAGGCTCTGTAGAGAAAAAGAGACAGAGAGAAATATTTACAGGGAGTGAGAGACCGAGAGACGGAGAAAGAAAGTGAGAGAGTTACCAAGAGAGAAAAAGAGGAGAGGTCAGGTCAGGTCCAGCAGGCTTGTAATATCTAATATCTAGTACATGAATGTGCAGTATCTCTTGTCTTCAGTAAACCGTTGTCTTCCAACATGGCACCTTTTGTAGCATGGGGCATATGGGGAGATGTACAGAACAGTTTCATGTCAATGATTGATAAGCAGGCAAACATAGGCAGGCATTCTCTGTGTATGACTGATCACGGCAAAAAGGAAAAAAGGCAAAGGCATAGACAAAACATACGGCACTCTATGCACCACAGAGTTGACCCCCCTCCCCGTAAGTTTACATGACAGTAAAATCTTCAGGTACTCCCCGGAGCAGCGTTAACAAGACCCGTTCTCCATGGGGAATTAACAAGCCTATCACCAAATTCTAAGGGGAGGAGGGTGGGGGGGTGGGGGAGAGAGAGATAGAGGATGTCTATTCCAGGCAAATATAGGTATGGTTAGGGGTTATGTACAGTATGTATTAGTGTGTAAGCCACCCAGACAGGCATTGTAGACCATGTGTTAACCACACCCACCATTGTATGCTTTTACCACAGAGCACTAGTAAGATCACAGGCTAAATGCCTGTCAATGCCTGCCAATTGCTCATAACACACACACAAGTTGCAAAAACCCAGACATTCTTTTTTCAGATTACACTGGTCCTGAGGAAGTATTTTAATAAAAAGGGCTGAAAAGTGTTCTAGAATGTCTGGGTTCTTGCAACTTGTGTGTGTGTTATGAGCAATTGAGACAGAAAGACAGACAGATGGAGGGATGGACAGACAGAGGGGTCCCCCTGAAATCACACAGACCTGGTGACATCTGAGGCAGACTGAGCAACAGAAAGAGAAAGCAGGAAGTAGACAGAAAAAGAAAGAGATGGAGAGCAAGGGAAAGAGGGGACAAATGTCTGACCAGGGACCACTCCTACTTTCTTTGCAGACTTGTGATTAGACTCTTCTAATCACAAGGGGAAACTCTTACTTTGATGCTCTTTCATTTGTCTGTGGTTTTGATGGATAGAGAAAATTACTGCATAAGTTTAATAAACTGGTGCCAGCTATTATTTACATTTAGTCATTTTAGCAGACGCTCTTATCCAGAGCGATTATAAACTGGGTTATACCTCAGTCAGTTGTTGCTACATGATTGGTTGAGGATTGTAGAGATGGATAATAGATAGATAGATTTCTTTGAAAGGATAAAAATGACAGACATGCAGGCAGGCAGACAGACATGCTGACAGACAGGCATGCAGGGAGGCAGGCTGACGGAGACAAACAGGTTGACAGACAGACAGGTGTTGGGAGCCCTGTGCCCGATCCCGCTTATGACCCCAACAAACCGGGCTTGCCTGCGTCACCTTACGGAACAAGCACAGACTAAACAAAACACACATGCTGTCCACCCAAAAATGAAACGGTTAACTCACACACATACACACACACACACGTGTATGTCTATCCCTCTCTCTCCACAGTAGCAGCCAAGTCCTGTTTGATCCCTGTTAAAGTCAGTGGAGGGTGTTATACGTTTCCAGTTGACTTCCCTGCCCTCAGAAGGCTCTGCCAATGATTTAGCGAGCTCCCAACAACACAACAGGGTCCTATAAACACTCAGGCACACACATAAACGCGTTTCACACATTTGTAGACAATTGTGTAGGAAAGCAGTGTACTGTATGTACTGTACAGATTTGAACTGAACCAGGCCAATGCACCCTGTTAAAAAACCTTGTCTACCCCTTGTTTTGTAGGTGTTGTGGACATTTTAAGTTTACCTATTTAATTTAGACAAAGATGGAACCAGGAGACAAAGGAGTGTTTCATTCACAATCTGTGAATGAATCTGTCTTTATTACACTTGCAATTGGAGAGACTGGCTAGCTCCTACAATAAATCTCTGAAGGACAGTTCAGTGACTTGCTGTTATAGGGAAGTTTATGCGCTCACAACAGAAGTCGCGTGCAGTTAGAACACATCGTACAAGAGGTAAAACGTGTATGTATGTGTGTGTTTTTTTACCTTACATGTGTGTGTTTTTTACCTTGCTGCCGAAAATGTCTCTGTGTCTGGACTCACTCTCTCTTCCCTTTCTCTCTACCTATTCCTCCCTCCTTTTCTCACTCTCAATATAAATGTATACTTCAATGTTGCTTTAAGGCATGCCAAAGATATTTAAATTTCTAAAACGGCAAATGAATAGAAAATAATACTAATTAAACTAGACAGCCTTACTTCAGTTGAAAGGTAAATAGGGGAAAAACAGAAATACTTATGGGTATTAGTTTTTGTCTCTTTTGTGAGTTAAAAATGGTAATTGTATGGTAGGGTTTTTTTTGAGGGATGATAAATCAGTTATTTTGAATTGTACGTTTCCCTTATGTGATCATAGATTGGACATTGAAACCTCTATCTCTGTCTCTCATCCCACTTTCTCCTTCTCTCTCTCTTCCTCTTCCCCCCCCCCTCTCTCTCTCTCTCTCTCCCTCTCTCTCTCAGATGTGGATGAGTGTCTGGACAACAATGGGGGATGCCAACAGGTTTGTGTCAACACCATGGGAAGCTACGAGTGCCTCTGCAAGGATGGCTTCTTCCTCAGTGACAACCAACACACCTGCATCCACCGCTCAGATGGTCAGTCCCAACTAGGGATGCGTATTGATAAGATTTTAACGATTCCGACTCCTTATCAATTCCTGCTTATCGATTCGATTCCTTATCGATTCTCTTATCGATTCCCCCTTCTCACAGCCAACTAGGTCTGTGCGTCCTGCACCCCCCACACACACACACACTCGTTCTAAACGAATTTCTCAAACTGGCTTTGACTGGCTCTGAAATGAGCTAATACCTACCACCTCTAGGCCTCTTCAGGCCTCTGTTTTCAAAACAAAATCTAGTCGGGAGATAGAAACTTTCAGTTTCCTTGTGTTCAAGCTTCTATTACTCAACACCAGTAGGACTTACAGGGGTCCTAACATCAGGGGAAATAACTTCAGTGTCACCTTTCAGAAGAGACCATTTACATGCATGTACTCCAAATGGTTCAACAACAGCTTTCAATGTACTTTGGGTATGTTGTTTAGGCGTTTTCAGGCACATTTAACAGGACTATTAAAAGGTTAAACAATTAAAATGTTAAATTTAATAATGGATTAAAAATCGATATGCTCAGTTTAATAATGCAACACGCGAACGTTTGCTGATAACACACGCCGCCCCGATAACGTGAAATGATCAATAAGATCAATACTAATGGGAGACGAATGCCGGAGCTAAAATGTATGCTTCAAACGACGGGACAGAAGATAACTAGATCGACTACACACAATAAAGGCAAATTGCTTCACACAGTAACAAGTGGTTGTGATCACTTTTGAGCAGTTTAGCTCTACCTTAGATAGTTAGAGATGAAGCGCGAACATTAGCTGCGCTGCTGCATGCATCGAATACATGACGTTCCAGTAACTTCATTCCATGCTGTGTGTTCAAATGCTTCTTCATATTTGTAGTATTTCCTCCCTTCGACGAAATAGACTTTTTACACACGTTACAAGTGGCGTTGTTGTAATTTTGTCGTTTGAAATGCAACCAAACTTTAGAACGCTTCTTCCTAGTTGCCATGTTTGCTGCAGTCTGTCTGAATAAACTATAAAAGTTTGCGCATGCGCAACGGCACAGAGAATCGTTAACAGAATCGCTAAGGAATTTTGCTAACGATTCCAAGGAATCGATTCACTGGGAACCGGTTCTAAACAAGAACCGATTCTCGATACCCATCCCTAGTCCCAACTCACACACACACACACACACACAGGGTCGAGGAGAGCTACGGTCCAGTAGGGCTGTAAGTTTATATGAAAGATAGATTGTGTGTGAGTGTGAGGAGTCTGTCTGTGTTTCCCTGGACTTCTCTCTAATAAGTCACAGATGACAAGGCACCCTCACTCTTGTGACACAGCCCATGACATCACCGCTGGGCTGAGGTCAGAGGTGGTGGGTGGGATCAAGGCCGGTTGTGCCTCCCATTTTGTGCCGCAGGGAGGTCAGACACCGGACAAACAGGCGGTCAAGCGTGGGCGTGCCGCAGTGTCTAAGAGCGCTCGACAGCGTCTAACCGCAAGCCCCCATCCTTAACCTTGACAACGTTCCAGCCGCCTTGGGTCATTCTGTCTGTCAAAGATAATTGATGGGATCGACCCGGAGTGGCAAGGGGGGAGGCTGTCGTAACGCTGTCAGAATGCCACTGAGGAGGTGACCGGAGAGGGAGGGGGGTGCGGGGAGATCTCTCCTCCTCACACAGGAATCAGGCCACATTCCTCAAAGCAGTTCAACAAACAGACAAGGCCGTCCAGCCAACACTCAGACGTCGACAGCAAAGTCATTTTGAACTTCATAATTTCTCAATTTTGTGATGTCACTGTCAGATAGTCATGGAATGTGTTGAGAAGGTTTGGGTGGGAGGAGATGAGGAGAGGAGCAACACATCTTCTCTTTCTCTGTCGTTCACTCTCTTTCTCTCTCTCTGTCCCTCTCTGTCACTTTTTCGTTTCTCTCCGTCTCACTCTTCACCTCTCTTCTCTCGCTCACAGAGAGATTTTTCATAGCTTAAGGTCCTCTACTGACGAGGGTCTGAAAGGAAAGAGGCAAAAGAGATGCAGAAATAGAAATTGTCCATGTTTGCTCTCTGGAAACCCATAAACATGAACACGAATATCTGCCTTCAGAATGCTCTCTCTCCTTCCATCTTTTGGTGCCTGTTATATTTTTTTGCACATCAAAGCAGGCGCTTGGTAAACACATGTAATTCCTGGCCCTGTCAATGATGCTCTGGGTCAACAGGCTATAAAGCAACCTGTGGTTACTCTTCCAATCCAGCCTTGACCGATCCACCCAATCAGCCCCAAGCCCCTAACCCCCAGAACCTGCCCCAGACCCACCCTGCCCCTGTGCTCCTCAATTGGATGCTTGTCTGCCCCCCCTCCACACACACACACCCTTGGACGAGAATAGCAGCAGCGTCAAGGTGTCCCAGCAGAGTTTCTACGTTTGTTTATTTTCTCTCTCACACACCGTCTTGCTCTCTCTTTCTCTGCCTTTCACTCTCTCTTTCAATTTATGTATGTCTCTCTTTCTCTGCCTTTCTCTCTGTATCCCTATCTCTGTTCCTCCATTTTGGTTGTTAGAGTTAAGGAATGGTCTGTATTTACCCTAATCTCAGCTACCAGGCATGGTCAACAAAATAGAATACAGAAGGTCAGAAATATCATCTCAGTTACTTAAAAACAGTGCAAAAGCTGAATGTACAGTTTCTAGCTAGTGTGTAAGACTCTCTCACACACTCACAATGTGTAAGACTCACACACACACACATGCTGACATGAAACATACTCACAAAGAAGCTGTGATTTGCACACAGTCCTGCAGTACTTACACACACTACACTTTACCACTCATACACACACACACACCACACCCATAAACACTGAGTGGCCAGCTCCTTCCTGTCTAATATGGGTTCTGTGGAGGCGTCTTCTAACCCTAAATGAACCTCGGAACTCACTTGTCACCTTCGCTCACTACTTGCCCCTATTCCGGTAGTTGACCAACTCTCCTCCAGTACACTGTCTGTGTTTCGTAAATTAGTGTGTGTGTTTATGGTGGAAGATGCGGGGGGGGGGGGGGGGGGGGGGGCGGGGGGGTAGTGTATTGCATGCCGCACCATGACCATGTGAATGCATACAAATCGCTGGCACCTTTATTTGCCACTGACAAACTGACACGTAAGTGCCTGCTCTGCATGTCATGCACTCAGTTTCCGAAGCATCACGGCCGAGGCGAAAACATGGGTATTTTTTTGTTGTTATTCGCCCGTGAAATAAGCGCAGCTAGTTCAGGCAGGGCAATCGGGCAGCGCACGTCATCCGCTCATTACCACACCTGTGTTAGCCAACACAAGCCCATTGGGCCACGCCCGATAAGAAGACATTAAAAGGCCGAGCGGATACGCACACACACGCACACACTCACAACGGTTGTTGTATGATCAGTGCTGCTGCCGCGCTCCACCATCCCCTTCTACCCCATGCTGTCTGTATGTTCTATCCATCAGGGGGATTATATCTCTATTGCTCCGTGCCTCATATGTCATGTATGTATGTGTTGCATCGAGGACTGCTTCCCTTAAATCATCCACTCCGCCAAAGTCAAACCTACATGTCCATGTCATGTAACAATAAATGCTCAAATCTCATACGTGATTGTCTTTACTGAACTTACATTTACGTTTCGGCATGGCTGCAGATGTCATGTGCTGTTGTAAACAATGCAACAAGTGGAGGCGGAAATGTGCTCAGTGTTGCCAGATTGGAAATGGTATCGTACCAAAGGCACAAAATAATCATATTTGGAGGATAATTATCGTGCATCTGGCAACACTGAGAAGGTGGTCGACCAATGACAGTTCTCTCTACAGTCAGAGCTCGTGCAAGAAGGTGGAACGTAAGGGACATACCCTTTCCAAAACTTGTAAGGGCG
The DNA here is from genome assembly GCF_038355195.1 of Osmerus mordax. NCBI lineage: Eukaryota > Metazoa > Chordata > Actinopteri > Osmeriformes > Osmeridae > Osmerus > Osmerus mordax. The sequence continues at coordinate 12,080,446 of NC_090066.1, read as the reverse complement.
TAACTAGTTTGTGAAAGACCCAGAGAAACACAAATATCCGACAAGGCAAAATCCTGGACGATTTTGGAATCCCTGCCGGACGGTTTTAGGTCTCGAAAAGAGGACATGTCCGGGTAAAAGAGGACATCTGGTCACCCTATCATTATTAGGATTCGTCCGTAAGGAGGAAACCTATTGTTATTGTTAGTTTTATTATTAGGATTCCTCCGTAAGGAGGAAATTATGTAAGAGTGTATGTAAGAATGTATTATTATGTAAGAGACACTTATTATAATGTAGAGTGAAGTGCTGCCTTTCTAAGGAACTTTTTTCAAAAAGAGGAGAGAAGACCAAAATAGTTTACTCAGAACATATAGCCGGCATTTATGAAACAACAACTATCAAACAGTATGACCTTGTTTCTCTTTTCTTTCTTAATGTCTTTTTTTCTAGTTGTGAAAATTTGTGTTCCCTTAGTTTAAACCTTTTTCCATATAAGATGAGAAAAAAATAAAATAAAATGACATCAGAGCTCTGATGAAATAACCCCAAAATAATAAACCAAAGTGCCTCTACCCAGGGAGCATGTTTTTGTTTTTTTAGTGTGGTGAGATCTCGCTCTTATCTGTACGATGCAATGAAGACATGGTGAGTAGAAGCAGTTTGTGTTGCAGGCAAGATGACCATCCACGCCCTCTGCTCTTCTGCCTTACGTGTCCAATGGCGAAGTAGTCCAATGGAACCTTCTCTCAAATCATGCACCTAGGAACAAAAAAACCCTGCATAGCAGGGCGATATTCAATTACTCTCTCAATAACTTTACCAAATCTGGGAATATAACTCTTATATATAATAATATATTGAATCTTTGCATTCACTACATACATGAAACTCACTAGCATAGCATGTAGTAACATAGCTTCAACATAGCATGGAATAGCACTTCAAATCATTAAACTCACGTTCAACTCTGATTGTTTTTTGTTTTAAACTTATGTAGTACACATATCATCAATAAATGTTCACACAATGCATTAAACAACTGAATTAACAGCAGAATAGAAAAATAGAGATAACTTCATGTGCTTGACTCACTAAACACATCTACCATGCTATGTCTGCTAGTAACACAATGACAAACACGTGTAAAACACTCATCAGAGAAAAGAATACAAGTAAACTCCTTGTCGTAATTTCGACCCTTTGCTCTGCTATTCCTTCCTTAGAAGTAGGTTTGGTGGGAAAAAACCCTTTTAACTTGCTGTGAAATATTATCTTTAACTTTTAACTCAGTGTGGAAAATCTAAGTATGGCTTCAGCTCACGATCGTTCTGCTGTTCACAGTTTTCTTCTTCTCTCTAAGAATCAGTGTAGCAGTTTCCTCTCTATGCAGCGCCACCACTGCCACTGCCACCTACTGGACAAATATGGTGTGCAAAGAAAACATAACTACAAGGAGGCTATTTTCGAGTGGGTTAGATCTTCCCCTCAATCTGCATGCATCCTTGCATGTTGCACATTACACTATTTCAGATGCTAAGGGTGTTAAGTGACATATGTAAGGTACAGTGTCAATGGAAAGGGTTTGGGAGAAAGCTTGGTCTAACCCAGTTAAAATGGAGTGCACAACTGTGACTAATGGCTTCCCTAAACGACGACATAGACAGGGGAGTCTTGAATCTGTTTAACGACAGTGTATATGATTTCACTCCATTGATCAGTGGTTTTATGCTTCCCTCTGATGCCAACATTTCGCACAAGGCCTCTGTCTCCTGCTACCAGTGTGAACTCTCTTACTTTGCTGTCAAACCTCTGTTTGTTCTGTAAAGCATTCTTCAGACTTCAGTGTTCAGTGGCCAGTCGATAACTTTCAGTTAGACTCCGTCAGCTTCTTGACGAATTCGAGTGGGATAGTTTACTGCTTCCCTTAGAGCTCAGCCCAAAAGCTATGTCGACTGGGAGTCTTAGCTGGCGACCGAACATCAGCTGATAAGGGGAATAGCCAGTAGTATATTTGTTTGTACAATTACATGCATGGACAAGGGGCTGCACATAATCCCTCCACCTCACTTTGTCTCCCTCTTCAAGTGTACCCCGCATCTCAAGAAGTGTTCTGTTAAACCGCTCCACGGGATTTCCACGTGGGTGGTAAGGTGTTGTGATCTTTTTAATGCCAAGTAGCCTACATAGGTCTTTGATCAGGGCTGATTCAAAGTCGTGACCTTGGTCGCTGTGCAACCACTCTGGAAATCTGTAATGAATGAAAAAGTTGTTCCAGAGAGCTTTCGCCACTTTTGCTGACTTTTGATCAGCTTGGCAGGCGTCAGTACATACGTCAGTGGGTTGTTGTTTGTCACAACAGTGAATTTCACGCTGTAAAGATAATCAAAAAAACCTCTCTGTGACAGCCCACTTTAAAGAGAGATATTCAAGCTTGTGTGCAGAGTATCTTCATTCACAGCGTTTGAGTCCTCTGCTCGCATAGGCTACTACTCTCAATTTGCCTTCCTGCTCTTGATAGAAGGCCGCACCAAGGCCATGGGCCCTATTTTAACGATCTGAAATGCAAGTATCAAAACGCAAAGCGCAATTAACTTTGTGGGCAGGACTCCGGCGCTGTTGCTATTATACCGGAGGGATAAATGACTTTGCGCCTGGCGAATATCTAAAATGGGTTGGTCTGAAGTAGCTACATTACTAATGGGTGTGGTTTGGGCGTAACGTGCAATACACCAATTCAGAGCATCATCTCACATTCCCTTTAAGAGCAGGCGCTTGTTCCATGGCGGATTGCTATTATAACAGCGGATTTGCCAGGCGCACGCCGGAGCGGTTCACAGCCGAGGAGACCGACGTTCTCATCAGGGCCGTAAAAGATAGAGAAGTGACATTGTATGGGAAAGGCAGAGCAGTTTTCTCATTGCACTAAGTTGCCCACTCATGCTGCTCATTCGAATTCTTAGTCTTATTTTTATATATATTAAATTTTTTTAATTGTTATATTTTAAAATTGTTTAGTTCTTAGAACTAGTTTAACCATTGTATTTTTTTTAACTTCTTTTAAGACCCGTATATGTTTATTGTTTGCACCTTCCTGCCACAGTAAATTTCGTGTTTGTGTAACATACATGGCGAATAAACCGAATTCTGATTCTGATTGGGATGGGAGAAGAAACCCACCAAAATTAGCTTCGGTTAAACAGGCGTGGGAGGAAATTGCCACAATTGTTACAAATCAAGTTCACATGCATAGAGATGTCTCATGAAAATCTTTTAAATCATTGACATGAAAAAAATGCAATGTAACGTAGCTTCACAGGAAGAAGACCCTGGACTCGCCAGCAGTGCGAGTCCAGGGTCTGAAATCTGAAAAACACTCCATTGACTTTAGACCACGTTTTTCCTGGTCTGTGGCGGAATTGTTTTTCTGAAACTGCAGAATAGCGCCAGGGAACATTTGTGCCGGAACACGCCTCCTTTTTTGGTGAACCGCCCCCGGGAGCGCAAGGTCAGTCCCTAATTTACCGACGTGCGTCTGTGGAGGGAAAAGTCCGCTTTGCGTCAAGTGCAAACTAGGAATGATACTTGCGTCGTTGACAAAGTCAATTGCGCTGGGTGCAAGATAGGGCCCCATGATTGCTTGCGTCTATGTACAACGTAAGGCTTCTTCGGGTCGGCAAACCCAAGAATCTGAGCTGTTGTGAACTTTTGAATGAGCGTCTTGAATGCGTCTTTGCAGGCTGATGTCCATTTCTCATCAAACGGTCTTCTGAAATCTACACTTGAGAGATGTGTTGAGCTGCTATGTGAGGAGGCTAACTTCCTTTTTGGTGACAGATAGCCAGCTTGTTTCCCCTAAATGGCGTTGCATGCAATTTTGCTTTGCAGCTCTCCTGTCTTCCTCTGTTCTAACTTAGCAGGAAGTCATAGAAATCGGGCGGGTTTTCTGTTTTAAGCCCTAATTGCAGTGCCATATCTAGGACTGATCCCAGCATCCATGCAGCTGTTTATTGGCGTCTGCTTTGGCAATGCCACCCCTCTTTATAGCTGTATTGATCAGGCCCTGTAATCGCTGCAGGTATTCTGAGGCTCTCTCTCCTGTGTTTTGGCGAAGATTTCTTCCCCATCCTCAACTAACCCATATGCTGAGTCAAGACGTTTCACATAACTACGTGGAGCTGCATCTGGGACTAGCTGCCTGATTAAATCAGAGGCTGGTGGAAGCAGGCTTCCTAGAATTTTACGTCACTGCATGTCAACTTGGGTTTTGTCCTGAATCATAAGCTCGACATGTAGAGACCATGTCTGAAAGTTAGCTTCATTTGGGGGTTTAGAAAGTTTGCCTGAAAAGGGACAAAGTTGCTTAGATCCCTGGTTTGAGGCATCGAAGTTGTCATTTTTAATAACATGCTCTACAATGATCCTCTGAACGTCAGGTGGATTGAATATGTCATTGTCTGAGGCTCCTTTGTGGATTTTATCTGACTGTGTTACAGTTGTCTGTTTTCGTGGTGACTGTAGGGGAAGAATGTTGGGTTGGGTAAAATTTAATGTGTGCTTTACGGACTGTCATCAGAATCTGGCTCACTATCAGAGTTTGAGCTGTTACTTAAAGATCCTGTAAAGTAAATTCCATGATATGCTTCTCAGTACATTATATACGCGTGAAATGAGTTCCTGAAAGCATGCTGTGACAAGGGGGCCTTGTTAGCCATGGGCCTGGCAGCCCGTTTGCCTCGTTACAGGAGCAAAGCCTCAACGAGGCACACATGTTCCTCATCTACCTCACGCCTGGTGAGTACAAAAGGGGACAAACAGGGGCAATATGGGGGTTGACATGGTTTTGTGCTACACAGACTCGCCGTAGGAGAAACGAGACCAACCACATGAGCCAGGAGGGCTGAAGGAAGAGACCCTGGGAGAACAAGAAACACGCCGACGTAACTCAGTTTTTGTTGATGTTTTTTTGTTTTGTACCAAAAGGTGCTATTAAAACCCTTTGGCGTACCTTCTCTCTTGGAGTCTGTCTCCGTGCTTCACAAGTGGTGGAGAATGCGGGCAGGAACGAGCCCCAATGAAGCACACCAGATCTCTCCCGAAGAAGGTTCCGGAAGGGACGGGTCTATTCCAGACCCCAACAACACAACAGCGGTCCTCACTCACCTGCTACAGGTGACTGTAGAGCAGCAGCGTGCCACAACCCACCTGACGGCCAGGCTTGGCCAGATAACAGAGGAGCTGATCCACATGCGTGTCGCGGAGGGCGTGGTCCGACAGGCTGCATCACGGCATCTGACAAAGATGACTCGGACCGATGATCCTGAAGCCTATCTCCACACCTTTGAGGTGATCGCCCGGCGTGAAGGCTGGGACCCGGACGAGTGGGGTGGCATCCTAGCGCCCTTCCTCATGGGGGAAGCTCAACGGACCTACCAGGCGTTATCCCCAGAGGACGCCCTCCGGTACCCGCGGCTGAAGGCAGAAATCCTGAACCGTCTGGGCCTTTCCCCATTGATGGCAGCGCAGCAGTACCATGCCTGGAGTCAGACCCCCGGCCTCCCTGTCCGACAGCGAATCGATGACCTCCACAGGATCACACAACGTTGGCTGCAGCCCGATCACCTCAACCCCGGCGAAATCACAGAACGGGTCACCGTAGAGCGTTTTCTGAGGAACTTGGGGCCCGACGAACGCCGCATGGCCAGCATACACACCCCATCCAATCTACAGGAGCTGGCGGTGGCCGTCGAAAAGGCGGAGGTTTTCCGGACCATTCCAGGCGCCCGGAAAAGGGACTGGGAAGCTGTGCCTTTCCTCCCCAACCACAAGGGGCCCCCTCCGGTCAATCAGAGAGGAGATTGGCCCCATCCAGGGCCGGCCCCAACCTCCCGGGCACTCACTACCCGGGACGAGTCAATGCCCACAGACCCGGGCTTGAACACCAACCGATCCAGGGAAAAACCATGGCAGGTTGGGTGTGCAGTACACGGCTCGGCAGGGCCCAAAGCACCAACCCGGCCGGTAAAGGTGGGAGGAAGGACCATAGAGGCCCTGCTGGATACAGGGAGCTCTATATCCCTGGTGCACCCCTCTGTGCTGAACCCGCAATACCACACCGAAGGCACTCTTCCCGTCGCGTGTGTACATGGAGACATCCATCACGTCCCTGCCACAACGCTGAAGATCCAGGGGACTGGGGCACAGGTCCGAGACCTAACAGTAGGCGTCGTCCCAGGCCTTCCAGTACCCCTCCTCCTGGGGCGCGACTGGCCAGACCTGGGGACCCTGTCGCCTGCCAAAGTGAGGCCACGGAGGAAGAAGGGGGCGCCGCCTCACCAACCCTACCAGAGAGTGTTAACGAGCCCTCCTCTTCCTGCCTGCTTGGGTCAAGAGGAGACCGAAGCCGACGCAGAAGGTGAGCCTCCAGACGTCTCTCACCCCTTGTCTGTGTTCTCGCTTCCAGGCGGTGGGGGCTCCCTGATGAGGGAACAGCGGGAAGACCATAACCTGAAACACTGTTGGGGACAGGTCCAGGTGGTCGAGGGGGACCGACAGGGAGGTGGCCGGCTACCAGATACCTACTTCCTGGTACGGAATGGCCTCCTTTACCAGAACACGATACGCAGGGGTGAGCCAGTGGATCTGCTGGTCTTACCCAGGACCAAAGTTCTGGCGGTCCTCAGGATGGCTCATGGCCACCCTCTGGGTGGACACCTGGGAGGGGCTAACACCCTGGAGAAAATCTGTGACCGCTTCGTTTGGCCTGGCATGAGAGGGGATGTCGAAAGGCACTGTAGACAATGCCCAGTTTGTCAGCGCACTGCACCTCGGCGACCGCCTCCAGCACCATTGGTACCGCTCCCCATCATAGACGTTCCGTTTCAGCGGATCGGGTTGGATATCGTGGGGCCCCTCCCTCCGTCATCCCGGGGCCACGAATACGTCCTAGTCATGGTTGACTACGCCACCCGGTGGCCAGAAGCAGTCCCGCTACGGAAGGCCACATCCCAGGCCATCGCAAAATAAATCTTTCTCCTCGCCAGTCGGGTGGGTGTTCCCAAGGAGATCCTGACAGACCAGGGCTCCCCTTTTGTCTCCCGACTGATGAAGGACCTGTGTGGGATGCTGAGGTTCCAACATCTCCGAACCTCTGTTTACCACCCCCAGACCGACGGCCTTGTGGAGAGGTTCAACCAAACCTTGAAACGACTGCTCCGACGAGTAGTGGACGAAGATGGGAGGGACTGGGATCTCATGCTCCCATACGTCCTCTTTGCCGTCCGGGAGGTTCCCCAGGCTTCCACCGGGTTCTCCCCGTTCGAACTAGTGTACGGCCGATGACCACGTGGCCTCCTGGACTTGACGAGGGAGACCTGGGAACAACAGCCTTCCCCCTTTCTCACCACCATTGACCATGTGAGAGCCATGGAAGACCGGGTGCAGAGAGTGCTCCCTCTTGTGAGGGAACATATGGAACAGGCCCAGATGGCCCAGAGGAGAGCGTACAACAGACAGGCCCACCTACGCGTCTTTGCTCCAGGGGATAAGGTGATGGTGATGAAGGAATGGGAAGGCAAGGGAGACCCCGTCCTGTCTGCTGCCGTCACTTCCCCACAGCTCCTTGTACCTCTCGGTGACGACTTGTCCCCAAGCCAGCACCAAGACCTTCGAGAGCTAATCAGCCAACACCACGACGTGTTCTCGGAAAGCCCGGGCCACACCACACTCATCCAACACCACATCAACACGACCCCCGGGGTAACCGTTCAGCTACGGCCGTATCACGTACCAGAGGCCCGGCGGAAAGCAGTTGAAGAAGAGGTGGTCCGTATGAGAAACCTGGGCATCATTGAGGAGTCCCGCAGCCCTTGGTCCAGCCCAGTTGTAATGGTGCCCAAGCCGGATGGATCCTGGCTGTTCTGCAACGACTACCTCAGGCTGAATGAGGTTTCCGCCTTTGACCACTACCCCATGCCCCGGGTTGATGAACTGATAGACAGGCTGGGCTCAGCCCGTTTCCTCAGTAGCCTGGATCTCACAAAGGGCTACTGGCAGGTTCCCCTGGCCCCGGAGGCCAGAGAGAAGACGGCATTCAGTACCCAAAGCGGCCACTGGCAGTACAGGGTCCTGCCTTTCGGCCTCCATGGGGCACCAGCCACGTTCCAACGACTCATGGATGAAGTCTTGCGACCCCATGGGGGCTATGCTGCAGCCTATTTGGATGATGGCGTTGTCTACTCCGTATCATGGGAGGATCACCTGGTCCACCTCCGGAAGGTCTTAGGGGCCCTACGACAGGCGGAGCTGACGGCCAACCCTAAGAAGTGCTGCTTGGGCCTGACGGAGGGGCGCTACCTGGGCTTCTACCGGGAGTACCCGGGTTCTCCGCAGAAGCCGCCCCTCTCTCTGACCTTACCAAGAAGACCATGCCAGAGCAGGTCGAGTGGACGACGGACACGGAGCAAGCGTTCCAAAGGTTAAAGAGGGCCTTGACGACTGAACCAGTACTGCGTAACCCGGACTTCTCGAAGCCTTTCGTTGTCCAGACCGACGCATCGGATACTGGCCTTGGTGCGGTCTTGTCACAGGAGTTTGAGGGAGAGGAACACCCTGTTCTGTTCATCAGTAAAGAGCTGACTCCTGCAGAGAGGAAGTACGCAGTGGTAGAACGAGAGGCCCTTGCCATCAAGTGGGCGGTCCAGGAACTCCGTTATTATCTACTGGGTCGCCACTTCACTTTGATCACGGATCATGCCCCATTGCAGTGGATGGCAAGGGCCAAAGACACCAACGCTCGCATCACCAGGTGGTTTCTCTCCCTCCAGGACTTCTCGTACGATGTCCGTCACCGGTCCGGGGCCGAACACGGCAATGCCGAACATGGCGTCTCCCGCCTCCACTCTCTCTGGGCCTCGTTCCTCTCTCCTGCTGGGCCCGGCTTTGCTCCTAGGGGGGGGGGGGTATGTGACAAGGGGGCCTTGTCAGCCATGGGCCTGGCAGCCCGTTGGCCTCGTTACAGGAGCAAAGCCTCAACGAGGCACACCTGTTCCTCATCTACCTCACGCCTGGTGAGTACAAAAGGGGACAAAGGGGGGCAATATGGGGGTTGACATGGTTTTGTGCTACACAGACTCGCCGTAGGAGAAACGAGACCAACCACATGAGCCAGGAGGGCTGAAGGAAGAGACCCTGGGAGAACAAGAAACACGCCGACGTAACTCAGTTTTTGTTAATGTTTTTTGGTTTTGTACCAAAAGGTGCTATTAAAACCCTTTGGCGTACCTTCTCTCTTGGAGTCTGTCTCCGTGCTTCACAATGCGCGAAAACGTTGTCGCACTGAAATGTGGAGTTGGACCGTAGAACAGTTTCTCTTCCGTTTTCAGCTCAGGTTTTGTAAGGCGGAGACAAAAAATGACCGATCTATGTCACTTTGACCAATCTACGTCAGATCACAGCATGGCTCCTCCTCTCACCCGGTGAAACGGTATAAAAGCCTGGAGCTCATTTGCATAAGAGGTCCTCCAACTCCACTTCAGTTACGACTCCTGCTGTATTGTTATTGTAGCCTACATCAGCTAGCTAGCTTCAGGATGTCTCCCTCCACCCGCAACTGCATCTTACCTCGATGCAAGAACTTCAGCTGCGCTGCAAGGCTATTTAATTTCCATAGTGATGAGGAAAGGAAAAATAGGTGGATTGATTTTGTGAAGAGCCTCGCTGATGGAAAGCTTCGCATCAACTCCAACAGCCGCCTCTACAGTGACCATTTCACGGTGGATAGATTTAACATGGACAAGAGACGGACGGGGTTCACGGACACACGGCTTCTCTTGCAGCGCGGAGCCGTACCGAGCATCGCCCTCCCGGCCGTTCCTCCTCCGGTTGAACCTGGACCATCCACCGCCGCCAGCAGTTCATCACTCAGTTCTGTGTGCTTGTTATAATTATACTAGATAACTTTTCCAGAAGTAACTCTGCTATGAGTTACTGCAAACCGCTAACTTGATATTACTCGGTGTAGAATGATGGTATTTTGGTGAAATGGTAGCTATGTGCTAGAAGTAGCCTAGTTGGAGAGCTCACTGTCTGCTGTCTCCATTTTTACTCGTGTTACAAGCTTCATTTATATGCATCTGTATGTTTCACTCATTGAACAAATACATGATCTGGGTTGTAGGTACTTGAGACAGGCGGCGCCTTCCAGCGAGGGGGCAGAGCATCAGCTCCTTCAGGCGACACGCCCCCCCAGTCTCAAGCAGAGAAGACTGCTGATTTTCTCACGATTTCAAAGCCTAATTTAACATACTTGTCTGTTTTTTTTCATTCGAATTTGGATGGGTAGTTAACAACACATTCTTCTGTGGTGTGATGAACTTAAAACTCGTTTTCAATTCCACTTTACAGGATCTTTAATGTGTATGTTCTTGTTGGGAAAATAGTAATAAATAAAAGTTAAAAAGGAATCTATAAAGCTTAATACTAGGTCACTAATTAATTAAAGAGAGAGAGAGAGATCTCTCACTAAAAGAAGAATTCGGGGAGCGCACTCCAAACAAGTAGAAGACATGCTAGGGGGCACTACATATGTATAGGTATATACCAATGGTGGCTGCTGGTCTTTCAAATGGGGGAAGCTCATTTTCGGCCTACATCATATACATTTTCCATTTATTTTGCTAACGCATGCGTGCGCGAAACTTTAGTTTATTCAGACAGACGTTCGCGTGTCCCATTATTAAACTGATCATATCGATTTTTAATACATTATTAAACTTAGCATTTTAATTGTTTAACGGCACAGAGAATCGTTAACAGAATCGTTAATTTTGCTAACGATTCCAAGGAATCGATTCACCGGGAACCGGTTCTCGATACCCATCCCTACCTATGACTGATTCTTCACACTCAAACTCAACTAGAGCTTTAACTCCATTCTCTTGGCCTGTCTGCCTTACCATAAGAACTTTGTTCACAGGCCCAAAAGCTGAACAGAATTCAGTTATCTGTTCATCAGTATTAGTTGAGGTAATACCCTATACGTACACAGCCATTTTAAAATTCGCACCATACTCTTGTTCAATATCCATGTCTGCATAGGATTTGACACAATTTACAAAAGCAAACTGAAAAATGTTAGATGTTAATTTTAACTGGCAATGTAAACAAATACTATTTTAATCTAATTTCTTCTCTTGGCCACTCGCTCGCCAAATTATGTAAGGTGCACTTATTATAATGTAGAGTGAAGGGCTGCCTTTCTAAGGAACTTTTCAAAAAGAGGAGAGAGAAGACCAACATACTTCACTCAGAACATATAGCCAGCATTTATTAAACATCAACTATAAAATAGTATGACTTTATTTATCTTTTCTTTCGTAATGTCTTTTTTCTAGTTGGGAAAATCTGTTTCTCTTAGTTTCAACCTTTTCCCACATAAATTGAGAGAAAAAACGGAAAATAAAATGACCTCAGAGCTCTGATGAAATAACCCCAAAAGAATAATCTTGTGCATCTACCCGGGTAGTATCTTTTAGTTTTTTTAGTGTGGTGAGATCTCGCGCTTATCTGTACGATGCAATGAAGAAATGGTGAGTAGAAGCGTTCGTGTTGCAGGCAAGATGACCATCCACGCCCTCTGGTCTTCTGCCGAACGTTTCCAATGGTGAACTCGTCCAATGGAACCTTCTCTCAAATCATGCACCCAGGAAAAAAAACAACCCGCATAGCAGGGCAATATTCAATTACTCTCTCAATAACTTTACCAGATCTTGGAATATACTTCTTCAATCTTTGCATTCACTACATACATGAAACTCATGTACTAGCATTTGGCAGTCTCCAAAGACTGCCAAATGCTAAAAAACTTTGCACCATACGGTTCTATGGGCTGCCATAGACTCCCAGTATAATAGTAATAATAATAAATATAGCTGCAAGCAGCAATAAAAGGGGCCAAGCAGCATTCAATATGGAAATTCAGTAGCTAAAGAAGCAAAGCAAAACTTTTCATAAAATATTCGCTTTTTTTTTAATCGCATTATACTTGTTGGCAACACGGTGGCACTACCCTGAAACAGTTTGATTACCTTCATGGCATTGTGAAAAAGACGTATACCGAGTTTTGTAATGATAAGCCAATGCATTCAGTAAATATATTATTTTAGGACAACATTCAAAATGGCCGAAGCCCAAAATGGCCGACGTGGGAAAGTGTTATATTTTTACGACTTGGTACAAAGAATCAGAAAAGTCCAATCTTGTGATTTTGGGTCAAACTGTTCAGAAGTTATGATGCAAAAAATCTGATGCGCTGGCTAGATGTAGCAACGTTATATCTACAAAGCACAATAAATCGGACCCTTCTTGAATATAAATCCCCTTACAAAAAAAGAAGTATACTTCAAGTTTATTTTGTAAGTATACTTAGTATAAAAAGTATACTATTATCATGGTACTTAAGAGTATACTAGCAGTTCCTTTTTGACAGCTTCATTGCCATATTTGATTTGCTGTAACTGACAAACAATTTGAAGACTCAAAAATCCATTCTTTTTTTTACTTTTGCGAGGCTTGGTCTGAAGATCATGTGTGCAAATTTTGGGGATAATACGGACACAATTTGTGACCTGTGAAACATTTCTAAGGTTTTTGATAAAACCAGAAATAAGCGGAAAATCCAAATAACAAAAGTTACGTATAAACCTCCAACTTTTCCCCATTGGTGGCGCTCTAGTGCTTGAGACACTGGAATGACACTTGGTTTGCTGCTTGGCCCCTAATAATAATAATAAAACTAACAAAAACAATGTTTCCTAGCAGCTGTGCTGCTTGGCCCCTAATAAATATAGCTGCAGGCAGCAATGCCGGGTTCCTCCTCAACATTGCAAACTTTTGCAAAATTGACATGATACAGACATGTATTTCAAGACAATTGGAGCAATGGCTGATTGAAGTCATTTTTTGAAATTCTTCACAAATTGTCACTGTAGAGAAAAAATCCATGCTGCCGACATTATGGGTTCTTGAAACTTTTTTGTTCCCCATGAGCAATAAGGCATGCGTACCAACTTTCAGACATCTTGGCTAGGCATCTAGGCAAGGCATTCAGGCATCTAGGGTCAAAATCCCACCCTTTTGAAAGTGACAACTTTGAAGCGTGTTCTGTAAGGCCACCTGTGCTCTGGTCAGGCCCATCATGCAGAGATCCATTCTTTAAAAGCTTTGACTACAACAGTAACTTTATGAAAGTGAGGATACACTTTACCAAAGGAAGTGTGTGTAGGTTATGTACTACTACTGCATGCTCTGTCCACACACTTTCCCCATCCATGCTGTTTCCCTCTTTCCCAGGTCACGCCAAGGCATAAATGCAGCGGCCGCATGAAGTTTAGAAGTAGCCCAAAAAACATACCACACGCGGCGACACTGTTTTCAAAGTTCCCCAGGACTGGTTAGAAAACCACGGATACCAGTAAATTGACATGCACCAACTCAGAGCAACGAGTTTCAACAACCATTTGCACATTTCCTCTATTTTGTTTACTCTACTCTTAATGCAAGACTGTTTAAGTTATTGTCAGAAATTCTCTGTCACCAACTGTCTATGGAGGAACCCTCCCTCACCAAATTGCTTTGGTCATGCTTTCTTAAAAGTCTAGTCCTTAGTTTAATTGTGCCAAAGAAGAAGATAAAATGACCAAGCTGTGTTTGGTTGGTTCAACTTTATAGTTCTGAAGAAGAAGACCTTCTGTTTCTTTTAACAGTAGAATAAGCTGTGACCAAACTACCCAAAGAATGGCTACTAGTCCAAAATGGCTACTAGTCCAATGAGCGAAGGTGGGTGCTTGGTCAGCCCACCCTTTACAGAAACCCTTAAATGTGTGTGGGTCTCCCTAAGCTCGCGCGTGTGTCAGGGGCCAATGTGTGTGAGAATTTAGAGCGTGCTTTTTAGAGGCTTTTATTGCTCATGAGGCTTTTTTGTTCCTCATGAGCAATAAGGCATATATACAAAATTTCAGAATTTTGGGGAAAATGGGATGCAAATGGAATCACTTTGAAAATTGTCAAACTGTAGCGCCACCTTCTGGTAGTTACTAATGCTCTGTGGTTTCAACATGCCAAATTTCTCAACTTTTTACGCTACTGGTCTAGGGGCTGCCATTGACTCCCATGGAATCAGCATTATAATAATACCACCAATAACAATAGGGTTCTCCTACCGGAGGAACCCTAATAATAATAAGTATAGCTGCAAGCAGCGATGGGGCTTCCTCCACAAAATGGCAAAATATTATAAAAATGAGAGTTGGACAACAATATAGCTAAATTACTTAATGTTTGACCAACAACAGGCTGAATGCAGATTTAAACTCAAGAGCATGAGGTTGCAAGTCAGCCTCTGATACACATCAACTGTTGAGAGTTTATGAATAGCCATACTGTCTTGTACATTTCCTATAAAAACGGGACAACAGAGTTGCTGCTGTAAAGAATAGCTTACTCGTAGTTAAAAAAAAGGTTGTTTGGGGTGCCATAACTTTTCATGGAAGGGAATTTCAAATCATGCCTAGCATTAGAATCAGAATCAGAATGGGATTTATTCGCCATGAAAGTTTGCACAGACAAGGAATTTGCTTTGGCAGGAAGGTGCATACAATAAACATATAAATAGGGACCTAAAATTTAAATATGTGGACTATCTATACTAAGGGTACATAAACTAGCAGTACTAAGTGGGATTAGAATTGAATTAAATATACAATAAAATAAAATATAAGTTGCCGTAAATTACAATATAAAAATACAAATATTACAAAAAATACAAATGTACAAGATACAATTTTGTAATGCAGTGCAAAAAGCAGTGTGTTTTAAGCAGGAAGTCATTAGAGTCAGTGTGGTCCCTTGGCCTTGTTGAAGAGGCCAACAGCGGAAGGGAAGAAACTGTTTTTGTGGCGTGAGGTATTGGTCCTGATGGACCGCAGCCTTCTGCCGGAGGGGAGTGACTGAAACAGGGAGTGTCCAGGGTGGGAGGAGTCGGCCACAATCTTCCTCCCTCGCCTCAGGGTCCTCGAGGTGTGCAGGTCCTCGAGGGTAGGCAGATTGCAGCCAATCACCTTCTCAGCATTGCGGATGATACGCTGCAGCCTGCTCTTGTCCTTGGCAGTGGCAGCAGCGTACCAGACGGTGATGGAGGAGGTGAGGATGGACTCAATGATGGCTGAGTAGAAGTGCACCATCATTGTCTTTGGCAGGTTGAACTTCTTCAGCTGCCGAAGGAAGTACATCCTCTGTTGTGCTTTCTTGATGAGAGAGCTGATGTTCAGTTCCCACTTGAGGTCCTGGGAGAGGAAAGTGCCCAGGAAGCGGAAGGACTCCACAGTGTTGACTGGGGAGTCACACAGGGTGATGGGGGTGAGTGGGGCTGTGTTCTTCCTGAAGTCCACAACCATCTCCACTGTCTTAAGAGCATTGAGCTCTAAGTTGTTCTGGCTGCACCAGGTTGGCCGCTTCCCACCTATAATCAGACTCGTCTCCACCAGAGATGAGCCCAATAAGGGTGGTGTCGTCCGCAAACTTCAGGAGTTTGACGGACGAATGACTGGAGGTGCAACTGTTGGTGTACAGGGAGAAGAGCAGAGGAGAAAGGACGCAGCCCTGAGGTGATCCGGTGCTGATGGACCGGGAGTCAGAGACTTGTGTTCCCAGCTTAACGCACTGCTTCCTGTCAGACAGGAAGTCTGTGATCCACCTGCAGGTGGAATCAGGCACGTTCAGCTGGGAGAGCTTGTCCTGAAGCAGGGCGGGGATGATGGTATTGAAGGCAGAGCTGAAGTCCACAAACAGGATCCTGGCATAGGATGCTGGAGAGTTCAGGTGCTGTAGGGTGAAGTGGAGGGCCATGTTAACTGCATCGTCCACAGACCTGTTGGCTCTGTAGGCAAACTGCAGGGGGTCCAGTAGAGGGTCAGTGATGGATTTAAGGTGTGCCAGCACCAGGCGCTCGAAAGACTTCATTACCACAGAGGTCAGGGCGACGGGTCTGTAGTCATTATGTCCTGTTGGCCTTGGCTTTTTGGGCACAGGGATGATGGTGGAGGACTTGAGACAGGCTGGCACATGGCATGTCCCAAGGGAGGTGTTAAAGATGTAGGTAAACACCGGAGACAGCTGGTCAGCGCAGTGCTTGAGGGTGGCTGGAGAGACAGAGTCCGGCCCAGCTGCTTTGCGGGGATTCTGCCTCTTGAAAAGTCTGTTAACTTCACCCTCCTGAATGGAGAGAGTCGTCACTGTAGAGGGGGGAGGTGGGAGGCCTCCTGGGTGGTAAGGGGTAGTTCAGGACTGTCCAATTGTCTTTCAAATCTGAAGTAGAACTCATTCAGGTCGTTGGCCAGGCGGGAGTCGTTAGTGGAGTGGGGGGCTCTGGGCTTGTAGTTGGTAATCTGCCTGAGCCCTCTCCAGACAGAAGCAGAGTCGTTTGCAGAGAATTGGTGTTTTAGTCTCTCTGAGTACAGTCGTTTAGCCTCCCTCACCGCCTTGCTAAACCTGTTCTTCGACTCCTTGAAACTGTCTTTGTCCCCACTCCTAAACGCGGCCTCTTTCTCTGACCTCAACCTTCTGAGTTTAACTGTAAACCAGGGTTTGTCGTTGTTGTAGCTTACCCTGGTGCGTGTTGGTATACAGCAGTCCTCACAGAAGCTGATGTATGATGTCACAGCCTCTGTGAGCTCATCCAGACTATTGGTAGCAGTCGTGAACATGTCCCAGTCAGTGCAGTCCAAGCACGCCCGCAGATCCTCCATAGCTTCACTGGTCCACTGTTTTGATGTCCTCACAGCAGGCTTACAGCGCTTTAGCTTCTGCCTGTATACAGGAATCAAGTGGACCATGGCGTGGTCAGAGTGACCCAGTGCTGCTCGGGGGACCGCATGGTATGCTTTGCTGATTGTAGAGTAGCAGTGATCCAAGGTGTTTCCTTCTCTGGTAGGGCATTTGATGAATTGTCTATATTTTGGGAGTTCTTGAGTGAGATTGCCTTTGTTAAAGTCACCTAGCACAATAACCAAGGAATCCGGATTTTCATGCTCCACACTCAGTATCTGGCTGGCGAGCACACGTTGAGCCTCATTGACGCTAGCCTGCGGAGGCATGTAGACGCCAACCAGAATGAATGCAAACTCTCGTGGCGAGTAAAAAGATCTACAGTTAATAAAAAATGATTCCAGATCAGTAGAACAGTGCTGCGGAATCACTGTCACATCTTCACACCAGCCACTGTTAATGTAAAAACAAATACCACAGCCTTTTGTTTTGCCAGAGAGCACAGGGTCACGATCCGCTCTCAGCAGTTTTAAACCTGCTAGCTGTAGCGCAGAGTCTGGGATCAGTTCACTCTGCGTGCCCCACGCCGACGGAGTCGCACCAGAGCACCGGCTCGTTTGCCTCTCCTACGACGCTTCGCTGCTAGGATAAAGCCGAGGGTGGCTTTGACTATAATTCCTACTAATTCTGCCGCTGGAAGCAGAAAAGTGGGAAACAAATCCACAGGAGTTGTAGTCCTGATGTTTAGAAGTACTTCTCTTGTTAGAGAACCCCGGAAATCTTGGCAGAACACTGAATTAACAGACAAAACGAGATAAAAAAGAGCGCACCTAACAACCGAGGCAGCCATCATCGGCGCCATCAGAATAATACTCATTAGTGGTGATTTGTCCTGGCTTAGGTTACTGAAATGAATTTGCGCAAAAGGAAAGGGATCCACCTAAACAATCAATATACTTCATTAGAGCTAACTCGGTTGTGAATCTGACACTACCATGCATAGACTACAAGTAGCTAGCTACTGTGGTGAACCTGGCTTGTTTTGCAGTGGTTTACACAGTCTCGGTAACAGGTGATCGGAGTGTTGTGATGTGCTGAAATAAACACGCATTGCTATGTTTTACAACCGGAGGACTAGAAACCGTTCTGTCAGAACAGGAAAAAAAACTATGCCTCTGACTGGTTTTGAACCTACAACCCTTCACTTACCAGCACAACATCTCAGCCTATTAACCCTCGTGCTGCCTTCGGGTTGCATGACCCAAAGGTTCATAACGAACCATCGTTGTGTTTACCCAATTTTACCCAATACAAAAACAAATAAAAATAATTTTATTTTAACCATTCCAATGTGGGGGGTCTGAGACAGCCAGACAGTTAAAAGAAAATGCTTCACTTTGTTTTTGTATGAGGTAAATTTGTCGCAATACGAAGGTGGGTCACAATGACTGATGGGTCAGAATGACCCGAAGATAACACAAGGGTTAAGCCATTCACAGACCTGGACTTTACCAAGTTCAGTAACTGGATAATAAAATAAGACGTTTCTCCTAAGGCAAGCATTGTCAGATTTGGTCCTTAAACTTTAACGTTAAACTTTGCAGGGTACTTCACGGGGTCACCTTAAAGCCTATTAGGTTTGAAAAACCATCATTCAAAATGACAATGATGATTTGATTTAGTGACACAAACATATTGAGGCAATGTGGACAGTTACATAAATACACCCCTTTCAGCCATTTTGTATTTGATTCAACTGTCTTAAATAATTTTTTTAAATACATCAATGATACATATCTGTAAAAAATTTCAAGTCAATTTGAGCTTTTGTTTAAGAGGAGATCGATTTTGAAGGTTTTCCCAAATTATCACTGTACAGGAAAATCCATTAAGGCGGACCTTATGGGTCCTTGAGGCTTTTTTGTTCCTCATGACAAATGAGGCATGTACACCAAGTTTCAGAAGAATTGGAGCAATATCGTGGAAATGCCATCCCTTTGAAAATTGGACTTTTGGACGTTGCCTGTGGCGCCCCCTATGGTCCGATGTGGCCCATATTTGGTGTGGGGGTACCCACTTGGATGTAGTATCAATGTGCCAAATTAGAAAATGTATGATCAGGGACTTTTTGAGATATTGTGGCGCAAGGATAAGAAAAATAAGAATAAGAAATATAGCTGCAAGCAGCGATGCGGGTTCCTCCGCAAAATGGCAAAATATTATAAACATGTACATTGTCGAAGATCGATAGTTGGACAACAAGAGAGCAAAACTACTTCATGTTTGGCCAACAACAGGCTGAATGGGGATTTGAACTCATGAGCATAAGGTTACAAGGCTGTCTCTCTATCCTCTCTGCTACACACCAACTGTTGAGGTTGTATGAATAGAAATGGAAGAGTATTAGCTTTGGTCAGCTTTGGGACAAAAGTTAAGAAACGGTTGACATTTCAAGGCGAAATTGCATGAAATTGTGCATGGTATTTCAGAATGATGTCATCCTGTTTAGCTAAACAGATAATCAAAATTATGACAGGCCAAAAGACTATGGCTGGATTTCAACCTACGACTTTTTACTTTACAGGTCACCATCCCAGCCCATTGAGCTATTCTCAGTGTTGAATATTGTCATGTTCAGTTACTGTATAAAAAAGTAAGCTGTTTCTCCTGTGGTAAGCGTTGTTCGATTCAGCCAAAGTTGAAACTGCTCTAATTCAATCATATTTTGACATACCAAGGTGAAATTGTTTATGGTACTTCAGAGTAATGTCATCTTGAACCCTATTAGGTTGGAAAAACCATCAGTCAAAATTATATTTGACTTATTGACACAAAGATATTGAGGCAATGTGGACATTTACATAAGTACACCTCTTTCAGCCATTTTGTATTTGATTCAACTGTCTTAAGTAGGGTTTTTAAATACATCAATGATACATACAGTTAGGTCCATAAGTATTTGGACATTGACACAATTTTCAGCATTTTGGCTCTGTATACCACCACAATGGATTTGAAATGAAACAATCAAGATGTGCTTTAAGTGCAGACTTTCAGCTTTAATTTCAGGGTATTTACATCCAAATCAGGTGAACGGTGTAGGAATTACAACACATTTTATATGTGCCCCCCCCCTTTTTAAGGGACCAAAAATAATTGGACAAACTAACATAATCATAAATCTAATTGTCACTTTTAATACTTGGTTGCAAATCCTTTGCAGTCAATGACAGCCTGAAGTCTGGAACCCATAGACATCACCAGACGCTGGGTTTCGTCCCTGGTGATGCTCTGCCAGGCCTCTACTGCAACTGTCTTCAGTTCCTGCTTGTTCTTGGGGCATTTTCCCTTCAGTTTTGTCTTTAGCAAGTGAAATGCATGCTCAATTGGATTTAGGTCAGGTGATTGACTTGGCCATTGCAGAACATTCCACTTCTTTGCCTTAAAAAACTCTTTGGTTGCTTTCGCAGTATGCTTCGGGTCATTGTCCATCTGCACTGTGAAGCGCCGTCCTATGAGTTCTGAAGAATTTGGCTGAATCTGAGCAGATAATATTGCCCGAAACACTTCAGAATTCATCCTACTGCTTTTGTCAGCAGTCACATCATCGATAAATACAAGGGAACCAGTTCCATTGGCAGCCATACATGCCCACGCCATAACACTACCTCCACCATGCTTCACTGATGAGGTGGTATGCTTTGGATCATGAGCAGTTCCTTCCCTTCTCCATACTCTTCTCTTCCCATCATTCTGGTACAAGTTGATCTTGGTCTCATCTGTCCATAGGATGTTGTTCCAGAACTGTACAGGCTCTTTTGGATGTTTTTTGGCAAACTCTAATCTGGTCTTCCTGTTTTTGAGACTCACCAATGGTTTACTTCTTGTGGTGAACCCTCTGTATTTACTCTGGTGAAGTCTTCTCTTAATTGTTGACTTTGACACAGATACGCCTACCTCCTGGAGAGTGTTCTTGATCTGGCCAACTGTTGTCAAGGGGTTTTTCTTCACCAGGGAAAGAATTCTTCTGTCATCCACCACAGTTGTTTTCCGTGGTCTTCCGGGTCTTTTGGTGTTGCTGAGCTCACCAGTGCGTTCTTTCTTTTTAAGAATGTACCAAACAGTTGATTTGGCCACACCTAATGTTTTTGCTATCTCTCTGATAGGTTTGTTTTGATTTTACAGCCTAACGATGGCTTGCTTCACTGATGGTGACAGCTCTTTGGACTTCATATTGGGAGTTGACAGCAACAGATTCCAAACACAAATACCATACTTGAAATGAACTCTAGACCTTTTATCTGCTCCTTGTCAATGAAATAACGAACTCCCTTTATGAGAGAATAACATACACCTGGCCATGGAACAGCTGAGCAGCCAATTGTCCAATTACTTTTGGTCCCTTAAAAAGGGGGGGGCCACATATAAAATGTATTGTAATTCCTACACCGTTCACCTGATTTGGATGTAAATACCCTGAAATTAAAGCTGAAAGTCTGCACTTAAAGCACATCTTGATTGTTTCATTTCAAATCCATTGTGGTGGTATACAGAGCCAAAATGATGAAAATTGTGTCAATGTCCAAATACTTATGGACCTAACTGTATCTGCACACAATTTCAAATCAATTTGATCTTTTGTTTAAGAGGAGATTGATTTTGAAGGTTTTTGAAAAATGTCGCTGTACAGGAAAATCCATCATGGCGGACCTTATGGGTCCTTGAGGCTTTTTTTTTCCCCATGAGAAATAAGGCAAGTATACCAATTTTTTGGCATTTGAGTAATGGGGCGCTGGGGAAATCACATAGACTTTGGGCGTGGCTTATAGCGCCACCTATGGATGTACATGGGCCACTAGCCATCTGGGAGTAGTGAGTGACCTGTTGTATCATTGGGCCAAATTTGAAAAAATCGGGTTGAGGACTTTGAGCTATTGAGCCATTTAGCGGAGAAGAGGAAAAATAATAATAAGAATACTAACAAAAACAATAGGTTTCTTCCTACCGGAGGAACCCTAATAAGAATACGGCCCGCCAACGCATTTGGACCGGCCCTCTGAACAATTCCAGAGACTTTTTTGTAATTTTTTTAGTTTACACTGAATAATATGCATAAGTAAGTAAATGTTTTGATTTCAATAGCAATGAATATGAAAAAAGGTAATTACGATAGTAATAATGCTCTTTTAATAGGCTATATATCCCCTTATCTTGTTCAAAAATGATGTACTAGTTTCTATCTTTTAATTTGTGGTATATTCTTAAGCCTACTTATTTCTAGACTGGAACCAATTTATTTTAAGATATCTTGTCGAGTAAAGTTATCTGTCCATGCAGCAAGATAATTTCAGTAGTATTAAGTCATTTTCTCTTCAAATTTAGTGTTAATTTCTTGTATTTTAGCCGACCTTTTTTGCAGTGTATGTACGGATGTACGGTGCATAACAAAATAATAAACTAATCTAGCATAATGAATACATTTAAAATCATAATAAAATCTCCACAATAATACTGGTAGTCACTCCACACCATTTTCAGGCCATGAACAAACACTTTGTCCTCATGACTTCACCTCAGTCGAGGTGTTTACAGATGTTCCCTTGTGCTTTTTTAGTTTTAAATATATATTTTTTGCCTTTAGGCAAAGGCTTTATTGGACAGAGAGAGTTAGAGAGATGAAAACAGGAAATGTAAGAAATGGCCTTAGCCGGAATCTAATGCAGGCCACTGTGTGTGGTTCTCAGCCCGTATGGTACCTAGTGAGCTACCGGGGTGCCCCCTCTCGCTCTTTTTATGTAATGGCAGATCCCCCCCACTCTGAAGACAACTTGACACAATGGATTTAGTTAACAATCAGATAGCCATTTTTTTCACAAAATCATTGCTGGGTGTTCATAGAGGAAAAGTGGGGTGGCAATGGTTCTTGAAGCAGGCAGCCTTTAGAGTAAGGACTTTGAGCTTCTCCAACAAAAGTTGTGAGACCCCAGGCCATGTCCTGCACCTCCACTGGTCTAGAGCAGTGGTTCTCAACCCTGGTCCTCAGGGACCCCCTGTCCTGCATGTTTTAGCTCCAACTTTGCTCCAACACACCTGATTCAAATGCATGTTCGTTACCAGGCTTCTACAGAGCTAGATAACGAGTCATTTATTTGAATCGGGTGTGTTGGAGCAGGGAAACATCTAAAACAGGCAGGACAGGGGGTCCCGAGGACCAGGATTGAGAACCACTGGTCTAGAGGACGTGTGAAGTGAACCAAAACGTTGTGTGTTTTGGAGCAATGGATGTCCCCACGTTGTGAAAAGAATATGCTTGTATATTCTTCTCTCAAACCAAGTCTAAGATCCCTGGAAATTTGGGGCGGGTAGTAAATTGGACATTTGAACCAGAGCTCATGTCGACAGAATACCCGGATGGAGTACGAGAGTTCCAGACTGTCAACAAGACAGTCCCAAGAACTCAGAAAGTTCCCCACAGGCCTGCTGTTTTATTTATTTTATTTTTTCGAGCTTCGGGTTCTTGTTATCATTTATGAACCATGCGTGCCACGTGTATGTGTATGGCACAATGGTCTGTATCATTGGCATACAAAAAACTTGTAATTCTTTGATGGTAATGGATTTTCTGCGGGTGTAGGCTGATGTGTGTATGTGTGGGTCAGTGTCTGTGATGGTGAATTTGTGTTCAGCAGTGTGTGTGAGCCGGGTGAGAAAATCGAAGCTCTGTGTGATTTATGGGGCAGATGAAATGGCCTGTCCACAGCTCCAGAGAGGGCTATATATATTGGCTGGGATTACCAGGGGTGGAGTGGAGACTCAGAAGGGCTTAAATACAAGAGAGACCATCACACTCGTCCCCCGTCCCCTTTACTCATTTGCACAGACAATTTATGATGTTTGTTTCAAATATGGATCATTTATTCGCTTTTCCGTTTTCTCCTTCAATCACGCGTTTGTTCGCCCTTTTGGTTGTTCATTCATTCTTTCTTGCAATGCATTCATAAAGTAATTCATATTTAAAATCAACAGACAAAAGGTAAATTTTGGCAACACTTGACACTTACATTGTTCTGTAACACCACTGTTGTGACTTTTTGTATGGCAATGTAATTACATGGTGGTTAATGTTATCTTGAGTTATAGTGTTGGCCAATTAAAATATTCTTTGTTTGTTTGATCTTTTAGAACTTTTAGAACTGCCCCTCAACTGCCGTTGAGGGGCAGTTCTATGGGCGTATGTGAAGCTCTCTGTGACATGCTTGCGTGTAAAAAGGGCTATACAAATAAATTTGATTTGATCTTTTAGTTATTATTTCATTAATTTATGCATTATTTTATTCTTTTAATCATACATTCATGCACTTCAATCATGCAGAATTTGCTCCACAGATAGAGGCATTGTTTTCCTTCTAAAATTATTTTATTCACTCACGCATTCCTTCACTCACCTTCACAGTTCCACAAGCAGAATTTGACTGTACAAGGTGACCTCTCTGTCTTGCCTCCATAAAGTCCAATAATCTGAAAACCAGTATGAGGATGAAGTGAGGTTGGAGGTAGGGTCAAACACAGTCGGGTGGACCAATGGAAGTTGTGCGTGTTTATTTGGAGTTCAGTGACGAGAGGAAGCAGACAGAGAGAGGCTCTCGTCATGCACTCATACACACACACTGACTCACAGTCTTTATGAACAAGGAATTCTCCCTTTAAACAAACAGGACATTTGAGGTGAAGAGAGCTCTTCAATTACAGGTTTGAGGGCACTGTTGAACTACTTTCTACCTGACTATTCTGTAAACTGTATAAACCTCACCTACACCTAAACACGCTTTGAAGGGCCAAAATCACATAGGGGCATGTGGCACTGTGTATTGTCATGAAATGTGTAAATTACATTACTGAGTCAACAGAAGTGTGCATGCTTCACTGTTTTTAAGTTCACTCAGACAAGGTGTTTGCCATTTATGGTCATATCACATAAATGCTGTGAGAGTAAGCACAAAGAATAATCTGGGGAGATTGGGAAGGAGTGGTGTTTTGTATTAACCAACCCCATCCCACAACCAACAGCAAACATCCTGGGGACCTCATGGGAGGCTGGTGTGTGAGAGACAAGGAAAGAACGATGGGTAAATTGCAGGGAAGCTGGGATGAGGTTAGGGATGTGGAATGAGGCTAGGTGTTGTAGAGAGGCAAGGATTTTCAAGAACATTGTGTGTGTGTGTACCAGCAGGCTTACTCATTGTGTACCACTCTAGTTAGCACGCAGGGCTGGTGGCGGGCTGCCATTTTTTAGTTAAGGGGGGAGGCCTCTGAGACCACACTCCCAAAACGTCTAGAGCTTTTTTGTGTGTTTCAATGAGCCATTGACAGTGAAGTGTCTTTTATCCTTTGACGGAGGATGGAAGGAAGGGAAAAAAGAAACTTTTTCAGGCTTGCAGGTTTTCCTCCTCTGCTGCTTGGGTTTTGTATAGCTGCAGACCTGTGACTGAGCCTCATGAAAACAAGGACTGTCTGTCCAGGCGCCTCTCAGTGTGTCCACACACACACGGATGGACATAAGAGCACGGCTGAGGCGCTGAAAGTGACTGGGCACGGGGCTAGTGCTCTCTCACCACAGAGCTTGTCCTCCATTTTAAAAATACTTTGTTTAAATATTATTACAGTTTGTGCTAAGGTTTCAAAAGCTTGAATGATTTGGCTAGGAGTTACTCCTCCCTCTCTCGCTCTTTCATTCTCGCTGTCTCTTTTTCTACCCTTCTCAGGGATAAATACGAGTTGTTATATTTCTCAGAGGACGACCCATTTTTCTCTTCTGCCACCATATTTTCTACAGGTTCTTTCCTGTATTTTGTCTGTAGTTTGTCTTTGATGAGTGGAAACATTAATATGTTGGTGAGTGTACGATCAAACTACGTACCAGAGTTGGTAGCATCAGCTCTGTGAAGGACTAGCTACCACTGGATACACACACACACACTATACAAACACAATACACATACCTTCACACAGTATACACAATGTACAGAACACACACGCAAAAACTATCACATTTGAATCACGATTCAGCTCTGTGAAGGACTGGCTACTACTGGATTTACATACTGGACACACACACTATACAAACACAATACACATACCTTCACACAGTATACACAATGTACAGAACACACACGCAAAATCGATTCACATTTGAATCGCGGTTCAGCTCTGTGAAGGACTGGCTACCACTGGATTTACATACTGGACACACACACACACACACACTATACACATACCTTCACACAGTATACACAATGTACAGAACACACGCAAAATCAATTCACATTTGAATCGCGATTCAGTCTTATAGCAATTCACATCGATTCACAAATGTAAAAAAGTATTTTTTTATTATTATTATTATTGATTAAAATGTGTTTTTGGATTAAAAATCGTGAATCGATTTTTAATCAAATCGTGACCCCAAGAATCTATTCGAATCGTGAGGTACCAAAAGACTCCCACCCCTACAAAATAGTGTTTCAAATTCAGTATTTCATTCACTTAGTTCCCATTTAGGCACTTATGATAGGATTTTGGTTTATATTTAGGGTATAGGGAATAGGAAATAGGGGGTCAGATTCAAACACTGATTGCATTTTTTCAGCTCTGCAAAATCCGAGGCAGTGTAGCTTACATTACTGAAGGATTCAGCCGTTTGTCAAAAGTTGAGAAAAACTATCCTGTTGTGTGCTCTTACGGATGGGTGAAACCAATCAGCGCACATGTTTAGAAACTCCAGGGGTCAAATGTATCAAACTCTGTGTAAATTAATGCGTAAAAGTATGCATACGGAGAAAACAGCAAAGCTCTTTACTCAACGTTTTTTTCTCAGATTTACGAACACTGCGACCGATACCACAAGTTTGTCTTCATAGACTCCACTTAACTTGCGCAGAAGTGTCTCACCATGCTCCTACTCCGAGGCTCGTGCACGCTTGCAACTAGCTGTACATGTCATGCTTTGCGACAACCAGTCACGAGCGTGTGAGCTAAGGCATTGCAGTAGAGTCAGAAAACTGGCAGAATGGAGTACAAGTCCTATCAAGAAGCAGATACATCATGCAAAAATACGAAAATCAATGCTATCTGTACTGTATAGTATTCCTTTCACTTGGTTTTTAGAAATATAAGCCTATTCTAGATGGAACTCACCAAATACGTTTTTTTTTTTGCTTCGTGTTTTGAGTTTGATTGCCAATGCATTGTATCGGATTAAATATACTGTGAACTTGAATACCTGAGGCCTGTTCCGTAAAGGCAGCTCAAAAAGTCAGATTCAAGAATTCAAGATAATTGCTTGTGCACCCTATTCTTAAGCAGTTGTGTTACAAGTTTCGCTCTGGTTAAAATGGTTAAAGGTTTTAGCCAGAGCTAAACTTGTAACACAATGCTTATGCTAACCAACATTATACAGACCCTCCAGGAATTTGCGATGGTGCGATCGCACCAATTCACACGAATTCATCGATTCCCCGTGAAATCAGCTCAACGTTGCAATTTTAACCAATCACAGCAATTTTCGCGCAACTTTGACCAATTATCGTCGTCTCCCACAACTCTCTCCAGTAGGGGTTAAATCCTGTGTTGCGCCTAAACGTGTTCATTGAACGAAAGTTCATGAACTTGTTGATCATTTTGGTGAACGTGAACTGAACGTACAGTATTACTGCCTGATGAACGATACTGTGAACGCGTTCATTCTAGTGTCTGTGAACTCTTTAATTTCGTTCAATAAGGTGCCAGATTTCTAGAGACTTCCAGGCGAAAAACACACCGTTAACAGTCCTGTATCCAGGGTTGCCCAACCAGTCAATTGCTGCGTGTGCTTTCTTCTACTGTCTATGCCTGGCAAGCGTGAGAGCGCCGAGTTGCGTAGAGGCCAAGAGCGGTATTGCAGACAGACAGAGATTTCAATCTTTTTTGTTAAAAAAGGGAGATTCCTCCCTTCAATGCATGCGAATGTAAATCCTGGTTGGATAAGGATTAAAAATGGGATATGATGAAAATTGGCATGTTGGTAAGTTTATTTAGGGGACCATTTCTCAATGGTTTTATTCTTTGATGAATGTTTGTTAATTACTTAATTTTCAACCAATAACTCAATTAAAATTACAAAGAGGGAAATTCGCAACTTTTTATCGCAACTTTCACTCCATCCATCCATCCATCATCTTCCGCTTGTCCGGGGGTCGGGTCGTGGGGGCAGCAACCTAAGCAGGGAGGCCCAGACTTTCCTCTCCCCGGCCACTTCCACCAGCTCTTCCTGGGGGACCCCGAGGCGTTCCCAGGCCAGCCGAGAGACACAGTCCCTCCAGCGTGTCCTGGGTCTTCCCCGGGGCCTCTTCCCAGTGGGACATGCTTAGAACACCTCACCAGGGAGGCGTCCAGGAGGCATCCTTATCAGATGCCCGAGCCACCTCAAATGGCCCCTCTCGACGCGGAGGAGCAGAGGGAGAGCTCTCTTAGGGAGAGCCCGGACACCCTGCGGAGAAAACTCATTTTGGCCGCTTGTATTCGCAATCTCGTTCTTTCGGTCACTACCCACAGTTTGTGACCATAGGTGAGGGTAGGAACGTAGATCGACTGGTAAATAGAGAGCTTCGCCTTTCGACTCAGCTCCTTCTTCACCACGACGGACCGATGCAGAGCCTGCATCACTGCGGACGCCGCACCGATCCGCCTGTCGATCTCGCGCTCCATCCTTCCCTCACTCGTGAACAAGACCCCGAGATACTTGAACTCCTCCGCTTGGGACAAGATCCTTTTTAAAGTTCCTCTTTTTAAAGAGGGGAACTTTCAGGTACACATCAGCTGCCTCTGGAGTCCTACCGGCCAACAAAGTCCGATAGGCCTCCTTCTTCAGCTTGACGGCTTCCCTGACCTCCGGCGTCCACCACCGGGTCCGAGGGTTAACGCCGCGACATGCACCGACCGCCTTGCGTCCGCAGCTCCGGTCAGCCGCCTCAACTATGGAGGGCCGGAACATGGCCCATTCGGACTCAATGTCCCCGGCCTCCCCCGAGACATGATCGAAGCTCTCCCGGAGGTGGGAGTTGAAGCTCCTTCTGACAGGGGATTCTGCCAGCCGTTCCCAGCAGACCCTCACATTACGTTTGGGCCTGCCAGGCCTGACCGGCGTCTTCCCCCACCATCGTAGCCAACTCACCACCAGGTGGTGATCAGTTGACAGCTCCGCCCCTCTCCTCACCCGAGTGTCCAAGACATTCGGCATCAGATCCGACGACACGACTACAAAGTCTATCATCGAACTGAGACCTCGGGTGTCCTGGTGCCAAGTGCACATATGGACACCCTTATGCTTGAACATGGTGTTCGTTATGGACAAGCCGTGTCTAGCACAGAAATCCAACAACAAAACACCGCTCGGGTTTGGATTGGGGGGGGCGTTCCTCCCAATCACGCCCCTCCAGGTCTCACTGTCATTGCCCACATGAGCATTGAAGTCCCCCAGGAGGACGAGGGAATCTCCGGGAGGAGCGCTTTCCAGCACCCCTCCCAGAGACTCCAAAAAGGGTGGGTACTCTGCACTGCCATTTGGTGCATAAGCACAAACAACAGTGAGGACCCGTCCCCCCACCCGAAGGCGGAGGGAGGCTACCCTCTCGTCCACCGAGGTGAACCCCAACATACAGGCGCCGAACCGAGGGGAAACAAGTATTCCCACCCCGGCTCGACGCCTCTCACCGAGGGCAACTCCAGAGTGGAAGAGAGTCCAGCCCCTCTCAAGGAGACTGGTTCCGGAGCCGATGCTGTGCGTCGAGGCGAGGCCGATTATATCTAGCCGGAACTTCTCTACCTCGCGCACCAACTCCGGCTCCTTTCCCGCCAGCGAGGTGACGTTCCACGTCCCTAGAGCTAGCTTCTGCAGCCGAGGATCGGACCGCCAAGGCCCCCGCCTTCGGCCACCGCCCGTCTCGCACTGCACCCGACCACCATGACCCCTCCTGCGGTTGGTGAGCCCACTGGAAGGGGGTCCCACGTTGTCTCTTCGGGCTGTGCCCGACCGGGCCCCATGGGAAAAGGCCCAGCCACCAGACGCTCGCCATCGAGCCCCACCCCCGGGCCTGGCTCCAGGGGGGGCCCCCGGTGACCCGCTTCCGGGCAGGGGCAACTGAGAACCATTGTTCGTTTTCTTCATGTTTTTTGAGCCACGCTTTGTCTGATCCTTCGCCTGGAACCTGTTTGCCTTGGGTGACCCTACCAGGGGCATAAAGCCCCCGACAACATAGCTTCCAGGATCATTAGGACACGCAAACCCCTCCACCGCGGTAAGGTGGTGACTCAAGGAGGGGCAACTTTCACTTGCTCCCACAATTTCATCGCAACAAACACCTAAAAAACACAGCAACTTTTTGGAAAAGCTCCCGCAAAATCAGGAATTTTTGCCCGCAACTATCACAAAAAAGGCCCGCGAAATCCTGGGGGGACTGATTATACCAATGAGCTATGCGCCAAAGCCATGTCTCCATGAGATATGGAAAAATAAATCAAAGCTAGCGCCTACTATGAGCAGGCTCTTTAGAAGTTTGACCCTTATATAACATTCTGAACTGACCTACAACATTTCACAACTAAACCTTGTATTACATTTTAATAAAGAGCGAACATCAATCTTGTACGTGCATTGTGATATTCATGCTAGCGGTCAAAAGTCTGCAACTGCCGTTTCCCAATATCGATGGTTCCAGGCTCTAAAATATCAGTCTCTAATAATAATATTTTTGTTATTATTACTTAGTTTGAGCACTTTATTTTCTTTAATGTTTCTTTATAATCGTTTTCTCTTTTTCCTTTCACAACATTTAACATACATCAAGATCTTCGAAGGAAATCTTTCGTTTCACACCCAGGGTTTTCCCCCGCTCTTTTCTAAGGGCGACCCTCAATACCTGTCATTTAATTGGCCTAAACCACCGAACCATCTCAATCTGATAAGTTAACTCCACAGTCAGTTTAGACGAACATACGTTTAAAATTAACCCATTAGTTACCCTGCGTTACACTTACTGTTAGGCAATTAAGGCAAAAAAAAAACGTTACTGAATATGAAATGGAGATATTAATTAGTGAAATAGGACGAGCATCTGGTGGCCTGGCTAGAAGTTATTTGAACGTTGATGGAGTAAAACAGTTTTCGATTTACAACAAATGAATGCATTAACCCAGGGTTCCTCTATCGTAACATAAATCCCTTACAAAAAAGAAGTATACTTCAAGTTTATTTTGTAAGTATACTTAGTATAAAAAGTATACTATTATCATGGTACTTAAGAGTATACTAGCAGTGTACTAGCAGTGTACTTATTTATATACTATTTTTGTACTAAGTAAACTGAATTGGCCCACTTTTTAGGTCATTTAGTACACTTTAAAGTACACTTATAGTGTATTTGAGGTTTACTTTTGAATACTGTAAAGTAACCTGTGTAGTGCACTTTCAGTTCATGAAGTATACTTCCAAAAGTACCTCAAAGTATACTTTGCAATACTTTCAAGTGCACTTTCAATTAATGTAAGTACGTCAAGAAGTAAACTTAATAAATGTAAATTTACTCTGATTTACTAATATATTTAAATGTTTAGGGGCCCTTCACACGCCGCTGATCTTGCGTCACCAAGTAACACCGCAGATCCATAGCTGAAAGAAGCTAATTATTGTGTATACACTAAAGCTGAAAGAATCCAGCTTGGCTCCTCTTATGAAACGTAACACTCATTTAACTCATGGTTACAATGGTAAACCGGCACAACAATGACAACTAGAGAGGGTACAATTTCTGTGGAAATTGTAGGGTGTGCTCGCTTGCGTCGGTTTCAGGTGTGTCCGTCCCCTTAAGTTTTTCCCCATCTAGTGATATTTTCAAGCATTTAGCCTAGTCAAGAACCCCCTTTGAAACAAGCGAACCCCCTTTGAAACAAGCTACTGTAACAACGTTGTGACCGGCAGTATTTCAGATGGAATTGCGATTCAAACAGTACCATCTGCTAACTGAAAATATGCCCCCAAAAACGTAAATAAGCTTTACATCTATTTAGGGAGAAATGGCTAATTCAAAAGAAGTTTGATACGAGCAAGCTAGTTGCGGTGGCTAGCCAAACTACACTGAGTGAGGGGATTGTTTTTAAGCGCCGGAAATGAGAATGTTTCTTTTGACATAAAGTTTAGGCTGTGGCACTGAAGCCAGCAACGCACCACACAAGCTTGAGTTTAAATACATTCTTTAATGTGACATTACTTACTGTACATGCAAGTCTTGATTTGCTTAAATGTACATGTATGATGCTGCTAGTACACCACGGCACGATACGATACTCGCTGTGCAACAGCACATTTATGCACGTTGTAGCCATGCGTCGTTGCTAACGTAACAATGTTGTCACCGGCAGTATTTCAGATGGAATCGCTATTCAAACAGTACCATCTGCAAACTGAAAATATGCCCCCAACAACGTAAATAATCTTGACATCTATTTAGGGAGAAATTGCTAATTCAAAAGAAGTTTGCTACGAGCAAGCTAGTTGCGGTGGCTAGCCAAACTTCATTGAGTGAGGGGATTGTTTGAAAGCGTCGGAAATGATAATGTTTGTTTTGACATCAAGTTTAGGCTGTGGCACTGAAGCCAGCGACGCACCACACAAGCTTGAGTTTAAACTTTACATACATTCTTTAATGTGACATTACTTACTGTACATACAAGTCTTGATTTGCTTAGATGTACATGTATGATGCTGCTAGTAGTAGCAAAGAGTCAATATAAGTTCTTTGGTAGTAGTACACCACGGCACGATAGATACTCGCTGTGCAACAGCACATCAATCCATGCGTCGTTGCTAACGTGTGCTGACGTGGTGACGTAGATAGCACTGAGTACCCTTCGTCGACTAAAGGCACTTTTTTGCCGTGCAACGGAACGTAAATAAAAATACAAGCAACGCAATCGAGACCAAGACAAATATTTTGACACAGGCGTTGTCTATGTAGTCCAAATATTGACTGATCCTTAGGGGGGCGAAAATAAACAATAACTAGAGAGGGTACAATTTCTGGGGAAATTGTAGGGTGTGCTTGCTTGCGTCGGTTGCAGGTGGGTCCGTCCTCTAAGTTTTTCCATTCTAGTGATATTTTCAAGCATTTAGCCCACTCATATTGCATATTTCATTAAGAACACCCTTTGAAACAGCTGCGAACCCCCTTTGAAACAAGCTACTGTAACAACGTTGTCACTGGCAGTGTGAAATCGCGATTCAAACAGTACCGTCTGCTAACTGAAAATATGCCCCCCAAAACGTAAACAAGTTTGACATTAATGTAAGGGGAAATGGCTAATTCAAAATAAGTTTGCTAGAGGCAAGCTAGCTGCTGTTGCTCCACATTTCACTGATTGTTTGAAAGCACCGGAAATGAGAATGTTTCTTTTGACATAAAGTTTAGCTGTGGCTTTGAAGACAGTACGACACACTGCCATGGGCGAGCCGAGTCTGACTGAGTCTAATGTCAAAACAAGCTGCGGTATCACTCAAATTCCAAGTTTTACACAAATCACAAAAATATGCTGACCCGCTGGCTATCTTCGCAATCGCCATATCTTTAAAACACTGCCCTCCTTCTGATTTTTGATGTAGAATTGACCCTGGTACGAAATTAAGAAAATACTCATCAGAGATCGACAACAGCTGACGCAATCGTCAACGGAGGCTGACGGAGCTCTCACGTAGCAAACCAAAGTTTTTACAGCAACCTACATTAGAATCTCACCACCTGGCTGTCTTCACAATAGTCATATCGTCATTACATTGCCCTCCTTCAGTTTTTTTGGGTGTAGAATTGACCGAACTATAAAATTACGAAAATAGTAAACTACTATGACGCTTGCATGGCTGCCGCCTAGGCAGTCTCACGGGCGAAGCGCACTCGCTCAAATTACAAAGACTTTCACGACCTAAATAAAAAATCCGAGAAGGCAGTTCCACTCGAAATTGCTTTCTCAACAAAACCCAATGGTTGGTAATTATGGTGGTTGGCATTTTTCACTCATAATCCAAGCTCCAATTTGCGTGCTAGAACGTCTCTATCACGTTGTATCCATGCGTCGTTACTAACGTGTGCTGACGTTATTCCCATTACCGATTACACAATGTTGACATACAAATCAACAATAATGATGAGACTATGCAGCATTATGGCCAAGTGGTGTGGACACACTGGACACAGTGGGAAAACCCTAATGATGTTATAGGGGAAAACCCACCATCCATGTATCCACGGCAGACCTGGACATGCTCACAGGCCCCCTTCACCACATACATACTTTAGCCAAGCTTTTAGAATTGTAATAAAATAAAATAAATTCGAAACAAATAGAAAAACCAGAAATAAGACAGGATATTTTAAAGTTTTCATAAGATCCCTCCTTTCATTGATAACTTTAATCAATACCCAATCTCCTCGTTTGACTCCTCCACTCTTTGGTTTACTGCTTCACCTGGAACAGAATTTAGCAGAAGACATCTCTTTTCTAGTTAGCATTTTTATAAAATTGGTTAACCATTTGATTTGCCTCTTCATCATGCTATGTGAAAGGTTTAAGTTGTGGTATTACATATGATCTCCAATAAATCAATTCAAATGGTGTTATGCATCTGGTATAGGACTGGGAAAGACTTCAATTCACATAGTAAACATACTGTATCTATAATTACCAGGCAGTATTTTCCCTTCAGTTTTCTTATTGTTGAGCAAACACACGTAACAGCATCTAATAATACATCATCATTTGATATTCAACTCCTATTAGTCATGCCTAGAAATGACAATCTGTTTCTTTGTTCCCTTCTTTAGAAAATCAACTGTTAGTCTAATTTCTTTCACTCCAAAAAACCTTTTCTGTCTTTTAAAACAGTTAAGTTTAAGACCAATATTGTTTTAGATTCTATATTTTACCAAATCACAGCTCTTTTTATCAAAGATATGATCAAAGCAATTTTCGTTATGCCAAACCAGAATACGTATGCTTCTTAAATGAAATATAAACCAAATCATGTTCTTAATGTAGCTATTAACCAAACATTTTTCCCAACTATATTTTCTATAAAGGTCAGATAGGTAGAACTTCATAACTCGTTTTGCTGCAGTTCAAAACGATCCAATTAGCTCAAACCATCATAACCACAATTTATCAGACTTGATGAGTCTTCCCAAATTATTTCAGAACTGAATGTTATAATAACCCTCTTCATAATACATTATCACTGGCATACTGTTTATCCCAAACAGTATGCCAGGCTCTGATAAAACTCTCAAATAAAACTTAAAACCAAATTATAATTAAACTCCAAATAAAAGTACATTTAGTTATTTTCTCTTTCTCATTTTTAACCAAATTACATCTAATACCTTTATCAAAACTCTTAAAAACCCTAGATTTTACTATTTTGACTTAAAATGTTATCCCATATACCTTCAAAGTATATTCATAGTTTCCTCTTCAAAACATCAGTGTTTAAACATCATCTCTTCACATCCACAAAACGTTCTTGTTTTATTTCATAACCTTCCATGATCCTCTCTAAACCAATCCTTTATGTAACTTTCCAATTGCTTCCTCATAATTTTTCACATACATTTCCTCAAACCATTCTTTGACCAACACAGCTGTTTAGCGTTTACCGTCTATTCACTTAATTTTGCTCTAGTATAACTCTTCCAATTGTATTAGAACCAATTTATAGACCAGGGGTATACCCTCTGGGATCACCTTTGTAAGATCTCAACGTAACGGACTCTTTTAGCCCCCACCTTTCTCCATCTCTCCTCGGGATTTCTTTAACTTCTTGGTCAAAGGAAAAAACACACCACATTCCTCTCTATTTTTTATTAAACTCAATCTGACTCCACACAAATAGACAGTGTTCAGGGATTCTAACCCTTGGAGAGGACTCTAACCTCCCTCTGGACAAAGACAACGTGTTCAGGGACTCTAACCCTTGGAGACGACTCTAACCTCCCCTTGGACAAAGACAACGAGTTCAGGGACTCTAACCCTTGGAGAGGACTCTAACCTCCCCTTGGACAAAGACAATGTGTAAACACGGTTGATTTCCCATCACTGTTGGTTTGATTAGGTACGATGAAACATAGTAATCGTCAAAATTTGGTTCTCAGTTCCGAATAGCAGTACTTTGAATTAACAGGTGTCTGCTTACCTTTTTTTTAATGTTGAGGCGCCTCTGACGATTACGTCTGCCTCCTCGTACCGGTGTATGGGTCTTTCTCCCGATCTGTCGGTCGGGCCGGAACCCTCTGGACTCCCTCTTTTCAGCGTTGGGGTCACCATTTGAAGGATTCATATATCTATGTGTCTATTCCAATATGTAATGATAGTATTCAATGACACAAATCTGTGTTCTAGAAAGAGTGGTCTGGAGTCGCAGAGGTCCCATAATATCAGCTTTAATGCAGCAGTTGGAAATCAACAAGTACAGAGCTCTGGGGTTGTCTACGTTTCCCTATCCGCAACAGAGTTTGGGCTGGTTCACGAAGTCCAACTGGCTATCTTTCCCCGCCCCAGCATATCATATACAATGCAATTGAAAACACAAGTATCAAAAAAGGGTTGAGCTTGTTCTGTCGTGCGTCAGGGAGTTGTTCTTGCCTACGCGTCCCACCTGCTCGGGTGCCGTCTCCACCCGGTTTCAAGGTTGTTTCTGAAAATGAAGAGATAGAGACACAAAGAACAGCCTGCTTCCCACACCCAGTGTGAGACCCAATGTTTAAGCCTGAGCACACTTCTAAGTTCATAACTTTAATAAGCACAATGCATAACTTTAATAAGCACAATATATTCTTTAAGTTCAGGTTAGTAGTCAGATAGTTTCACCTATTGAAAGACTTCTGATTTAAGTAAGGGGAGTGCCGAACATGTTCTGTCGCCGTTTGACTTCCCAAACAGTTGTGTAGATGTTTTTGTAGTGTGTCCCGCGTAGGCTACAGCGTTGCAGTGAGCAACACTGGTTTGAAACCGCACAGGTAATGATAATTTCACCAACAAATCGTTTACATGTAATGTCATAATAAATCTTACAACGAAAATGTATTTGTGAGGAATGTTTATTTTAACGATTGAAAACAGATGCATCATAGACCACTGTAGTATGTGTTGCCCGGGCAACAGAGGCTAATATCATGATGCTAATGCTTCAGTGAAATAGTAGACTACCGTTTCCTAAAGTAGATGTGGGCCTACTTCCTTAATAATATCAGCTAAATACAAATACAAGCAACTCAACCGCTACTAAGACGAAACTTTTGACACCTAGGTTGTCTATGTAGTCCAAATATTGACTGAGACTTAGGGGGGCAAAAATAAATAATAACTAGAAAAGGCTGTTCCTGCGAAACAGCAGTGAGAATGCTGAAAACCTGAATGGGGATAGCTGACCATGCAAAAAAATCTGAAAATTGGGAACATTTTGTAGAAAGTTATAAGCTGCAGCTTCAAAGCGCCTGAAAGGTATTTTTGAAAGGGGCTGGAGCTGGACGAAGGCATAAAACTACAGAAAAGAGAAGAAAAATGCAAAAAGAAAAATAATTCAGAAGAATTTTTAGCGGAACATTTCTTGCAAGTGTGTCAAAGTGGTATTTGTACAGACTGTATTAACACCGTAGGTGTGAATAATGCATGCATCGTCATCGTCGTCCATCTGACTTTAGCTGAAGCGAAGCTAGAGAGAGGATGCAATGGGAGATTTCCTACAGTAAGCTAGATACTGCTTCAAATTGAAAACGGAGATGATCTTTTGATTTAAAGACAAGTTCCTTAACCTGTGTTGTCAATATCGCCAATAAAAAGTAAATACTCTTCAGTTACGAAGCATTTGTTCGTAGGATTAACGCCAACTGCAGCAAACACTTACTACGCGATCCCGGTTTGGCTGTTTGTGACGGTCAGCTATGACAGTATTGAGCCTCGATTTTTGCAGATTTCTGCGAAACTTGCTCAAATAAAAACAATCTACCTAGATTATGTACACTTTAAGCTCAATGTACATACCTTGTTTGGCCAATCTGGTCGATTGTGGAAAAAAAGTAGAACCGTTTTTAATTATGGAGAGCCATCGCGCTAACTCGATTATAAGAGAGAATAACAGAAATGTAGCTAGAATCCACACCTCCAACAAGTTAACCTAGACGCAAAACTGTACGTCCAATCCAAAAAATAGGATAAGGAGGAAAGGATATTTTCCGAGAACCAAGACTCTGCCGAAACCAGAGATGTCCTTTAAATGTCTGTGTGGTCAGACATACGACTCTATCGGCAGTTTCAAAATCTTGTTCCTTCTGCTTTCTCTGACGAATTTTACCCACCTCTCCATTGAAGTTAGTGAGAGAATTTGAAAGGCTGCTCTCGCTTCAAGGCTCATAGCTGACAATCTGTAAATGTGAGCTCTTTAGTAGTTACATTGGCTGAAAGAGGACAATTGTCTCTACATTTTAAGGTATAACATGTTTCTGTAAGTTAAACTATATGAAAGTTAGAGGAATTTGTTTGACAATTTAATTGACTATCAAGAAAACAACAGCCAGCAAGCTGCTCATTCATAATTCAAAATTGGCTGAATATTTGAAAAAGCTGAATCATTTGGGAATAGCTGAATGTCTTGTGAACATTTTAAAGGTTGAATGGTGTCTCTAGCTGAAAGTATTTTGAAGTAGTCAAGTTTGAAAGAGGAGGAAGCTTTTTTAATGATTTGAAAGGATTTACCATTACAAAGGCAAAGCACACCCAATAAATAATAAATATATATGTGAGAGAACAAAGGTTGTGTCCTTGCCGAAGGCAAAGCACACCCAATTACCACGCAACAAAACACTACATTCTAAGCAGACACATAAAAAAAACGAAATTCACGAAGTTACATTTGTATTTCGAACAAACGGCAAACATATCGGCAAATTTTTACATTATTTACCGCCTTGCATCATGGGAATTGACCAGCCAATGAGCCACGCTATCTTCATTTTTTCACGTCCTTATTTCATTTTTCAGTCAGTTTGACAGTATAACCTTCAAATGCACAATGCAACCCTTCTGTCTGCTTCTTTCTCAAGTAGCTTTTTCGTTTTTTCCATTAATACTCCAATTGATAATTATTAGTATAAGAGTATAGGGCTTCAAAATGTTTTTGCAGTACTTAAGGTTACAGCTTCAGTACGAAAAAATATTCAATGTGCAATGCATAATAGATTTTCCTAGACATGAATAATTAGAATGAGATGGAATCTAAAGAATTTAACCTGTAATCTCATTCTAATTATTGAATAATTAGAATGAGATGGAATCTAAAGAATTTAACCTGTAATGTACTTAAGAATTATTGTGACTGTTTTTGCTGTATAATAATAGAAAACGTACATCCTACTCCAGAAGAAATGTATACAATTTTATGTTTCGAAGCATACTTCTTAAAAGTATATCAAAAGTGAACTATTTTCAAAGCATACTTAAAAGTACATCAAAAGTGAACTATTATCTAAGTATACTTTTTAAAAGTATATCAAAAGTGAACTATTTTCAAAGCATACTTAAAAGTATATCAAAAGTGAACTAAAAGTGTGCTATCCATATTTTAGTATACTTATAGTATACTTTAATATACTTCTTTTTTGTAAGGGATGGGTGCAGTCAATAGCACTGATTAGGTAAATTTGGGAAACCAATATACATTGGGGACAGGCGGATCCCACACCTCGGGCTTCACACGAATGAGGGTGGATTTTCTTATCCCTGACCTGTCTGCCACCTCCCAGTTGCAGAAAATCTTTACAGCCTATTTGCTTGACTTTTGTTGGGCATTCCAACACAGAGCCCAAGTCACTCAGTACAGAGATCCAAAAGAATGGCTCTCGGATATCTATAACGATTTATCAACCAGTCATCATTGTGAGCCAATAAATCAGCACGATCCCTGAACTCCCGCTCGTGCGCAGAGGTACGCAGATTCTCACGCCATGTGCTTTTTCATAAATCTGAAACTCTTTGTAGAAACACCCATACACGTTTCTACACCGATTTTCATGCGTACGCGCCTTCATACATTTGGCCCCCGGACAGTAGCCTATTGGTAAGTCGCACAAACATTTGTGCAGACAGGTCTGTAAAACATACCCTGCTGTGGTAAGTACATGGAGTTAGAGACCAGGAAAGAAAGAATGTTTGTGTGCAACGGTAACAGTATGTGTGTGTGTGTGCATGTGTGTTTGTGTACGTCCTCTAGTCTTTGAGGAAGAGATTTGGAAATGTTATCGAATAAGGGGAGTCCTCAGTTTAAATGACTTCAGTGCAGAAAATTTAAGAAAAGCTCATTGAAATGCATATGGCTTTGTACCTATATCATTGTGGTTCACCATGCAGAAAGAAAGAAGGAAAGAGAGAAACTTTCACTAACTGTCTCTGGAGGAGGGGATCCCACTGAATAGCTCCTCCCAAGGTTTCTTCAATTTCTTCTCCTCTAGTGAGTTTTTCCTTGTCTTCCTTGAGGGTTAAGGTTGGTTGAGGGGCAGTTCTATGGGCATATGTGAAGCCCTCTGTGACATTGCTTGTAAAAAGGGCAATACAAATACATTTTTATTTTATTTGAGAAAGGATAACAGATTTTAATTAAAGTGGCACTTACAATGGCAAGGATTTGGAGAGAGGAATCAAAGTTTTGGGAATGTGTGTGTGTGTGTGGGTGTCTGTTTGCAGAAACCCCAAGAACATGAACTAAAACCCTGTTGCTCACACAGTCGCAATCCTTTCTAAGTCATGCCTTGCCTCTCTCCAAACAAGGTGTCACGTCTAAAACCAGTCAACCCACAAATTTCCTACCCTGCCACTTTTCCAAAAGCCACTCAGAAAGGCATATACATCTCTGACCGCCAAAGTACAACATTCATTTGATAGCTTAGTTTCTGTATTAAGCTAACATCCATACTATCCTTCCCGTAGCAGGAGTCAGCTATCAAAGGTCCCTGGAAAGGTTCTTTGAAGAGAAAATCATGCTCGGATGTAGTAGCTGCATAAGTGGTTGGTGCAGAGTCTTTGAACATCCTTCCCCTCTGATATTGAGTTTGAAGCTTTAAGGGGGGGAGGGGGGGGGGTTATTTAACAGTCCTTTTAAGTGGAAGCTTTATGGGTGGCTGTACACTTGCCATACACTAAGGGGCAGAGTACAAACACTGGTGGGACCTACACGTACACATACTGTACACACACTCAAACCCACCCAAGCTCACACACATGCACGATGTGAGATAGTATAAGCTCAGACACATTCACATGAGACCCTTTGGTTTCCCTTATACTACCCAAGCTCACGCACGATGTGAAATAGTATAAGCTCAGACACATTCACGAGATCGTTTTGTTTCCCTCTTATACTACATTTGACGGAAATAATCAAAAGATTCAACCATATCCCCTGTCAAATTATAGGTGTGTATGTGTGTGTTTTGAAGTTTATAGGAAAAGTGGAGTAGACCCCACAAACTAAACTTTTCTGTGTCTCTCATACTTGTCAGGTCTAGGGTTAAACAGTGCAGTGCAAGGAGAGACAGGCTGTAATAACAGGGCAATGCTATGATTGGACCTGGTCTCTGAGATGGGATAGGGGGCCACATTCTGAGCTGGGTCCAAGGGCTCGGGCCCTGGGACCTGGGCTAGGGATTTTAGGACTGGGGGCTTAGTATTTGATGTGTGGGCTAAGGGATTCCAGGGCTGGGGCCCTTGAGATGGGTTTGGCCCTGGTGCTAGGCCCTGGAGCTGAGGCCCTAGAGTAAGTTTTCCAGGGACTGAGGCAGAGGTCTGGGCTGGGCCTGGGTTGATCCAAGATCTGGCTGGCTTATCTGGACCCACTGCTCTAACAGCAGAGTGATTCAGTAGCATATGCACCGCCTGACCTCTCCAGTCTAAACAATGAGCACAGGGAACTGGAATGGAAAGTCTGTCTCAACTCTCCACCTCACCTTTTAACCGGGAGCAGCATTTTTTATTTTTTTTATTCTCTCCATCGTACTGTGATATAGCCTCGGTATTCGTGGTGTAATCTGTTCTCTTCTCATTCCATGGACTTCTTTCCTTTATTTCTGTGTTTCTCTTTTAAATCCAATTGTATTTGACCTCCAGCCTACCACCCCCCCCCCCCCCCCCCCCCCCACACACACACACACACACACACCTGTCATTGGTGTCCTGGCCTAGCCGGAGCCATCACTCAACATTGGATACAGTG
This sequence comes from Osmerus mordax, assembly GCF_038355195.1. Lineage (NCBI taxonomy): Eukaryota > Metazoa > Chordata > Actinopteri > Osmeriformes > Osmeridae > Osmerus > Osmerus mordax. The sequence goes on along the minus strand of NC_090066.1, from coordinate 12,038,313 downwards.
CGAAGCAGAAGCCGGACAATGCCCGGTGTCTGGCCCAATAAGTGAACATGTCAGTTGGCGGCCGCCACTCCTCGCCTGCCCGTCATCATCACATCGGCATCACCAGGCTACCAGGCCCCCTACTTTGTTTGCTGTTACAGGCGGCAGTGTGACGAGTGCCCCCCCTCCACTTTCCCCCATTTCTCCTGAGTTTATTTTACTTCTCCCAGGTTAAAATTGAGTACGGATGGAGTTATGAACATTGCTTTTCTTGTGAATTTAGCCTTATAAACCGGCCCAGCGTATATCTTTCCACTCTTATCTTTTTTCGTTCTTTGAGTTTGGGTTGCGGTGCCTGCGGATTTGCTGGGTAAAAATTTGCTGGGTACAAATTTGAATGGTAGTCTAAACCCTGTCAGTGATGTTTGAAGTACCATTTTTAATTTCCAGGATTTTTTCATGGTAAACTAGGTTAATCTTCATTGCCTAGAATCAAGACACCCCCTCCTGATGAAAATATCATGGCTACATCCTGAATGACATACAACAAACATTTGTGATGTTTATGTGTAACCAAAGATCAGATAAAGCATCTCTACCCAACCATCCAGTCCGTACAATTGGTTTGTAAAAAAAAAAAGAAAGTCTTCAGCTAAAACTATTTCACGGAAAAGCCAGGTTCGAGAACAGAAAAATATATATTGGGGAACAGCGTTTTGGATATTTAGACTAGAGTTATTCGAGTTATTAGGGTCAGGGTTATGGATATAGCAAGCCGAAAACGGGCATACGTCAAGAACAATATTATTGGTTAAATACCTGGTTAAATAAAGGTTAAATAAAATAAATTTAAAAAATTATGTCAATCTGATACAGAAAGTACAAAAGTATTTTGCTGCATTGATGCAACAAGAACAGACTCTAACCCCCTATTCACACTGGACACGTCTGCGGTGTGTTACGGCTGCGACGCGGGTGTGGGAGCTGGACAACAAGAGAGCAAAACTACTTCATGTTTGGCCAACAACAATAGGCTGAACGGGGATTTGAACTCATGAACATAAGGTTAGAAATCAGTTTCTCTACCCTCTCTGCTACACACCAACTGTTGAGATGATATGAATAGAAAGGGTAGAGTATTAGCTTCTTATAGGATATTGAAACTCTTCTTGAGTTGATCTCTTTCCAGACTCTCAGTCAATGCACAACTAACAATAGTCATGTGGGCAACTGGGCTAGGGCAGTGCTCATATTCAGCTCCTTGCGAGAATAGCCTGTGACAGTACAGCAGCCGACATTCTGGTCCCATTAAACTACACAACATGCACAAATCAGGGTGACCAACAAGATTATATTAACTAACAAACAATAACATTACAAACATCTAACTGAACGAACAAGTCTTTGCGTTTTTTGACATGCCGCACTGCATGCTGGGTACCCAAGGGTGCTGACGCTGATTATCTAGCTGTGCTCCAACTGCGTGATATGAGTATTAGTTTTTAGTCAGCTTTGGGACAAAGGTTAAGAAACGGTTGACATTTCAAGGTGAAATTGCATGAAATTGTGCATGGTATTTCAGAATGATGTCATCCTGTTGAACTAAACAGATAATAAAAATTATGACAGGCCAAAAGACTATGGCTGGATTCCAACCTACGACCTTATAGTTTACAGGTCACCATCCCAGCCCATTGAGCTGTTCTCAGTGTTGAATATTGTCATGTTCAGTTACTGTATAAAAAAGTAAGCTGTTTCTCCTGTGGTAAGCGTTGTTAGATTCAGCCTAAGTTGAAACTGCTTGTACATTTCCTATAAAAACGGGACAACGGGATGACTGGGTTGCTGCTGTAAAGAATACCTTTCTCATCGTTTTTTTAAACAGGTTGTTTGGAGTGCCATAACTTGTCATGGAAGGGAATTTTAAATCATGCCTAGCATCAGTGGGAATGTGTCCTGGCTTGGGTTACTGAAATGAATTTGTGCAACAGGCAAGGGATCCACCTGAATAATCAATTTACTTCATTAGAGATAACCATTAGAGTTATCTCTACCATGCATAGACTATAAGTATCTACCTACTGTGGTGAACCTGGCTTGTTTTGCAGTGGTTTACACAGTCTCGCTAAACAGATGATCGGAGTGTTGTGATGGGCTCAAATAAACACGCATTGCTATGTTTTTACAACCGGAGGATTGATCGGAAGACTAGAAACCATTTTGTCGGAATAAAAAATTAAAAACTATGCCTCTGACTGGTTTTTAATCTACAACCCTTTGCTTACCAGCACAACATCTCAGCCAATTGAGCCATTCCCAGACATGGATTACACAAAACTGGATAATCAAAACAGCTGTTTCTCCAATGGCGAGCATTGTCAGATTTGGTCGAAGTTCAAACAGCTGTAATTCAGTCATATTTCGACATGTCAAGGTGAAACTTTGCATGGTACTTCAGGGTCATGTCACCTTAAAGCCTATTAAGTTTGAACCATCCTTCAAAAATATATTTGATTTTGTGACAAACATATTGAGGCAATGTGTACATTTACATAAATACACCCCTTTCAGCCATTTTGTATTTGATTCAATTGTCTTAAGTAACATTTTTAAATACGTCAATGATACATATCTGTACAAAATCTCAAGTCAATTAGAGCTTTGGTTCAAGAGAGGAATTTTTAAGGTTTTCCAAAATTATCACTGTACAGGAAAATCCATCATGGCGGACCTTATGGGTCCTTGAGGCTTTTTTGTTCCTCATGAAAAATGAGGCATGCACACCAAGATTCAGAAGAATTGGAACAATGGGGTGGGAATTCCATCACTTTGAAAATTGGACTTTTGGGCGTGGCCTGTGGCGCCCCCTATGGTCTGATGTGGCCCATATTTGGTGTGGGGGTACCCACTTGGATGTAGTATCAATGTGCCAAATTAGAAAATTTATGACTAGGGACTTTTTGAGATATTGAGGCGCAAGGAGAAGAAAAATAATAATAAGAATAATAAGAATACCAACAATAACAATAGGTTCCCTCCTACCGGAGGAACCCTAATAAAACTAACGAATACAATAGGTTCCCTCCTACCGGAGGAACCCTAATAAAGTAGCTAGCTTGTGCTACTTGTCTTGAATACCTAGGTCTGTTGTAGAGGGATCCTATTGGTGATGTGTCGTTTGTGAACGATCTACAGAATTTCAGATTCTACTGCAATGCCTTAGCTTACACGCTCGCCTACGCTCGTTGTTGCCAAGTATGACGTGTACAGCTGGTTGCGAGCGTGCACAAGCCTCAGAGCTATGAGCATGGCGAGCCACTGTACTGCACAAGACCGGATGAGTCAGAAATTAAAAGATGCCACAGTCTGTTTATCACTCTCGCTTGCCTCACTGCGCCACTGAGCACTTTCCATAGAAATGAACTGGGGCGCCATCTTTAAAGAGATCTTTTGCTTGTTCTCGTTATATAAGTCTATGCTTGCCTCACTGCACCACTGAGACTTTCCATGGAAATGAACGGGGGCGCCATCTTTAAACAGCTCCTTTGGTCTAGTAATATAATATATATATTTAAACTGAGGAGCTGGGGTCTGGGATCGCACAGACAAGTCACAGTCACAAGCTACTAGTTAGCAACACTTAACATGCACATTTTTACTTTTGACTCACTTCATATGAAAGAAATATCAGCTAGGCCTATAAACACCCTCATGAACTTTAAATCAATTAAATAACCAGAACATTATTAGCTCCACCTTACTTCATCAATCAGCTCTTAATGCAGACTGAAGGGGGAAACTCTGCTAAGCATTAAAGGCATCATCAAAATGCGCAAAAAATATTTTTTTACTAATAAATTTATATCTCCCACAAACCTTTTCACAAGTGTTTTGAACAAACCAGAAATTATGAAATAAACAAGGATTTATAGTAAAATACATATATGTGCTACGCAAGGATCAACCTAGACTTCACATTTGAACTGTGACAGTTGTTAGAATCCCACTCATCAAGATTACCATAGCATGGTTAGAAAATTACTTCACCGCTTTAGGTCGGTGGAGGATCATTTTGAATTATGTGAAATAAAATAAAAAGTTCCTCAGCTACCTTAACGTGGTGGAGGAGTTTGAGTGGCTCAGTGATTCTTGGAGCTATTTTGTCCTGGGCATTAGCCACTGGTAGGGTCTCCCAAGACAAACAGGTCTTGGGGGAGAGCCCAGACTAAGAGCGGTTTAAAAAACCCTGATGGATAGCAGCCGGACTTCAGCTACCTCGCCTGGACAAGGGAAACCGGGGCACCCTCCCGGAGCCAGACCCAGGAGGGGAGCTCGCCGGTGAGCATCTGGTGGCCGGGCCTTTGCCTATGGGGCCTGGTCGGGCTCAGCCCGAAGAAATAACATGGACCCACCACCCGCAGGGACAAGCAACAGGGTCGGGTGCTATGTAGACCGGGCAGGGGGCCTGGGCGACCCGATTTCCCGGCAGCATAGACTAGCTCTAGGGACTTGGAACTTCACCTCGCTAGCGGGGAAAGAGCCATAACTGGTGCGGGAGGTGGAGCGGTACCAGCTAGATGTAGTTGGGCTCACCTCCATGCACAGTAATGGCTCTGGAACCAAGCTCCTGGAAAAGGGTTGTTTGTCCTTTTCTGGAGTTGCCCAGTGTGAGAGGCGGCAGGCGGGAATGGGGATACTCACACTACTCAGCCTCCCGGGGAAAGCTTATGCCAGGGTGCTGGAAAGGAGGCTCCGACCGCTTGTCGAACCTCAGATTCAAGACGAACAGTGCAGTTTCAGTCCCGGTCGTGGAACAGTGGACCATCTCTTTACCCTTGCAAGACTACTGGAGGGGTTCTGGAATTTTGCACAACCAGTCTACATGTGCTTTGTGTACTTGGAGAAGGCATTCGACCGGGTCCCTCAGTGGTTTATGTGGGGGGTGCTGCGGGAGTATGGGGTGCCGGACTCGTTTCAACGGGCTATCCAGTCTCTGTACGCCTGGAGTTAGGGCTGGGCGATATATATTTAAAAAAAAAATCTCGATATTGTCAACAATTTTACGATATTGGAAATATATCTCGATATGTTTGCATTTAAATAATAAAAAAAACATGATTTTCTTTTGCCTCCTTTAGAAAACAACAAAACAATTTAGATAGAACAGCTATTGTTAAAAGTACAAAATGTGTAGTGCAAATTTATGCAGTTGCCATAACATGGTACTTGCAACTTGACAAAATGGACCTCACATGGAACAATTCATGCAGAGGTCCTTATGTGACAGGACAAAACGAGAGTGCCTGTGCGAGTGCAATTTTCAGTGTCTGTGTGTGTACTGGCCTTTGGCAATAAAACAATTGGTCTGCTATGTGCAGGTATTGTAGGGGGTTTGACCAAGGGCTCCCTCAAACTCTGTCTTGTTTGACTTTAACACTGACCTATGACCCTATCCTACCTCCCATACACTCCCACCCCCTCTCTTCTCAGTTATCTCGGTAATGCTCAGCTGATGATTTGAAGGTACTATTATGTAGGTACGTATGTGCTCTCTCTCTATCTAACACTCTTTCTCTGTGCTCCTCAGATGGGATGAACTGCATGAACAAGGATCACGGCTGCGCCCACATCTGCAGAGAGACCCCCAAGGGGGGTGTGGCATGCGAGTGCAGGCCTGGCTTTGAGCTGGCCAAAAACCTCAGAGACTGTACACGTATGTACCCTTCCCAGAGAACCCCACACTAAGCACACACTCCCCAGTTTGATTTATATTATTGAGTATTGGACAAAAGTACCAGTCTGGTCCTCTCCTCCAGAGCCAAGGTCAGAATCCTTGGCTTTGGAGTGTTCCCTGGTCTGGAAGGGAAGGTGCTGGGTTATAGTTACTCTGGGAGAGGTCCCCAGGGCCTCCTAAAACACATATCATGTGGCCTGTTGAGACAGCTAGAGGCTAGGACGAGAGACAAAGCCAGGGTAAACTAACAACTGTTGTAGGCTTTAGAGACAAATATAAAGGAGTATCTATTTTCACAACAAAAATTAAGGAGTATCAGTTAGGCTTGGTCCATGTAAACACTTTAGTCTTTTTTAGTTTTGTGGTTTCATGGTTGCTCCATGAGAGATTTTTGTCCAAGTCTTCAACCTAAAATGCATTTGATGTGCAATTTTCCAACCCAAAGCACTTGTTTATTCTTTTTTTATCATGAGCAGAAACCTTTTTTCATACTTTAAGGATGTTTTAAAACAATTGTATTAATCTTATTCATTCCTCACCCTGAATGCCTCAAGCCATGGAATTTCAATCAGTGCAGGGTTCCAGAGGGGGAAATAAAACTGCTTTATTAGTTGCACTTTTATTTGGCAAACACATTTTGTCCTGCTTAGAGTGTACCCTTGTCAAATCCTTAAAGCTGTTAAATGTGTCCCTCTATGGATTGAAAGGATTTGGTAGCTACTACATCACCCAAGAAGTTCATTTATGGTAAATGTTTGCTAGCAAAGTGTTTACAGGGGTGGGGTTGGGGGAAAAGGGGTTTGAGATGGGTTGGGGAGTTGGGGGGGAAAGGGTATGGGTTGAGGTGCAGCTGTATACACACCATGAAGAGACTCTAGCTATAGCTGCTTGGTGGCTAGCAAACTGGCTAGTAAAAGGGCTAACGAACGAGCTAGTAAATAGGCCAGCGGTGGAAGGGCCATGTGATTTTATAATCTACCGTCTTGTTTAAAGAGGAACAGGACCAGCTCTGTCCGTCTCCAGATGAAACACACACCTCTCCAGACTCCCTTCGCCTCCTCCGTCGCTTTCTCTCTCTTCTCAGGACATGCTCATAAAAGTCAAAGAATGGCACGTTAACAGATTTTGGTTGTCCTGATTAAACTCCCGTAGACAGACTGCATAGGAGCTTCACCACTCTCTCCCACCGCCCCTCTCACTTTTGCTCTCTCTCTCAAATCTCTCCTTTCTACTTACCTCTCTCTCCGTCTATCTCCGTTTCTGCTCTCTTTTTCTCTTCCTCACTCCTTCACTCTGTCCCTCTTTCCCTCCCTCTGTCCCAGGGCCAGCTCAGTCTGGTGAAGCCATTTAACCAGATGTTGTCATGTGTAGAAACAAAGTAAGCCCAGTGCAAGCCTAGTTCCAGTCAGCATGGCCTGCTGGCTACTTTATTACCCCACATTAGGGATGCCCCCTAGAGGCATCCTCTGTTATATTTGGGGGTGGGGGCTGACACTTAATATCTGAGGTAGTGGCAGACAGTGAATTCATTTCTGCTTAGCCATCTGAAAACAGCATTCCAAGTGATTTGTGTATTTGAGGCCTAGCATGTGGGTGTGTATGTGGGCGGTGTGTGTGTGTTGAGGGGTGGTCATGTATAGTAACCCTCCCTCGTTGTCCTCATATGTTTCCAGTGACGTGCAACTATGGAAACGGGGGGTGTCAGCACACGTGTGATGAAACAGATGTGGGTCCGGTATGTGGCTGTCATCAGAAGTACGCCCTGCACTCAGACAGCAAGACCTGCATTGGTGAGTGACAACTAAACACTCATACACACACTGCTTTCCTGGTTAGGTTGAATGCCCCCGATGTATATGATATTCTTCATATTCACATTATACTCTTTGGATTCACATCAATGAATGTACTGGGATTCACATGAAGGCGCGCTCACATGCACAAGGATTACAAACTTTTGGACTGGAGCTATTGCTAAACTTCCAGTACAGTCGTTAATTTGACCCTTTAACAGTACCATCAAGAGACGAGGCAAACAGGCAGACAATTGTAGAGCTTTCTGTTTGTGTCTGTGTATGTGTGAGAGGAAAAGAGACAGGAACCGTGACAGAGTTGTTCTTCTCCTCCAGCAGTCTTTCTCTCCCCTGCCCTGGCCCCAGATTATTTAAACACAACAAAGAAGGGAGAGAGATATAGATAGAGATGGAAAGTAATTGAGCTGCTGACACACACAGAACAAGAGAGTGCAAGAGAAACCATTAGAGAGAATTAAATGGAGTGTGAACAGACAAGAATAAACCATTCCATTATTATCAAAACAATGTGCATTGTTTCTTGACACACATAGCAATACACATTTTTGCTAGATCGTTCACTCAGTACAGATATTATGAGACAAAAATGACTAGGTATAAACACTGAATGAAGTAGTTCTTGCAATGACATGTCAATATATATTGTGTCATTATTTAATATAATTATTATAATAAAAAAAACATAACTCTCTGTCTCTGTCACACACACTCCAATACTCCAATAAGTGTCAGAGTACTTTTTGGAGTGGTGGCGTGTTATGGCCCAGGGATGAGGTTCCGTATTATGTGAGAGCATTAGTGAGATCCGTAAGGTGGTGGAAAAATTAACAAGATGTTGATGATATGGCCGTTGTCGGGCCCAAAGTCTACGCAGCCTTTTGCCAAATGGGAAACTTTAACACACGCCTTTCAATAGAGCTGTAATGTCCTCAGGCGACCTTATTATAATTTTTTGGTTGTTAAATTACCTATTCAAGGTAAGTAAAGTTTTACGTGATTGTTATTTTTTTTCAACCTTGCACCACTCCCACATTGCGCTTGAATCTCTTCTAAACTCAACTTATATTTTTTGGGCAGGGGGGGGGAATCGGGCAGGACCCAGTTCTATTTCCACAATGTTCTACACCAAGAAGTTCTGTGTATATGTGCATCGGTGTTTGTGTATCCCTTTAAATTGAAAGTGAATTACAGACTGCAAAGATCTGCAACCCCATGCCGACAAGTTTATTATCACACTGGGAAGCAAATTGGAAGCCAAACGATGGCAGACAAATATGCAGTTATCATCAGCATGTGAATTTTTTATCCTTTTTTTCATTTATTTATTTTTCTATATGTTTCAGCTTGCCATCCATCATTTTGTCATCCAAGAATGTTCCAGATAGTTCCAGTTTTTGCGAGGAGAGAAGGATGACTCCCAGCTAGAGGTCAGTTAGTCAGTAATTCAGTCAGTCTACCAGTCAGCCAATTCATCTGCCAGTCTATCAACCAGTTATTTAGCCAGACAGTTGGTCAACAAACAGGCAGTCAACCAGCCAGTCAGTCTGGCCATTAGGTTACCTGTCCAATTGACAGCCTGGTCAGATATTCTCATGCAAGTGAAAGCCACTGACAGGCAGAAGGGACAGACGTTACAGATGAATCATCATGTGCACACAAGCCAACGAGGTGGCCACCGGCACAGTCAAAAGGAACACCAGCGTGCTAACGTGCTACATGCTCACAGTCAGGCTAAGGTCGCACACAGCACAAGTGTGCTACTCCAATAACACTCAGTCTATCTAATCTAGCTCTGAAGTTGTACTTGCGGTGGTGCATTTTTGTAACCACAAAAGGGTCTTTCAAAGTCTGTAAGAACTGGAATTATATATATTTTTGTTACACACTTCTTTTGAATGAATTACAGGTACACACACTTTCTGTGATACACTTGTTTTTTCATTCCCATGTGCTGTCCTTCCTGCTGTGCTGGAACACTGGAGACCTCTCTCATCTCCATCTCGTATCAATAGAAAATAGTAATGTCACAATCATCAGCAGACATTTTCTCTAACAGGTCTGCCTTCAGTTGTGCTCCTAACTCTTTCCCTTCCAGCCAATCCAGAAAATGAGAACAAACTCGATGACTAAGAAGAGGACAGCTCCATGTAGAGTGAAAGCAAACGTGAACCCTCCTCTCCTCTCTATCCCCTTCTGTCTCGTCACTCTCTCCTTCCCTCCCTCTCTCTTTCTCTGGTAGTGAGAGAGAAGGCCTATGTTTATCCAAGTCTCCTAAATGTTATCCCAACCATCTTTGACTGGCTAATCCTTCTCTCCCCCCCCCCCCCCTCTTCTTCCTTCTCCATTCCTCCTCCTGCTTTCTGGTGATAGTTACTGATTGCCTGTCTTGTCTTGAGCATCCATGTTCAAAATTGTGTTCATAAACAAAAGTTTAAGAGTTATTTGAGGTGCATAAGTAGTTGTATGTGAGGGAAAGAGAAAAGGGAGAAATGTTCACGATGAGTCAGTGTGGGGGTTGGGCGGGCTGAGGGCGCAGGGTAGGAACAGACATCTCAATTGCAGCCTGATCTGACATAGAGCTCCCAACAACCTCCCCTACTCCACCACCTCCTCCACTTCCTTCTCTTCCCTTTCTTCCTTACCGAAAAGAAAAACCGATACTGCCACAGAAAAAAAAATCTGTTTTTGTGCAACCCCTCCAGACCACAAAAAAACAAGAACAATCAACATCTTGAAACCACACAGACCTGGCCGTCACCTCTCACCCCCGCACAAGCACCAAATTCCTCACTAGCATCTGATCCACCTCAACAATCCATCCCTTTCTCCATAACTGCCCAGCCCAGAGACAACCGATGTGTAGCCCAGGCCCTTCCCATGAATATTCAATAAAAGTCGATTGCCTGTGTCGTGGCCCCCTCCCCACCCCTGAAGCATGCCTTTTTCTTTAATGTATCTGCTGTTCATCCTCATCAAATCTTTGTCGCTAATCAAAAGTCCTCTGTCTGTCCATCTGCATGGCTGAGTCTGCTCTGTTTATTTATTTTTTTGCTTTTTCATTGTTACAGTTTTGAATTTATACCCGTGAATTCAAGTCTACATTAATTGCAACCTCTGTCTTTCTGCTCTATATAGTGTTGTTGACACATATTAGTAATAGTGTTTTATAGATCAACTTCCTTACCCCATACTTTCCATATGTAAGTTGCCCTACAGTCCTTTATGGTCCTGGAGACCCCCCCCTTCCTGACCTAGTCTTACTCAACCTCCCCCCCGTAGACATGCACTTAATCTATCTCCTCTCTCCTGCTCTCTCTCCCTCTCTCTATCTCTAGAAAACACTTAAGTATATTCAGTTCCTTCTATTCTAGATTGCAGACAGACTCGGGCTCAAGCACACATGCAGATGAAGAATCACACACACAAACAGACACACACAACCCCTAACCGTTAGCCAAGGATCATGAAGCCTCTTTTTGTCCGTGAGGGTACTTCAGTAAGTCCTCTGCTTTGTCCACCAATCCTCAACAAACAAACTGCCTCAGAGAGAGGTGGGTGGGGTTCAGGCGGGAGACGGGTTGGGGGGTAGAGGGGTGGTTGAAATGGGCCAAACAAGGGTGATGGAAGAAATTTAATTACTACCCCCAACCCCCTTCCCGCTCCATACGAGGACTCTGTACATCAAACACGATTGTAGGCCCCATTGTACTGAGTGGCAGTGCCCTACCCCTGCTCCCCCCATTCATAGAAGTATGCTCATTCAGAGCTTACTCACCCCCCTCCCCTGTCTTTCCCAGTGAAAGACACCCTATCTTCCCAGATATCCAGGGCCCGTCCCGAGCACACCCGTCGCGCCTGTCCTCCTACCGCTCCTCCCTCCTTACCCCCCTCTTCTCACACTCTGACCCTGCTACTGCTGCCCAACAGCTGTGAATCTGCATGCCACTCTAACTGTGCCCCCCCCCCGACCTTCTCCAAACCTTCCCCCCGCGCGCCTTCAGCTTGGGAACGTGTTTTCCAGTGTTGACTGTTACAGACAGTTGATGTGTTCCATAGACAAACAGGCAACCAGCACTGCCCCCAGAATACCTCCTCTATTCTGCATGCCCTCTCAATCGCCACCCCAACCCCCCACCCATTCCTCCCATTGTGGCCAATGATGGGAGACAGGTTTTCCCTTCTCTTTTTCTCTTTCTGTTGTCCTCCTGTCTTCTTTTAATATCTTTATCCCACCTTGTCCTTCAGTCTTCTAATCTGGTGACTTGGACAGCCTCGTCCTTCCTCTCTCCTAGTTTTGCTTTCCCCTCATTGTCACCCCCCCTGCTTCTCTTCACCTTTCTGTTATCATCCTCATCCACTCTCTCTCTCTCTCTTGTCCTACCCCCCCCCACCCCATCCACATCCCACCCAACTGCCACCACACCCCTCCAACCTACCCCTTCTTTCCCCTGTACCTTAATACCAACACACCCCTACCCCCTTTACACCACACCCCCACCACAAACTTCTACTCTACATCCTCCACACCACACCCTACCCCCACCACACCCCTCTGCCCTACACCCTCTACACCACACCCTACCCCCACCCCACTCCTCCATTCTAACCCCTTCACACTACACTACTCTGACCACACCCCTCCACACTAACCCTACCACACACCTCCACCCTACCACCTTCACACCCCTCCACCCTACCCCGACCCCCACCACACACATTCACGATACCCCCTTCACACCCCACTCTACTCCATCCTACCCACTTTACATTCCTGCACCCTCCACCCACCAAACCCTTCACCCCATTTACCCCTCACATACCTCCACCCTACCCCCTCCACACCCATTCACAGTACCTCTTGCACACCCCACCCTGTCCCCTCCACCCAACCCCTCTTCACATTCCTCCATCCTACACCCATTCACCCTACCTCTTTCACACTCCACCCTACCTCTTCCACATACATCCCTACTCACATCACACCCCTCCACCCAACCCCCTTCCACATTTCTGCAGCTTGTCTTGAACTGTTTTTGCTCATCTTCTGTCCTCCTCCTATTACTCTTTCTCCCCTGTACTGTACTCTTGTGCTGTTGTGAGGGAATCATTGCTGACACTGTGGGGCCGTTTGGTATGGAAGACAGAAACAGCACCGGTGGCAACAAACAACAAACTTCTAAACTCCCCACTCCCCACCACGACTAATTATTATAATTGTGTATTGAATTATTTCGTTTTTTAATACCCCCCCCTGACCTCCACCAAACACAATCCTCATCCTCCCACAGCTAAAGACTGACACTGATTTTTAATAACAACTTTTGCTTTGGGGTTCAGGGTTTTTCAATTTGTTTTTTTGGGTTGGGGAGATTAACACTAACAGGGATTTTGATGCTTCTTCATGGCTTCTTGCTTCTTGGCTTTGGTTTTTACTCATACGCCAAGAGGTGTGGGCAGGGGCCTGAGGCCGGGCGATTGGACATTGGGCTTCTCATTAACCTTACTGCTCACTGTTTGTCCCCTTGTCACTTGTGTTTTAGAGAGAGATGAGGCTGCAATTGAGAGCTCTGAGTTCAATGCCACTTCAGTAGCTGATGTGGACAAGCGGGTGAAACGGCGGCTACTTATGGGTAACTCTTTTCTTCCTCTTTCTATGTGTTGCCATGGCGCTTGTGCTTGTATCCCACTTTCCTCTCTTTTTTATGTAGTTTTATTTTGTCTTTTTAAATGTACACGTTTTTTTTGTAAAAATTTTTTTTATGATTGATCCATTTGATTTAATATTTCTTACCAACATGGTCAACCCCTAAGCTTATCGTTTTTATATAGGCTAAAATATAGTGAAAATACAAACTGAAACACTGATTGCTATACTCCTTCCAGCTCTCTGTCCCTTTACCTAAAGTATGTCTCGTGCTCTAGGTTTCTACTAAGAACTAACAGTTGTTTTCCCGGTTAGATAAGGCTTCAAAGATAGGACAGACACTCCTTAAATAGCCTACATTTAAAATAGGGGACAAGGTCAAGGTACTTAAATTACTTGAAGACGCAAATTACTATTTGGTGTAAACATTTATTGTGCACGTCCACTCATATAGACTACCGTATTTTTCGGAAATAAAGCCACGGCTTGTACCCGATTTCACAGTTTTTTTGTGGTTGTACGGATTATATTTTGAAGTGGCTTAGCAAACTAACGTTAGCTAGCATCGCTAACGACATTGGCGAATTAAACTTCGGTAGGTTATCTCAGGATTTGCAAGCTAGCTAATTTCTGGACATGCTGTCAACAACGGAAGTGTGTTACACACTGCTGTAAGATAGGGTGACCAGATTTGAGTTTGTGAAAAGAGGACACTTCATTGTGGCGGGCGGGTAGTAGTGTATTGCATTCCGCAATTGCAATTGCATCGACGAGGCAAAATCCCGGACGATTTTGGAATCCCTGCCGGACGTATTTTTTAGGTCTCGAAAAGAGGACATGTCCGGGTAAAAGAGGACATGTCTGGGAAAAGAGGACATGTCCGGGTAAAAGAGGACATGTCCGGGTAAAAGAGGACATGTCCGGGTAAAAGAGGACATGTCCGGGTAAAAGAGGACGTCTGGTCACCCTACTGTAAGATCGCCTTTACTTGTGCATTGCTTGGCAACTTGGTATCATTGTTCCCGTATCAAGTGCGGCATATATTCCAGTGCGGTTTATACTCCGATTTACAAACACAAAGCTCCCATTCTGGTGGGGTTTGGTTTATAGAAAATGCGGCTTAATTTCCGAAAAATAGGTAATTCTGATCTATCCAAAATGTTTCAATGTACTCAGAGAAATTACAACATGACATTGATGTAAATGCAGCTGGTACATCTTAAGCATTTGTTTGTAATTCTGACAATGCTTATAAACTTTCAAAGAAAGCTTCAACCAAAAGGTTTTCGTTGAATCAATAGTGATCTGAATAGAATAGCTAAATGTTGAACATGCAGTCATTCCATGAGGTATCCCGTATGGCTTACCCTACTTCCCTTCAATTCAAACCCAACCTTTCTTTAAATTTGTCTCCAGGTTTACCCTACAAGAGGAAGAAATCCATATCTGTTCTATATTTTGCTGTGATTAGGGCAATTGTTCAAGGGGACAACCAGTATTTGTTGTCCAGACTTACATAGTGAAGTATTTTATGGGCCCTTGTTCAATAAAATCTCCAGTCAGGAGGACGCAGTGTCAAGTAAAAAGCATGCCTATGTTATTAGAAAAAACTGTATTTTGAGTATTTTTTTTGTTGCTGCCTTGTGGAGAATCTTGACCATTCTCAAATCTTGCTCAGTCTCAAATCTTCCTTTAACAGTTTTTGATGGAATAGGGACCCAAGTCTTTCCATCCTGTTTTCCTCCCTCTTTCGTTGTCTCTCATTTGTGTGTCCTTGCCTGACCTCAACTGTGTCTCCCTGGAGTCTATCAGTGAGAAACACATATCATCATAATAACATCTCATCAAAACTGCTGTATGCTATGCAGGAGGAGAAGCATTTTTTGGCTCCAGTTACCTGAAGAGTTAAGTCTAATTTACAAAGACCCTTCCATCAACAGACAGCAAGTCATTTGAACAGGTCAAAGAATTAAACCATTACTCTTTTTTTAAACACTTGCTGTGCACTATGTCTCTGAGTAATCACTAACCAGACTAACCACTAAAATCATACTAAAACTGGTAACAACCCAACCCCCCTAATTCCAGACTAAAACCATCCGCACTCCCCTTTTAAAGCTTGGGAGCCTAAAGCAGCCCTGTTCTGCTGGGTCTCATCCACCGCTCCTCTTCTTTTTATTCCATTTGTTTACTTTGCAGTTAACAGGCTCAGTTATATACCAATTATCCCCCTACGTCACACAACTGTCAAGCATGCTCAACTGCGCATGTCGGATGCAAAAGACGAACTTCTCCCGGGTATAATACACTTGGAGTGTCAATCAGGTCATCATATAGTATCTCTGGCCACTGGATTTCTGGACAAGTACATTTACGTTTCATTAGTCCATGCACAAAAGTTACTTACCGATACCTTTAAATAGCCTGACCAAGTGATCGGGCAAAACTAGCATGGCTAACGGAGGTCACTTTCTCAGGCAAATGACGAATGAAACAGACTCGGTTAAAGAAATCCGAGATGCTGCCCTTACAAAAAAAGGCTATTAAAGTATACTATAAGTGTACTAAAAAATGGATAGTACACTTTTAGTTCACTTTTGATATACTTTTAAGAAGTATACTTAGAAAATAGTTAACTTTTGATATACTTATAAGAAGGGAGTCAGGTGGATGAGCGGTTAGGGAATCGGGCTAGTAATCAGAAAGTCGCCGGTTCGATTCCCGGCCGTGTCAAATGACGTTGTGTCATTCAATGGGCAAGGCACTTCACCCTACTTGCCTCGGGAGAATGTCCCTGTACTTACTGTAAGTCGCTCTGGATAAGAGCGTCTGCTAAATGACTAAATGTAATGTAAGTATACTTAGAAACAAGAAAAATTATACATTTCTTCTGGAGTAGGATGTAGACTACGTTTTCTTTTATTATACAGCAAAAACTGTCTAAATACTTTTAAAGTAAATTACAGGTTACATTTTTTTAGATCCAATCTTGTATATTCTAATTATTCATGTCTAGGAAAATATATTATGCATTGGACATTGAATCTTTTTTTTTACTGAAGCTGTAACCTTAATTACGGCCAAAACATTTTGAAGCCCTATACTCTTATACGATACTAATAATTATCCACAATGTGTTACAATTTGCTGATACATTTGCAGTTTTTCGAAATACAAATGTAACTTCATGAATTTAGTTGTTTTATTGTTTCTGCTTAGAATGTAGTGTTTTGTTGCGTGGTAATTGTCATTGTTGTGCTGGTTTACCATTGTAACCATGAGTTAAATGACTGTTACGTTTGATAAGAAGAGCTGTATTAAAGCAACATGAGACCCTACGCAGGAATTAGCTTCTTTCAGCTAATAATAAGTGTCACTTTGCGAGGGCCCCCGTTCTCGTCAAGTGATGCAAGATCGGTGGTGTTGGAGGGCCCCCTAAACATATAAATATTATAGTGAATCATAGTAAATGGACATTTATTAAGTTTACTTCTTGAAGTACTTACATTAATTGAAAGTATTCCAAAGTATATTTTGAAGTACTTTAGGAAGTATACTTCATAAAATAAAAGTGCACTACACAGGCTACTTTACAGTATTCAAAAGTAAACTTCAAATACACTATAAGTGTACTTTAAAGTGTACTAAATGACCTAAAAGGTGGGCCAATTCAGTTTACTTTGTACAAAAATAGTATATAAATAAGTACACTACTAGTATACTTTAGGTACCATGATAATAGTATACTTTTTATACTTAAGTATACTTACAAATTAAACTTGAAGTATACTTCTTTTTTGTAAGGGCATTGCTATCTTCAGCAGGCTCGTATCTACAAAAGGCAGTCCTCCCTGACGTTTTTAGTGTAGAATGGAGAGAACGGGCAAAACTAGTCTGGCTCGGGCAAAACTAGCCTGGCTAACGGAGGTCGCTTTCTCAGGTAAATGGGAGTCAGGTGGCTGAGCGGTGAGGGAATCGGGCTAGTAATCCGAAGGTTGCCAGTTCGATTCCCGGTCATGCCAACTGACGTTGTGTCCTTGGGCAAGGCACTTCACCCTACTTGCCTCGGGGGAATGTCCCTGTACTTACTGTAAGTCGCTCTGGATAAGAGCGTCTGCTAAATGACTAAATGTAAATGATGAATGAAACAGGCTTGGTTAAAGAAATCCGAGATGCTGGCTATCTTCAGCAGGCTTGCATCTACAAAAGGCAGAAACTGCCTTGCAAAAACTACAATCAAATCTGAGATTACTCAACGACAATCAGGCGAAAGAGACAAATTTAGCCGTCTAGCTCCATATACTACATATAGAATTCTGGTTGAACTGCAACCAAATTCGGTACCATTCGGGCTTAATAGTGAGTGGACAGGCTCTCTGTAGACGGGCTCTGGTTATAGCTACAGACTCCAGGGCTGCCAACTCTCACGCATTGGCCGTGAGACACACGCATTTAAACCATTTCACACGCTCTCACGCCACACCTTCTATATCTCACGCTGAAAAGGCAACGCCAACCATGTAGCTCTGCTACAATGTTGTAAACAGTAACAGACGAGGCAACATAGACGCGCTAACAGCCCTGAAAAGGGGCTGGGGGGGAATTGTGGTTTGCAGGAAAATTGTGGTTGGCCCCCCAAAATACCAAATCTCACACAAGGTTTTTGGAAAAGTTGGCAGCCCTGAGACTCTGTGACAGGCTCAGTGACAGATTCGGAAACAGGCTCAGTAACAGTAACATGCATTTTCCGTAACAGTAATAGGCTCAATAACAGGCTCAGTAATAGGCTAAGTAACACTCAGTAACATGCTCAGTAACAGGCTCAGTAAGAACCTCAGTACCAGACTCAGTAACAAGCTAAGTAACAGGCTCAGGTACAGACTCAGGTACAGTAACAGGCTTGTTATATACTCAGTTCTTAATCCATATTAATCTATGTATGTATATTACAAGATCCAGCCAGTCTCTCAGTCAACTAGTGTACACTTTTTTACAACTGTATGTACAACTTCAAACGTTTTTCATTTCCGACACATTCAAACAATCCCCTCAGTGAAATTTGGATAGCAACAGCAGCTAGGCTAGCTTGCTCGTAGCACAATTTACCAAGGTCAGCTTGTCCACTTCTTTTGAATGAACCATTTCCCCCTAGATAAATGTCAAGCTTATTATGTTTTTGGGGGAATATTTTCAGTTAGCAGATGGTACTGTTTGAATCGCGATTCCATCTAGTCTAAATACTGCCGGTGACCACGTTAGAATAGCTTGTTTCAAAGGGGGTTCAGCTTATTTCAAAGGGGTTCCTAATGAATGAATGCAATGAGTAGGTTAGTTTTAAATGCTTGAAAATATCACTAGAAGGGAAAAACTTAAGGTGACATTTAAGTCATATAGGTTAGGTTCATTCTACATTTAGTCATTTAGCAGACGCCCTTATCCAGAGCAACTACTATAGTAAGTACAGGGACATTCTAGACATTTGTATTTTGAATTGTACATGAGCAGCAACAAATGTAGGCTATGCTTTTAAATCTATGCAATCTTTATAAATAATAAGTAGTCATTTTTATATAAAATATACAGAAATATCAGTTGTAAAAATTCCAGTTCACAAACGGACCCATCTGCAACCAACGCAAGCAAGCACACCCTACAATTTCCCCAGAAATTGTACCCTCTCTAGTTTATGAATGTTATCCCATTGAGGGAAAACAACTATTTTGCAAGGGAATCTTCTGTACACTTTTTACTACAGTGATGTATAGTACGGGACTGTATTTGTGTGTGTGTGTGTGTGTGTGTGTTTGGCAAGTCCTCTCCTTACAGGTGCTGATCTCACCCCAACATGTGTCCACTTTTGGCCAGTGAAGCTGAAGGGGGGGGGGGGGGGGGGGATATTGTAGGTAATAAATGTAATCCTCCTCCTTTCTCAACCTGTTATCAGTTCCCATTATTTTGTCTTTGATCTCATTTTCCATAATTGAATTACTTCCATCTCTTTCTCTCTCTCTTTCTTCGACCCTGCCTGACCCAGACTCTGTTCCTCTCAGACAAGGTTCCCATGATGCTTCTCATCTCACACACTTACCTCCATGTTTGCTGCTGTGTACGTTCCCATCGCACATGTCTGTGTTATACAGTGTACCATGATGTGTGTGGGTGTTTAATCCACTCCCTTTGAATGCAAACCTTGGCAGATGTCAGAGTACCGTGTCTGTGTATGTCTATCTTTCTGTAGGTGTGTGTTTGTGTGTCTATCCTTCTGCATGTATGTGTTTGTGTGTGTCAGTCTTTCTGTATATGTGTGTGTGTCCATCTTTCTGTATGCCGTATGTGTGTGTATGTATTTGTATGACCGTGTTGTGGCTCACGTCACTCAGGCCTCAGGGTAGGGTGGTTGTCCTGCAGCAGTCTTCTGCCATGGCCGGAGCAGCAGCCTTGTGTTATATTTGACACTGCACTCCATGCTTCTGTGAGACACACACGTGTACACACCACGCAGAAGGATAGACACACAGCATTTGTTGTCTCCACGCTTCTGCTGCAGTTCACTCTGAAGGCACAGCCCATTGGACAGCACCAGACCCAGGCTGATTAAGATAGCTCAGGTGGCAATTAAATCTATCATCAAAAAAATGAAAATACAATAGGAAAAGACAAAAGGAGTGGTTAATATAGAAGGTTAATATTGTTATTATTGATTGATGTTCAGTCAATAGAAATGAAGGTATTGAGGGCTGAGTCCCAGCTTAAAAAAAGCCACCATGTGCAGGACATATTGGGGCAAGGTGTGAAAGGTAAAGGTGGCAAAGTACCTACCTTGCCTGAGGAGTCCAAATAAACCTGTCACCCAGGGAAAGATGTGGCCGACGGGAGAGAGTGAAGGTCTGTATGTGTGTCCGTTTGTGTGCGTCAGAGCAGATTGCGTGATCTCCAGCTGGGGCCTTGCCTGACAGCTAATGTAGGTACCGCAAAGAGAAGGAGATCTTGTTAGCTGCCGAAAGACTATTGTGCCCCGCTTACTCAGATAACAGACTGCACTGAGCTTGATAGGACTTGGCATAAATCAACTTAATAAAGCACACATTTCCCCCTTCTCATCAGACACTAATCAATAGAACATGTGTATTCTGCTCATTGGGAGTGTGTATATGCTGCGCCAGATTTAGGGTTGGAGGAGTGTGAGCAGATGTGTGTGTGTGTGGGGAGCAGAAGTCACGTCCAGAATAGTAAAACAAGGACAATTTGATATTGTGGGGACATTGTTATGGTCCTCACAAGTTTAAGTGCTACTTTGAGGGGTTTTAAGGGGGTTGGGGTTAGAATTACATTAAGGGTTGGGGTTAGGAGTTAGGGATAGTTTTAGGTTGAGGAGCTATGGTTAGGGTTGAAGTTAGGATTTTAGGTTAAGGTTTAGGAAAAACTGGATTTTGGAATAGGACTGAATAGTAAGTCCCACGAGAATAGTAATACAAACTGTGTATGTTTGTAAATCCCTCGTTTATCTGTCTCTCTATAATATCTCTATTCTTCTTCCTAACTGTCAGATCCACGGTGAAGTCTTAGAGGAAATAATGGGTGTATTTTGTGCATGTGATGAATGTTCTTGAGTGTGTGCATATGTGTGCTGGAAAGACACATAAGATATTTTTAGGGAGAAGAGGGGGTGCTGTAGTTAGAGAGCAACTAAAACGACGAGTCAACTCATTATTGTACACAAATGTATTTTTCCTAAAACACTACTCTCTTCCAGGAAATTCTGTGTTGAATTTGGTCTGGTCTAGTTTCAGAAGACGGAGTGAAAACCTAGTTATGTTACACTATACTGGGCCAAATTATGGTTGTGCGTTAGGTCAGTAATTGCTTTCTTGCTGAATTTTATACCACAGTGGTCCATAGTCAATGGTTTGGGATGTCAATTATTCCTTAGGAGACAGAGGGCCTTATGTACGTACATTCGCAAACATAGCGTTATTAGCGCCATGGCCAATCCGCAGATTGCGCGCGCTGTGATACTTCAGTTTACGTTGTATTTACGAAACTTTCAGGTCATCGGGTAATCAGCGCCTATCTCCGCCCACTATACCGTACGTTGCGAGCATTTAAACGTGCAATTGAATGGGCCTCCTTCTCTCTTTCTATTATGGATCAGCCACCAAAGTCAAAACAGTGATGACTGTTTGAAGTGATCCTGATGCCAATATTTATAATGTAGCGAGGAGTTGAACAACTGCTGGAATGGAATGTGAACGCTGAGATTCAATGTAATCTTAGATTTTTTCCAAGTAACTGTAACATTGCATGGCTGTTTAATCTGTAACGCGTAATGATTTCGTGTTCACTCAACTCAAAAAGTGTGATCCTTGTGGCAAAAATCCTATCATGTTACTTAAAGTATACTAGCAGTGTACTTATTTATATACTATTTTTGTACTTACTTATATACAATTGTTGTACTAAGTAAACTGAATTGGCCCACTTTTTAGGTCAGTTAGTACACTTTAAAGTACACTTATAGTGTATTTCAAGGTTTACTTTTGAATACTGTAAAGTAGCCTGTGTAGTTCACTTTCAGTTCATCAAGTATACTTCCTAAAGTACTTCAAAGTATACTTTGGAATACTCTAAAGTAACCTGTGTAGTGCACTTTCAGTTCATTAAGTATACTTCCTAAAGAGCCTCAAAGTATACTTTGGGAGTCAGGTGGCTGAGCGGTGAGGGAGTCGGGCTAGTAATCCGAAGGTCGCCAGTTCGATTCCCGGTCATGCCAACTGATGTTGTGTCCTTGGGCAAGGCACTTCACCCTGCTTGCCTCGGGGGAATGTCCCTGTACTTACTGTAAGTCGCTCTGGATAAGAGCGTCTGCTAAATGACTAAATGTAAATGTAAATACTTTGCAATACTTTTAAGTGCACTTTCAAGTACTTCAAGAAGTAAACTTAATAAATTAAATTATTCCTTACTTATATATTATAATGCTTAGGAGCCCCTCAAATTATAAGTCACTTAGCAAGAACTAGGGCCCTTGCATAGTTACGCTGTAGTTTCTTAGCTGAAAGAAGCTGTTTACTGCGCAAACGTTAACATTTATAGAATCCAGCTCTTCTTATGAAACGTAACAGTAATTTAACTCATGGTTACAATGGTAAACCACCATAACAATGAACATGCAACAAAACACTACATTCTAAGCAGACACATTTAAAAAACGAAATTCATGAAGTTCCATTTGTATTTCGAACAAACGGCAAACTTATCAACAAATTTAACACTATTTACGACCTTGCATCATGGGAATTGACCAGCCAATGAGCCACGCTATCTTTTTCACGTCGTTATTTCGTTCTTCAGTCAGTTTGACAGTATAACCTTCAAATGCATAATGCAACCCTTCTGTCTGCTTCTTTAGTAGCTTTTTCTTTTTTTCCATTAATACTCCAATTGATAATTATTAGTATAAGATTATAGGGCTTCAGAATGTTTGGCAGTTTTTCGTGCAGGCCCGCCCGCAGGCCCGAAACACTGCCCCCTCCTCCCCCAGTTACTACGCACTAAATGTTAATAAATAAATGTTTTAGACTACTACACATGTTATACATCATTGGAAAGCTACGATTCTTGTGCTTGTAGATACGTAAACCATTTCAAGATTGAGTGACAACAACAAGTTTAGTCAACGTCTTTGTCCAGTCACCACTTTGTAAACAACACCAAAGCCAAACGTCTCTACTTACCCTCAAAGGTTCCGTGTCGTCCAGGTATGCAAACAACACATCAAAACTTGATCTGCGTACATTCCCAAGGGTTAAAAGTATCTAACCATGTAAAGTAATTCGTCCAAATACAATGTTTTAAATTCATGAATAGCCATTATCCTTTGTTTCATTATGCAAGTTAGCCGACGGAAGAAACAACTTGTTCACATAAAAGTGTTATTTTCTCCGGTTAGCAACGGAGTATTTACGATATGAAGGCATCAAAATGTCCGTTGAACCCTCCCCTTTCGATTGACACCTGTTTGACCCAATAGGAGCTTCGTTGCCCCGTTGACAGCCCTCTAAAGCCAACTAGGTCTGTGCGTCCTGCCCCCATGCTTCAGTTTTTGTGTTTCAGTAATACTAATTAGGGATTTAGCTATTGTATATGATAGTTCTAAGTACCACCTTTCATTAGAGATAACAATTATGAAAAATAATACCTTTTTATCCTAAGTATTTGACCTTGGTTACAAAGGGTCATTTTGGAGTCTCCAAAACGCCTGGGTGTGCTCTTATAAAAACGTGTCAAATATGAATATATTGTGGTATTATGTTGTGTGTGATTTGAATTGGGTAAGGCTTCAACCTGTGGTCCAATTTAGTCTTCCAGCTAATACCTACCACCTCTAGGCCTCTTCAGGCCTCTGTTTTCACAACAAAATCTAGGCGGAAATAGAAACTTTCACTTTCCTTGTGTTCAAGCTTCTATTACTCAACACTAGTAGGACTGACAGGGGTCCTGACAATAGGGGAAATGACTTCAGAGCGTCAGCTTTCAAAAGAGACCATTTACATGCATGTACTCCAAATGGTTCAAGAACAGCTTTCAATTTACTTTGGGTATGCTGTTTAGGCGTTTTCAGGCAAATTTAACAGGATTTTGAAAAGTTAAGGTTACAGCTTCAGTACCAAAAAAGATTCAATGTGCAATGCATAATAGATTTTCATAGACATGAATAATTAGAATGAGATGGATCTAAAAAATTTAACCTGTAATGTACTTTAAAATTATTTTGACTGTTTTTGCTGTATAATAATAGGAAACGTACATCCTACTCCAGAAGAAATGTATGCCATTTTCTGTTTCTAAGCATACTTCTTAAAAGTATATCAAAAGTGAACTATTTTCAAAGCATACTTAAAAGTACATCAAAAGTGAACTATTTTCTAAGTATACTTCTTACAAAAGTGAACTATTTTCAAAGCAGACTTAAAAGTATATCAAAAGTGAACTATTTTCTAAGCATACTTCTTAAAAGTATATCAAAAGTGAACTATTTTCTAAGCATACTTCTTAAAAGTATATCAAAAGTGAACTATTTTCTAAGCATACTTCTTAAAAGTATATCAAAAGTGAACTAAAAGTGTAATATTCATATTTTAGTATACTTATAGTATACTTTAATATACTTCTTTTTTGTAAGGGATCCCCTCCCATATTTTTATGGGAAACTCCCACTTTCCCCTTGACCCTCACGTGAATGCATATGCATGACACGGAAAAAGCGCAATTTGCCATTTTCAGTTCCCGCGACAGGCAGTCTGCGCTTTTATCTCAGTGCGGCATGTTTGTAAATACCTTGCCATGCTTTTACGGGCAAATTGCGAAACAAATACACCTGAAGTGGGTGCAATAGCGTTAGTACATGAGGCCCAGAGTGAGGGTTTACCCACGGACACACACACATCAAAGAAGTGGTAGAAGGGATGAAGAGACATAAATATGTGGGTGGAGCTGTAGGGGGCAAAGGAGGGGTCTGCTGTGAAGAGGTGTGTGTGTGTATGGGGTGGGGGTAGTCGGGAGGTATGTCCACATCAATCAGTGTGTGTATGTGTCACGTTGGCATGTCTGGGTTCTTGTGCTTGTGCCTGGCCTAGGGGGCTAGAGCGTGGAGGAGCGGGGCGCAAGGCAGGACTGTACTCACACATGTCTAATGATAGGGCCCTCCAGGATCTCTATAAATCACTGTGATCCATTACCCCAGCTCTCATACACACACACACACTTTCCAAAGCACATACATATTATACACAGACACACATATACACACATCGTGTACACGCGTTGTTGAAGCACAGTGAAAAGTAGGCAGCAGTCCATTGTCTTACCCTACAGCACTTCATCAGATAAGTTCCCTGGAAGATGGATACCTCTCCTCTCCTTCCAAACTAAATGGCTAAATGGTCCAAGACTGCATTCTCTAAACAGCAATATGTTCTAGGAGGTAGTGGAGCCGGACATGTCAAGTAGGTCTGTAGGTTCTAATCCCCCTTCCCCACTTACCTCACTGCCGCGCTGAACCCCTCTGCAGAGGTGCCAGGAAGTAATATTACTTCCTGGTATTATTCTCAGGTTAGTTCACCTGTTTATATCTAAATGAGGCCATTTGTTTTTGACATCCAAACCCTTTTTGAAAGTATTTTTGTTGTTGTTGTTGCATGTTCTGCTTTGTTTATGTTCTTAATGACAGTTAGAGACAGGAAAGACAGGGAGACTGGGATGTCATATAGGAAATAGCCCAGGCTAGAATCGAACCTATGTGGTACACGCTCTACCCAGGGAGACACCAGACCCCCCCCCCCCCCCCCCAATCCTCACTTGACGTAAACTTAAGGTTAAATTGAACCTTATATGGATATAGTGTTATGTGTCAGGTTTCGCCACACTCAGCACTACTTGCAGTCTATTGGAGATCTTGGAACCAGGCTTTACTATGACAACAGTAGGCTGCGCAGGTGAGATTCAGTCACCGTTTGGATGTGTTTGCTCATGGATTAGTTTGGGCGATTTTCACAAGTCTGTGCAAACCTTATCAGTGCCACGTGCAAGAAAGATTTTATAAGGGGGGAGAAAAAAAAACACAGTTGCTGTTTCAAGTTTTCTCTTTACTTACGCTAACCTTTCCATTATTGACCAAATGTTTTCTTGCCGTGTTTTGGAAACTGGGCTACATTTGCTGCAAAATATATTGATCAAATCAGCCTCATTTGTTTATGTGTTTCATTTTTTTTACATAAATGTTGTCTACTGTGCATAGTCTTATTAGTTATGCTCAAAGAATCCTCTATGTTTATGATGTTTGTAATTTACTGTAAACTGTATCTGAACTCTCTTTTTATAAACAATCTGTCACTGTACAAGGTCACTAGCCAGAATTTCATGAGGCTTCTCATAGTGATTTGAAAATTCTTCATACACACATACATCCTCCTTGTGTGTGTGTGTGTGTTTTGTATTCCCTCTATGCATGTAGCCCTCTCTCAACCCAACTTGTCTCCCCTGTCTTTTGTCTCTTTCTTGGTTCAGGCAGTACACACTGCTCCTTAGATTTGCATCACGTTAGTGGGTTAGCATCAATGTGTTAACGGGCCTCCCCTCCCCATCCTACCTCATCCCGCCCCTTCCCCTCTTTTTCTGTTCATCACTCGCTCTCCCTCTCCTGCCATCCCTTTACCTAGAAACCTGTGCGGTGAACAACGGCGGCTGCGACCGGACGTGTAAGGATACCGCCACAGGGGTGCGCTGTAGCTGCCCTGTCGGATTCACCCTGCAACCCGACGGCAAGACCTGCAAAGGTCAGTGACAGTGTGTTTATGTTTGGTTGGGTCAGTGTGTTTCATTTGACGCGTCGTGCTGTTTGACAAAGCTGTCGTTGCAGGGTACAATATTGGAGCTTAGACAGGTGAAAGGACAGCACTGGATGGTGAACTGTTTGGGTTGTGATATATAGAGCTATTGTAGGGTCACACGGTCAGGGGCTAGTGCTCGTTGACAGAGGCATTTAACGGAGGCGGTCCGTTATCAGAGGCCGGAATGAGAGCCTTCTGAAAGATTGGAAGCCAAGACAAACACCATGGCCCGTCTCACTTCCTCTGGCATGGGGAATGAGTGGTCTGTAGCAGTTGTTGTTGTTGCCCTACCTTTCCGTTTGCAGCGTTCTTACTGGTGACGTCCGAGACTGTGGCTGTGCTGCCACCCCTGTAAACAGATGAGATTTGTCTGTGGCTTTGCTGTAAACCAACTCACGTGGCACTGAATCTCTCTGACCCCAGGATCTTGCCAGTTGAAAGCTGGGCAGGGTACACAAGCAAATCTATCAGAAAAAATCATTTGGATCTCAATTGGCTGAAGTGTCCACCTTTGCCCTTTGTATAGTTGCTGAGGTCAAGGTAGATAACTCAGCCTGTTGAAATACACCTGCCGTTGGATCTGTATGACAATGGGAAACTGAATCAGATTGCGTAGGCTAGAGAGTTACTCATTTAGATCTTCTCAATCAAATTAGAAGGGCTTCTTGTTTATCTCTGAAGGTTTCAGTTTTCATTTGAACCCATCTTCTCCCTTGGCTCCAACCCCATCTCCTGAAGATTGAGAGAGGGATGAAAGTGACCACCAAGGTCAACCTCACGTCACAGACATGTTCAAGTAAGAACTACACATTATCATGGTAACAAGGTATGGGTCACGCGAACATTGAAACTGAAACTGTATGTCTGGGTCAAGTTCTGTGAGTGCAATTCTATCATTGTGCGTTGTTTTGTATGTACCCATGCACTCATTGTTGTGTGTGTGTATGTGTGTGTGAGTGTGTGAATCTGGCGTCACAGTTGGAGAATGTGACATGTGGGTGTGTGAAATACTGTCTATGCCCAGCATGCAGATGGGGCATTGGCAAACTTTGAGCTGTTTGAACAGTGAGGCCCACGCTGGTGCTCTGTCTCTCACTCACACAAATACATGTGTGTATGCTTGCACATAAATGCAAGCATACACACACACACACACTGAGATAGTGCTACACGTTAGAGAAACACATCACATAGTCTCACACAGTATGTTCTGTATCTTACCAGACTGTGTCTATGAGTATAACAGAGTAGTAGCAATATACCAGAGTAGAACATTTGCTTTTCCATTGCAGCTTGAAGGATTTCCACCCTGTCTGTCTGTCTGTCTGTATGTTGATTTGTGGCCCATCTGACAGCCCGACATTTATGATGCAAAATAATGAAAAAATCTTTGTGAAGGGGGCGGAGGTGGGGAGAGGGTAGAGTTGAATGGAGAAGATGGATAGGGCCACAGTCCGGTTGTGTCCCGCCCAGATAATTTAGCTAAGCAAAGCCCCTGGGCTCCATAAATCCCACCTGATGGGCCTGATGTAGGCCGAGGGACATCTATCACTCTCCATAACCTGGGTACCTTGGCAGGAAAACATACTGCCATTTGCTACTGGTAGGCATGCACGCGCTCACAAAGACACACAGAGCACGCATTCCTTTTTACATTTATGCATACACACAGGTATGCACACACACTCACATATACTGTACACACAAACACTGTACACACTGTAACTCCATTTCGTAGCTATTGAGACATGGCTGATTGTGTTGTATAGACTATCGTATCATAGATTTTTAGTGTTTAGTGGTTTTCTGAAAGTAGTTGTTAGTTGTTAGTGGGGGAGGAAAGCGCTTCACTGTGAGGTGGTCTAATTTCCTTCTCCTGTGTGAGTGCATGTGTACGTGCGTGTGTGTTCAGCGGGGCGCCAGGTCCACATGGACATGCTCTGTCTGGCCCCTCTAACATAATCATTTCAAAATAAACTATTTAGGACATGTTTAAATCCCCCGTGTCTGATAAACGCTCTTTCATCTGCCCTGACAGACAAGGCAGCTCTCCCTCTCTCCAATGACAGATGCACTGATGCAGGAGGTGTTTCACCACAATGCTCTCGTGCGGGTGGAGAGAGAGAGGGGGGGGGAGTGTTTGTGAACCGTTTCCAGATGTTTGATTAGAAGGTGCTTGTTGGGGGGTGGATGAGTTATGGACGTGTGTTTTAACGTCTATGTCGTTCGTATGTCTGAGATGGTTAACAATGGCGCAAGCAATATGTGTGAGTTTGTGCAGTGTTTGCCTGTGTCCGCATGTGTGTGGTCGGTGCAGTGAGACAGAGCTGCTCAGCTGCACATTGCTTGTATGGGCACCTTAGACACGTCCTCACTGGCCTGCATTCCTCTCCCTGCGCACACAAACACACACGTAAAAACACACTAACAAACTCATAATCCAATCAAACGACCATGAAAACTATAATACTTATTTAATAGGCTGCTATGACTTTGTCATGGAGTCCTCTTCCCAAAACACACACTGTAATCTCTTCAGAAAACCATGCGAATGCCATGGCAGTCTCTTCACATGACTCAGCATCTGGGCATCCCCTTGGAAAAAATGAATAAATAATATAAAGAGAGTTGATGCTCTAGGCTGAAACGCAACGGTTAGCGTCCTTGTTATGATCCGACAATAGAGCCCTTAGAGACAAAGCTAACAGAGGCGCGGGAGGATAACCCTCGAGTACATACACGCTGGGCTCGGACATGACGTCTGGACACATTAGCCAGTAAACCCAGAGGGGGACCTTCGCGAAACATAGTGAACTAGACCTCCACCTCCTCCTTGCACTCCCCCGGTTATTTGGAAAAGTTCATGTTTCAGTCAGTGCATTCCACTTAATTGCTTTTTTTTACTGTAAATATTTTGTAAAACTACACACCTTTTTTTCCTGTATGGCTGTTTTTTTCTCTCTCTGCCTCCCCAAGCGAGGGAGCGAGCCGTATAGCCCTGAGGTGAGCTTTACGCGGGCGAGGGAAGGCTTCCAAATTCCTCTAACCGAGTGATTCTTATCCCCCGGTAAACTGCGTTTGTGTGACAATAGGAGGTTTATTTTCTCAAATTCTTTCCTACTCACTTTCTCTGTCTTTTTCTCTTGAATACTCTCTTTACCTCTCCCTTTTTTTCTTTAGCATCCACTCTCTCTCTGTCTCTCTGTTGGAACAATGGTGCACTAGGCAACCCCAGGATTTGACTTCATACACCCAGAAGTCATAGGTCATGGGTCAAGATGCACTCCGATATTCTCAATAATACTTGATTGTTTAGAACACCGCTAAATAAACAATTACCAATACTAAATACATGCTCAACAGTGTTGTGTTGACCTAAGGCTGATGTTAATTGATACCTGAACCCTAAATCTTTGAGAGTCTTTACTACTTGAGTTCAACACAGTGCTCAGCTTACACAGAGATACATTTTTGAACACCAGTTCCAACATCTTCCCAACAACCACGCAGACCGACAGACTAGCTGACTGACAGACATGTATTTATCAACAGAGACAGACAGCAGGCAAATAAAAAAGGTGATGGCAAGCAGACTGACAAACCGCTAGGTTGACAGGCAGACAAACTGTCAGTCAGGCAGGCACACTGACAGGCTGGGAGTCAGACAGTCAGGCAAATAAGTACACAGATAGAAGGACAGACCGTTGGGCTAACAGTAAGTCAGGCGGCCAGACAGACAGGTGGGCAGGAAAGCAGGCATGCAAACAAGCAGACAGGCAGCAGTAATACCATGCAATGGCCAGGCAAAGGCATAGGAAATTCAGCCTTAGGATGGGGTTATTGATCGCAGCGAGAGCAGACTATTGATCAGGCACTGTTACATGTCTGTCAGGGATTGTGTGTGTTTGTTTGTGTGTGTAGGGCTGTCTTGGTTGACACGACTCTGCAACATCGCATGGACATCAGGGACAGTGCCTCTGGACTGGCAGACCGGGGTGGTGGTTCCCCTCTTTAAAAAGGGGGACCGGAGGGTGTGCTCCAACTTTAGGGGGATCACACTCCTCAGCCTCCCTGGGAAAGTCTATTCAGGGGTTCTGGAGAGGAGGGTCCGTCGGATTTTCGAACCTTGGATTCAGGAGGAGCAATGTGGTTTTCGTCCTGGCCGTGGAACTGTGGACCAGCTCTATACCCTCGGCAGGGTTCTGGAGGGTGCATGGGAGTTTGCCCAACCAGTCTACGCATGTTTTGTGGATTTGGAAAAGGCGTTCGACCGTGTCCCTCGGGGCTCATGTGGGGGGTGCTCCGGGAGTACGGGGTACCGGACTCCCTGATCGGGGCTGTTCGGTCCCTGTACGACCGGTGCCAGAGTTTGGTCCGCATTGCCGGTAGTAAGTAAAACTTATTCCCGGTGAGGGTTGGACTCCGCCAGGGCTGCCCTTTGTCACCGATTCTGTTCATAACTTATATGGACAGAATTTCTAGGCGCAGCCAGGGCGTTGAGGGGGTCCGGTTCGGTGACCTCAGGATCGGGTCGCTGCTTTTTGCAGATGATGTGGTCCTGTTGGCTTCATCGGGCCGTGACCTTCAGCTCTCACTGGAGCGGTTCGCAACCGAATGCGAAGCGGCTGGGATGGGAATCAGCACCTCCAAATCTGAGGCCATGGTTATCGACCGGAAAAGGGTGGAGTGCAATCTCCGGGTCGGGGAGGAGATCTTGAGTTCAAGTATCTCGGGGTCTTGTTCACGAGTGAGGGAAGGATGGAGCGTGAGATCGACAGGCGGATCGGTGCGGCGTCCGCAGTGATGCGGAGGCGAAGCTCTCTATTTTCCAGTCGATCTACGTTCCTACCCTCACCTATGGTCGTGAACTGTGGGTAGTGACCGAAAGAACGAGATTGCGAATACAAGTGGCCGAAATGAGTTTTCTCCGCAGGGTGTCCGGGCTCTCCCTTAGAGATAGGGTGAGAAGCTCGGTCATCCGGGAGGGGCTCAGAGTAGAACCGCTGCTCCTCCGCGTCGAGAGGGGCCAGTTGAGGTGGCTCGGGCATCTGATAAGGATGCCTCCTGGACGCCTCCCTGGTGAGGTGTTCTGGGCACGTCCCACTGGGAAGAGGCCCCGGGGAATACCCAGGACACGCTGGAGGGACTATGTCTCTCGGCTGGCCTGGGAACGCCTCGGGGTCCCCCAGGAAGAGCTGGTGGAAGTGGCCGGGGAGAGGGAAGTCTGGGCCTCCCTGCTTAGGTTGCTGCCCCCGCCACCCGACCCCCGGATAAGCGGAAGATGATGGGATGGATGTTTGTGTGTGTAACAGAC
This sequence comes from Osmerus mordax, assembly GCF_038355195.1. NCBI lineage: Eukaryota > Metazoa > Chordata > Actinopteri > Osmeriformes > Osmeridae > Osmerus > Osmerus mordax. The sequence goes on along the minus strand of NC_090066.1, from coordinate 12,006,440 downwards.
AGACAGACAGGACAAACGAGAAAGCATACTAAAGGAGAGAGAGAAACTGTACAGGGAATTGGATAACTGTCCTGACCACTGCCCAAATCAGAATCAGAATCAGCTTTATTTGACAAGTAAGTTTGCACAAACAATGAATTTACTATGGCAGGAAGGTGCATATGGTAAACATATAAGAGTTTTAAATATGAAATGTTTAAATGTTCACTGTATGCACCTGCCCACCAAAGTAAATTCCTTGTTTGTGACCACTTACTTGGCGATTAAACACAATTCTGATTCTGAATGTAGAACAAGTTAGGGATAATGCTCCGCAGAAGCAACCATCCTCCGCTGCGCGTCGGACGGTTCACGCCTCCGCATCGTCCATTATCAGGTGATATTGGACACCTCGAAGGGCATTATCCCGCTTATACCATGGTCACTTGCCAACGATTTTTTTTCCCAAATCTAAATGAATGTTTTCATGCGTTTTGCAAAAGAAAATCTAACGTTTTTTAACGTTAGCCAACTGTGATATTTCTAGTCCGCTCAACTCATAGAACCAACACCGGCTTTCCTTTGGATGAGCTATTAGCCCGAAAGCTAACGTTATTGCTAGCAAGATTAAAAGGCAATAACATTGTGTACGGTTGACAAACAGTAAATATAATTTTACAGTATGTTTGACAAGAAGATTTGCTAGCTAACCAGCCATGTCACTGTCCCAAAATCAATATCAAGATTTTCACGAACAAGGTATCGGCCATATACTAGTACTAGGCTACAGTACGGCCGCAGCCTGTGGAGCGAGTTGAATCGAAAATGGATGTGAGATGACCGCATCAAAATTGACATATTCTCCAAACAGTAATTATAATTTTACAGTATGTTTAACAACAAGACTAGCCAGCTATCGAGCCATGTCATTGTCCCCAAATAAAATCTAGATTTTTAAGAAGAAAATAATCGGCCATGTGTAGAGTTGCTGCTACTGTCGTGTTGGCTGCAGCCTGTCTGCACTAACTAGATTGACTAGCGAGGTGAATAGTGAATGGGATGTGAGATGAGCGGTTACGTGACACTGACACACTACATTCAGAAAAGTAACATTTTCAAATAGGTTAAAATAAATATTCAAGTCACTCGTTGTAAATACAAGTTAGCTTGTTTAAGTCTTTCAAAATTGTAAATGGAGGCTTTGACTCCGTCCCCGTTGTTATGGTTACTTATTTCAGACACTTTCTACAGGCTCATATACTATGTAGCCAGCGGAATAATTTAGAACGGTGAAAAGACAGTTTTGCTGCAATTACGCAGTAGGTGTCCGTTATCACCCGATAATGGACACCCCTGCAGCCAATAAGAATCGAGTATTCACCCAGACCATGGTATAACAGGATCTAAATAATTCTAACCACTAATTTACAATGTAAAAAATGTAATGTAAGATATAAAGAAGAGTGCAATGTGATTGGTGCATTGTGCAATGTGCAATGTGTATCCATGAAGTGGATACAACCCCTCCATCCCTCTTTAGCTGAGTCTCTTGGCCTGTTCCCTGAACAAGCCCTCTTTCTTTTGACCTCTTTTGCCTGTTTTTCATTTGTTGTCAGGCTAAAAAACATTCCTTACTAACACTCAACACTTCTCCTCCTCCTTCCCTCTCTTAGTCTTGTCTGCCTCTATCATTTAAACACACACACACAGACAGTGCTTTATCATTTCAAGATGTGTGGACATTTTAAAGTATTTATTTAAGCTCAAAGCTTGTTTAAGGGCTATTAAAGCTAATTATATAGAGGGTTATTAGGCACAGGCATCCCCAGTGGCCATTAAACTTGGTGTGATGTGGTGACTGTGCCAGTGGTCACAGCTGCCAGACTCTTTCTCTCTCTATCTCTGTCTCTCTTCCTCCCCCATTTCTCTCTCCTTCTCACCCGCTTCCTCTCTTTCTCTCTCTGTCTGTCTGTCTCTCTCTCTCTCTCTACCTCTCTCTAAGTTTTCTTTCCGTCTCTGCTGGCAGGCATGTCATTTCTAACATACTGGATAATATGTCTTGGATACTGTGGGGAATTACTTGTGTGTCTTTGTATGTGTGAGAGAGTGTGTGTGCAGACAAAGATTCATGTGCGTGTGTGAACCTGGCGGTAGTGTCAGGGACATCCATCCTCTCCTGAAAGATAAAAGATCAGTGCTCTAACCAGAACTGAAAAGACAGAAGTGACTGATCCGACGTCCCTTAGGGGGAGAACAGAGCCACAGAGTGACTGTAGAGAAAGTGAGACAGAGAGAGATATAGACAGAGGCAGAAAGGGAGGGCAAAGTAGGGCAAACATTTTTTACAAAGAGTAAGAGAACCTACGTGACAGAGAAAGTTAAACCTGAAATGATGTAATAGGTTCAAGGAGTTCCAGTCTTCACCTATCCTCTTCCATCCCCCTTACAAATCCATTCTGCACTATGCTCTGATAGGAGGAAATCCCTTTTAACCCATCCAGATGGAGACCAAACCCCCCTGAGAGCCTCTGACAAGGCAGGAGATGCAGAAGGAGGACATATTTACTACTGTACCTCTCCCAGTAAAACTGTAAGGAGAGACAGGCCAAGTCATTGCTTTGTTTTCACTAAATAATACCTCCCAGCATTGATGCAGGAGAGAGAGCGAGAGAGGGTGTGAGAGAGAGGGTGGTAGAGAGAGAGGGAGGATGGCAGAGGGAGAAAGAAGGAACCCAATAGGGACAACCCTAGTTTGAAACTGGAAAAACAAAGCACTGTCAAGATGTCTCCTCCTCTTGTTTAATGTCATGCCATCTTCGTTTTCTGCTCTCAACTAATCTCACTTGGCTTGGATGGAGGATTGGACTGGCTGACTCACTTTAGCCGAGGTTAGAAGCAAGCTGTTCAGTCTCTGACTGTCCTCCCTTCTTCTCCCCATCTCTCCCCTCACTTATTTTGTTTTTCCTCCACCTCTTCCTTTCTTGTCTGTCCTCTTCACTTTCCCTATGTCTTCCCTGTATGTGTCCTGCCATTTACTCACACCCCCCACTTCCGTTCACCTCTTCTTAATTTTTTTCATCCTTTCACTCACAACCCTTCTTTCCTTTTCTTAGGGTTAGGCTTATATCTCTCTTTGACCCCAACACCTCCCCCCCACTCTCTCCTTTCCTCTTCTCATCTCTCCTATCCTCTTTTATCCTCTTCCTCCTCCTCTCCTCTTCTATTTGTTCTCATCTCCTCTCCCTCACCCTTCCTCCCTCTCCTAAAGTCTAGGCGGTCTCATGCCTGATTTACTTCCAAGTTCAAAGGCTTAGACTCTAATCCCCAGCCATTTTCATCACTTAGAGCACAAATCAAAAAGGGTTTAGTCTGTGTAATCTGCCATGCTATTGTCCTCTTCCTCCTTCCCTCCCTCTGTTCTCATACTCCCTTTCTCCTTTCCCTCTTTGGTATGATCCCACTTCCCTTCCGGTTACCATTTCTCCTGTTGCTCCCCTGCTCCTCTGGGGCAGTGGTGTGGGTTCAGCTGAGGGTACTCGGGGTGAGAGAGGGTGCTAGCGTGAAGGCTAGGTTTGGCATTGGCATCACCGCCCACATCAGCCCTGGGGGGAATCCCGCTCACTATTTATTGCTGATGGGCTTCTATGTGGACACCTGGAGTTAGAGCTCAGGTATCATCTGCTCTGGATCTCCCGGGGCTGGGGCGGTCCAGACAGATTTGGCACTGTCTCTCTCCCTCTCTCTCTCTCTTTGTCTCTCTCTCTTTGTCTCTCTCTCTCTCTGTCTCTCTCCCTCCTCTCTCCAGATGCTTCTCTGGCTGAGTCCCTGAGTGGTGTACCTTCCCTCAGGTACATGTACTGTAGCTACGCTAAGCTCCCTTGGTCCCAGGAAGAAAAGGGTGTGTCACAAGTTTAGACAGTGATAACCCCCGCAGAATAAGCCCGTTACCGTAGCAGACAACTGCATGCTCACACCAGAGTAATGTTCTCAGCGGCATATCAAAGAAGGGGAGGGAAGATAAAAACACACATGTAAGAGGGAGCACAGAATGACACAGATGGTAGGATATTCATTCAAAATCCAATCAGACTGGAGATTGAATGGAAGCAGTCTAGTCCAATGCAGTATAGTATAGTGCAGTACAGTACAGCACAGTATTGTGTAGTATAATATAGTATAGTTTAATACAGTACAGTATTAGTACAGTACAGCACAGTATCGTGTAGTATAATATAGTATAGTATAATACAGTACAGAACAGTACAGTATAGTGCAGTGCAGTTTAATAAGTTACATTCCAGGACATATCTGTGCTTTGTTAGCATGCATTGTGACAATATATGTGTTAATGAGGTTGACCGTGCTCTGCAACATATTGGTACCGTGGTCCAAACCTGTATGGAAGCACCATCTACACACAAACCCACATCTACGGGCTTGTGCATCTGTGTGTGCTCACGTCAACCAACAGAAAATAGATGTAACTCTAATGCTGTATTTCTGCCCTTCATCTTCTTTCTCCCCTTTCCCTGTCTCTTCCTCTCTACCTCCCTCACCACCCTCTCCATCCATCCAGACATAGACGAGTGCCAGGAGAACAACGGAGGCTGTGACCACTTCTGCCGAAACACAGTGGGGTCATTCGAGTGCAGCTGCCAGAAGGGTCACAAACTGCTCACTGACGAGCGCACCTGCCAAGGTCAGTGTGACTAGCTTCCATTTCCTATGATATGTATTTTGGGCCTTTTTCTTGGTTTTATCAGACAGAGACAGTTGAGATTGACAGGAAATGTAGACATGTAGAAACAGCCCAAGCCGGATTCGAACCCTAGTCGCTAGAGTCAGGGCCACAGCCCGTACAGCACACGTCCTACCTGGTAAGCAAAGTTTCCATTTCGAGTAACTGTGTCGCCTGATTTTGCTTTTCCTGTCTGAGACAGGAAATTAATGTGATCAATGGTTTTGTGTGGAGGGAACCTGGAAATGATCCTCTGTACAAGATAGGGGCAGGAGAGTACACAAATGATCAGTTGAACTGAACAATTTTGCCTCTGGAGTTATGTTGTTGCTGAACTCAAAACAACACACAGCTATTAGAGGGAGAGCAAGAAAGAGAAGGGGGGATGTAATATAGAGAGGAAGTGTGTGTGCTTGTTGTGCATGTGTATGTGTGCAAGTGCGTTTTGTATATCTTCCCATTTGCTTGTGTCGGTCGGCATGCTTTGATGGTTAATATGTCAGTATTGAGTGTTTTATGGTATTGTTCGGTTCACCTTTTCTCTCTCAAGATAGACAAAGACACACACACATATATACATATACACACACACACCACAATGTGAGGGAAGACAGATCAGCTAAATCCTCTTCATGACAATATATACAAAATGACAAATTATAACACAGGGTATTTTGAACCGTGCATTAAGCTCCTTTGGCCAGGGAAGTGCCCTTTTGATACAGCGCAGGGGAGGATGAAGAAAAAGAAGCAAGCCCATGCATCTCTGTAAGAACCCAGCCATTTGGCATTGATGCAGACACACCGTCTAATTCACTCCATGCCACATTGAATCTGACCGGCTGAGTCAGAATACCTGAGTAAACTGTGTGTGTTTAGCGACTCAAGAGCCATGGAGACCTACTGTATATCAATAAATGTGTCTGATCTTAGCTTTCCCAAAGATACACTGTTGTTTTTTCTATCCTGAACTCCCAAAGTGACTTTTACCATAATTGCATCAGCTTATTATATAAGTGGTGTGTGTGTGTGTTTGTGTGATTCTTTTGGAAAGGGTGGGTGAAATCCCCCTAAATACATACACACACGATGTATCCGGCCAATGTTTAGACTCAAACCCACTCGTTCAGGATGATTGTGCAGGGTGCTATTCCAAACATGGTCGAAAAGCCTTCATTTTCCTAGAGCTCCCACCTCAGCTCTCTGTCTCACTGGGTTTGGGTTCTGTTGTGTGTCTGGGCCCAAGTGGTTCATGTGTGTGGAGGAGGGATATTAAAGCAGTGTTTCAATATGTGTGTGTCTGTGTGTGTGTGTGTGTGCGTGTGTGTGTGGTCCTTGTACAGATATTGATGAGTGCTCCTTTGAAAGGACCTGTGACCACACGTGCATCAACTACCCGGGCAGTTTTGAGTGTGTTTGTCAAAAAGGATTCACCCTCTATGGATTTACACACTGTGGAGGTAAGTATCCGGTACACACTCCCAATCACAACCACTCACTCACTCCTTCACTCACTCACTCACTCACTCACTCACTCACACTCCTTCAGTCACTCCCTCAGTCATTCCCTCAGTCACTCAGGCACTCAATCAGTCACTCACTCACTCACTCACTTTGTGTGTGTTTGTTCACGTAGGCGCAAGTGTGTGTGTCACACACCTAAAATTATAAGGCATTGATTTTGACATGTGAGCGTTTTGTACATTTTGCACAACAATTTACATGATACTTACTCCTGCACACACACGTACACACACACACACATTTGTGTGCCTCTGACTTTCCTGTCTTTTTGTGTGTCCCAGACATAGACGAGTGCAGTATTAACAACGGGAGCTGTGAGCACAGCTGTGTGAACACACTGGGAAGCTATGAGTGTGTGTGTCCGCCCGGACAGAAACTCCACTGGAACAAGAAGGACTGTGTCGGTAAGAACCAGCGTGTTTGTGCACGTGTGTGACCGTGTATGTTAGCGTGATTGTGTACGTGTGCGTCTGTATAGCAGTGGATTGGTGGTTGTCATGGTGATGTGACTCTCTGTGCTCTTCAGAGGCGGTGAAGTGTATGCCCAATGGGAAGCCGGTTCCACGCGCCCAGCTCAGCTGTACCAAGAGCGGGGGTGTTGAGGTGTGCTCGCTTTCCTGCCCCTCCAACGCCCTCTTTCTCGCAGGTAAGAACACAATCACATGAGCACGCACACGCAAACACCCAACAACTTTAACCACGTTGACCTAGATGTTGCCTTGTCCTTCAAACATTTTCTAATCTCCTCTCTCAAATCTACTGGACCTTCCTAAAACCAAACACAAAAAAAAAACCTCAACCAGCCATTGAGTATTGTCTTGTGTTTCTAATAATGTTTCAACTGCATGTACTACCCCCGCCTGTTATCTTTTCTATGGTTTGGTTCTGTCTGGTAACCCTTCCTTCTCACAGCACACAGCATTCGGACAGCAGTCATGCACCTTTTATTAAAGAGAATGTGCTGCCCTCTAGTGGTGTGAGACCATCCTCACTTCCTCTGTCACACACTCTCCCTTCTCACAGTGAATAGAGCTCCATATGCCTGCCTGTCTCTATCTTGCCGGCCGAAAACGACCTCATGTGGCATCACAGCAAAATGAATGAATGTTTAACCTGCTGAGAGAGCTTCATAAACCCGTTGGCTGTCAATACAGGCTGTCCGACTGCGATAGTGCTTAGTGCTGGCTCCCAGTCAGATCAACTATAACATTCTTTAATCCTGCCATATTTCCATTGCCCGGCCTCAGATTGCTGCCGGGCCCTGTTTGGCTTGGCCGACCGAGTGTGAGGATGATGGATAGCCCTCCAGTAGAAAGTTAACTATTTGTTTATTTTTCTTTCTTACTGGAGAATACAAGGTAGAGAGAAATATGGAGAAAGAGTGTTTAAATTCCTGTAGTTGCACGCAGTACTGCTTCCCAATTAAATCCTCCACCTTTTATGAGTTTTGAAGTCTTCATCCCTTATTTCTGCCTTGCTGTGTGTGCTTGTGTACTTGGGTGTCTTTGTGTGTGTGAGTGTGTCTGTGTGTGCTCTTAACCGTAGAAGTAACCGTAGATCTATCACTCAACTCTTTCTCTCCCTACATCTGGAAGTGTGTTTACAAATGTGTGTCTGTGTATGTGTGTGTGTGTGATTGTGCATGAGTATATAGTGTGTTTTGGTAAATGGCACATTTCTTACAGTCAACTTTCTGCTGGGAATCTGTAGCACTTAAAAAGAGAATTTGAGGTAATAGAAAACGAATAGAAGTGTTAATACTCCGTACTCTCCTAGTACCCTCGCCACAGGAAACACACATACTTCCATCAGACAGTGAAGCACATACACACACACACACATTTTCTAAATTTCTGTCCCTAGTCCATTGAAATTTGATGAGTAGGAAACAGCTATTTCCTTATCATCAATAACATTTTTACCCTTTCGGTCCTAAAATGTGAGCGTGCATGTGTGACTCCTAGACTCTGAGAACAGCTACACGCTGAGCTGTGGGGTGCCCGTTCAACCTGGGAAAGCACCACAGAAGAGGAATGTCACAACCACCCTACTAACCTGTGCAGGTACCGGCACATTGCATGTTGCAACACACACTGAGCTAGGTCAGTTACTCTAAAAGAGGCCACTTCATCCCCAGTCCACCGGGCTGTGGATTCCTCCTTTTCATCGTTCCCTCCATCCTTATCTTCTCTCCCATAGCTGCTTAGTTACTTTGGGGCTCTTATCTCCATCAGCACTTTGTGGATGTTGGACAGGGATTAGGTAAAAAATCTCAGCCAGAGGAATGTGTGTGTGGGGGGATATGTGCATGTGGTTGTGTGCGCCTGTGACATACAAGTCACCTCAGACAGCCCCTCATCAAACAGACTACAGTACACCTCCTGCCCTAACAACCCTGATGATGATGATGCTGATGAGGATGATGGTTATGTTGGTGCTCTAGCCCCAGCCCAACTGTCTCTCCCCCTCTTTAGCAGAAGAAGCTAAATGGACACAGACACGGACGGGCACACATACACACATATAGTACAGACCTTCAGCCCTTGTCTTTGCTGTGTTCACCACCTCTCCGCAGGTCCCTCCTAACTACCTGTAGCCTCAGACAGACAGACAGACAGACCGGCATGCTCACAAACAGTCAGACAGACAGACAGACACGCACACATTATGCAAATTTATTTTAAACACTGAAGGTTATTGGACAGCTAATAATATCAAGATACTGTGGTGGTTGTTGACTTGTTGTAGTCAAAGTTGTTTTTTCTTGTATGTTGATGCTGAAGACATCCTGGCTCCCCCCATCAAACAAAAGGCTCGCTTCAAGATCAAAGATGCCAAGTGTCACTTGAGGCCCCGCAACAAGGAGAAACACAGAGATGCCACCAAGCAGAGTCTGCAAGGTACACAAAAACACACACAAAAAAGTCCACATGGACCCACGCAACCACACAAGTGTCAACACTATAAAACAAATGTAAATGATATGCTTTCAAAGGGATGAACATCAATAAGGAATTGAGTCAGCGGCTTTATTCTTCCTTTCTCCCGCCCTCACAGGCGGCCAGTTCCCATGCACCGACAACTGCCAGGTGACGTTTGTCAACCTCAAGTGCGATTCATCCAAGAAGCGACGGCGCGGACGCAAATCACCCTCAAAAGAGGTGTCCCACATCACAGCCGAGTTTGAGATGGAGATGAAAGAGGAGGAGGCCTCAGGTATGTGGGCGCACATGTTTGTTTTCTGTGCACACAAAGAGAAAGAAAAGAAGAGAGTTTGTGTGCATGCATGTATGATCGAAACATTGTGTCGGTTTTAAATGAACTCATAACACGATGAAGCCTGTCAGATTTAATCCCAACCCCGCCCCCCCCCCCCCCCCTCCCCAACACGCCGATCACAGACTCCTGCGACATAGATTGCGTGCGGGAGAGAACAAAACAGCGTCTGCAGAGTGCCATGCGGACCCTGAGAAAGTCCATCAACAAGCAGCAGTTTTACATCCAGTTCTCCGGTACTGAGTACGAGGTGGCCCAGAAACCCGCCAGGCTGCCCGAAAGGGCAGAGGGCTGCAGCACTGGACAGGTTTTAAGAGATGGAAAATGTGGTGAGCAAGGCATCCCGGCAAATATCGTCCTTACACAAGGCCTCCTGGTACTTGAAATCTTGTTACAAGGCATCCTGGGATGTTAAGACTTTTACATTTATTCATTTTACATTTATTCATTTAGCAGACGCTTTTTTTATTAATGAACATTTTATTAACAGCGTTTGTTGCTTACATGTAAGCAGATGTGCATTGAATATTTTGTTTTTCAGTGAGCTACTGTACCATGTTTGTGGTTTGGTACATTGGTGTGTGTGTGGGTGTGTGTGTGTGTCAGTGAGCTGTGGCATGGGAACGTTTTACAGCGGAGATCAGGAGCAGTGTGTGCAGTGTTCCCCAGGTACCTACCAGGACACGGAGGGCCAGTTGTCCTGTGAGCCCTGCCCCAGCACCGAGGGTCAGGGCATCACTGGGGCAAAGAATGTTTCCCAGTGTGGAGGTTAGTGAGTGTGTGTATCTGTGGTCATGTCTGTGTCATATGCAAGTCAGCAATGGGTGTAGAGGGTGTGGAGGTAATTGGGATTTCCTCTGTACCTATGTTAATCAACAGAACTTTTACTAATCAATAGAACTAATCACTGGATACTAATAAGTATATTCTTATGTGAATTTGATTTGCTTAGTTTGCTTGATAGTAGATTGTGTCTATTTGTCAGGTTGAATAGATGTTCGGGATCAGGAGAATCAACCTAACAAATAGACACAATGTACTCTTATCAATAGCAAACTCACATAAGACCATACTTACTAGTATCTAATGACTAGTTTATTGATTATTGATATCAACTGGCACTCTGAAATTTCTCTCACTACAAGATGGCACCAAATACCTGCAATTTACAGTTACCAAACCATTAATGGACGTTACTTATATCATGACAAATAAATGATGGATCTAATGTTATGGTGCCAATAGCCTTTTCTCCTTCCCATCTCCCAGGTCAGTGCCCAGCGGGTCAATATTCATCTGACGGTTTCCGTCCATGCCAGCCGTGCCTTCTGGGCACCTTTCAGCCAGAGCCTGGTCGCGTACTCTGTTTTCCCTGCGGAGGAGGCCTCATGACCAAGTACGAGGGCTCCATCGCTTTCAAGGACTGTGAGGCCAAAGGTAGGGCTGACAGTGCGTTGTATGTGTGTGTGTGTATGTGTGTGGGCGTGACCATCTTTCTTGCATCTCCCTTCAGTTCACTGTGCCCCCGGGCACCACTACAACTCCAGCACCCATCGCTGCATCCGCTGCCCGGCGGGAACTTACCAGTCTGAGTTCGGACAGAACTATTGCATCACCTGCCCTGGCAACACCACCACAGACTTTGATGGTGCCACCAATGTGTCCCACTGCAAGAGTAAGACCCCCATGAAAGAGCCCCCCCTCTGCTCTATCAGAGCAGTGTAACATCACATTGTCATGGGCTGCATTATTTTGCACTGGGCGGATTGAAAAGTGGTAACGAGGCACATTGATGCGACATACAGTAAACATTTTTAGAAATCTATAAAAGATCAATAAAAGAGAAGGTAGATATTGATTTCATCCACTGAACAGATAAAAAAAAAGCTAATGATCATCATATTGTGATACGGAGATATTACATTTATAACGTGAGTGTTAGCACTTTACTTCGATCTACGCTTCGGATGTCTAACCCTTGATTCTGGTGTGCAGCCCCCACTCACCTAATTTGTCTCTGTCTTAGACCAGGTGTGCGGGGGGGAGCTTGGTGACTACACAGGATACATTGAGTCCCCCAACTACCCTGGGGACTACCCCTCCAATGTGGACTGCATCTGGACCATTAACCCCCCCCACAAGAGACGCATCCTAATCGTGGTGCCAGAGATATTCCTCCCCATGGAGGACGAGTGTGGTGATGTGCTGGTGATGAGGAAGAGTGGTATGTGTGCCCCCCCACCCCACACACACGTACACACATACAGACACTAACGACAATATGCCTCCAACACAGCAATACTGACAGACACCCCTTGTTCAGAATTTCCTGGATTATGGTGATTACAGGTAACAAAAACGGAAACTAGCCTTTTGGCTATAATTGGGTGCATTTACATTTTAATGTACACTGTCCCTCTTGATAAAATAAATTGAATTAAATTGATTCTGCAGTCATACCTTTATTAACCCTAACCTACAGCTTAACACCAAAGGGTGACTACCTCCTATACCCTCCCACTCTTCTCCTTCCTTCCAGCTCTTCCCACCTCCATCACCACCTATGAGACGTGCCAGACGTACGAGAGGCCCATCGCCTTCACCTCACGCTCCCGCAAGCTGTGGATTCAGTTCAAGTCCAACGAGATTAACAGCGGGAAGGGCTTCCAGGTCCCCTACGTCACCTACGATGGTCAGCATTTTCTCTTTCATCAGCACTCACATTTACATTTAGCAGACGCTCTTATCCAGAGCTACTTACAGTAAGTACAGGGACATTCCCCCGAGGTAGGGTGTAGGATGTAAGTAGGGTGAAGTGCATTGCCTAAGGACACAACGTCATTATTGCACGGCCGGGGAATTGAACCAGCAACATTCTGATTACTAGCCCGATTCCCTAACCGCTTAGCCACCTGACTCCCCTTTCTTGAGACTGCTCATACATACTGGGGATAGTTTACCAAAGTACAGCATCCAAATGTTTTTGAGAGCTGAGATATTCCTTTCTCTGTCTTTGTTGATGTGGGTAAAAGTGTATGACAAATTGTGTCCCCCCTGTGTGACCACCTTGTATGTGTTTGTGTGTGTCAACGCTGTGTTGCGTTACAGAGGACTACCAGCAACTGATAGAAGACATTGTGCGAGACGGGCGCCTCTACGCCTCAGAGAACCACCAGGAGATCCTGAAAGTAAGTGGCCTTTCCCTGACTGGGATCTGCTTTCTTTACCACTTCCTGTATCTTACCCCACCATGTCTTGACGTCAGCCCCCACCCCCTTCTCATGTGCCTCTCTGAAGGATAAGAAGCTGATAAAGGCCCTGTTCGATGTGCTGGCCCACCCCCAGAACTACTTCAGGTACACAGCGCAGGAGTCCAAAGAGATGTTTCCTCGTTCCTTCATCAAACTTCTCCGCTCCAAAGTCACCAGGTTCCTCCGGCCGTACAAATAGACTGGGACTCCCCCGTCTCTCACCTCTTTACCCTGTAACTCCTAAATGACTCTTTTCCATACACCCCAACCTTTGACTTCAGCCCTTGTACCTCTATTTCTGCCCCTCAGTCCTCCTTTGCAAAGAGTGCCCCCCCTGCACAATACTAAACACCCTAATGTTTGCCCAACTTTCCTAACACCTTTTGTTTCTACCATCCTCGTTTTTATTCTAACAGTACACACCAGTTTTTTTTGTAGTTGTTATTTTGAGATATTTATATGTGTTAGAACTTGCAGAAGCCCACATCATGGATGTCTGATATATGTGCATTTACCGTACATACAGTACAGGCACTTAAGCCACAAGTGGAATGTGTGTTTGGGTGTGTATGCACCTATGTATGTTTTTATTTGTTTAAACATGTGCAAGTGCATACAAGTGTTCAAAACAATTATTCACAAGCAAGTACATGGATGCATCATACAGATAGATAGATATACTGTATTGTAAAAGATATGTATATATATTTCTATACATATCTTGTATACTCGTGCTTTTATACTCAGTATACTCGCAAGAGTTGGAACTGAAAGAATTGGTGCACTTAAAAGTTATTTTAAACAAAGGAAATTGGGTTGAGTTTCAGACCATTCCACATAAACTAATGCTTCATCCTGAAGCGCACGGATACAAATTAAATTTAGTCGAAAAAGAATTATAAGGCTGTATTGCAGATCTTAAAAACAAGATATATAAAATAAAACTACCTGCAAGCAACAGGCGTTACTAGAGAGAAATGTATGTAATGTAACTAATATTTGGAACTTTAATTGCACTTGAATTGTATATTGTAAACTGTAGAGAAAAGAAATCTAAGTTACATTTTCTTTTGTTCTGTGTTGTATAGAAATGTAACATGTTATTTGTGGAGAAGAAAACACAAATCTGTCCAAATGTCAGTCATTCATGACTCCTTGGTAAACTTTAGTACACACATGCACATGTATAATTTAAAGGGTAATGACACACAGTGGCTCCCTTCCCAAGCCCTGCCTCATTCCTTTAAGACTCTTTTGACTTGCTGCCAGAGAGAAGGGGCATACAATGAAAGGCTTCTTGTATGATGGCACTAAGCACACAAAACCCAAATACCTGCCTTTAACAATGAAGCCCCTTTCTTGACCGGCTCTCCTTCACACATTGCTTCCTGTCACTGATAAGGAAGGAGATGTACAGTACATTTCTGTATCAATATAACCCAACCTTACAAGCATCATTCACCTCCATACTATCGTTTTTAAAACCAATCAGTTCAAAATATCATATTGAAGATTAATGCCATTTCTACACAATGGGATGGAAGCAGAGATGTATTGTGTGACTGGATTGTAGAATATGAGGTGAATTAGTGAATGTAGTGACGGAGGTACAGTCACATGGGATTAGCTCTGTACGATAGAGCCAGCTAACTATTATAAGAGTGTGTGTATATACATAACATTTGCAGCTGCTATGGGTAGCCAGTAAACGCTTACTAATAAAGAAGAAAATAAAAATAAACTGTCCACGTAAATTGCCCCGACAGTCAGTGTTGGTACCTATTATCAGCTTATCACAAACATATTACAGTGTTATAACCCGGTTATAAAAACATCAACTCTTTGTGCTGGGCACAAGGATAGTAATAAATATATCTGGCTCGTATTCTCTAACCCAGAGGTCATATACAAGGGCCTCTGTCGTAGTATGTAATTGAGGAACAAAATGATGCAAAGTAGTGTCTGATCCCTGAAATGACCTAGTGATCCATCTCTTGTTCCAACTCGCATTGTCGTGTCATTCTCATAAGAACTCGGTTGTCACTGACCTACATTCATAACATTGTTTTTAGTTCAGTAAGAAACATTGTCTCCTGGCCGAGGTATGAGTGTTTGTCCCAGTCCACTCGAAATGGCTGCCACTGAGGTAGAGATGACTGTCTGCCTCCATTGCCGGTAATCAAGAGTTTTCTGATGATAATCTGTATGAAATGCTCAAAACATTTGAGATAGACTTTTCCTGCGAATGTATTCTTTTGCGTATGGGAGATTGAGGAATGTGTGTTTGTGAGTGTGTATGGGTGCCTGTTTATGTGTCATGTCTGTTTGTGTGAGGGTGTGAGAGACAAAAAAAAATATTGTATGTATGTACTTTAGTCCATTTTATAGAGGAATAATTTTAACTTTTGTGTTAGTCAGTTGTACCCAAAGAACAAAACTGTATCACAGTGTTGTGCCATTGTGGTGTTGGTCCATGAAAATTGAGTAAAGAACCAATTTAAATAAAACAGTAGCAGAAATTAATACACAATGCTTCTCAATCTTTCTGTTTTCTCTTTGTTCTGACCTTCCTCACATTATCTCAAAAATATGGAATTTGATGTTCAAATTATTATTTTAATTCCACAGATTGTTGGAAAAATTGAAGATGTAACCTTTTTATTCTGTATAAAATGATACTGTGTTCAGAATTCCTTGTGTGCAAAGAGGCCTACCCCCAAATCTGAACTCAAACTCGTAAACATACAAGACTCTTATCTTGGGGCTGAGGACTAAGAAGAGGGGGGTTTGTTCGTTTGTTTTAAAGAGATACTGTTTGACAAGGGTTACATGGAGACGCGAGGTCTGGTCACTATTTGCTTGACACCTATGTGGAGGAGCTTTTACAACATCAGGACCGGAGATTCTGCTGTTGTGTTTTAATCAGGGTTGATGTCGTAAACATGCACTCACACGCACACACTCAAACACGCACGCGCTAGGTCTATGCAAGGGAGCCAATGAAGGAAGAGCCATGAGAAATTTGCATGCCTTTGTTTTAATCAATGACTGTCAAGAGCGGTTCTGTTTAAATAGGTAGCTAGCACAACATGCTAGCGGACAAACTTTGTAGCACAATGGCGTGTGATGTTTTTGTCTCCTTGCTGGCTGGCCACAAGCAATAAAGCTTTCTTAACTTG
The DNA here is from genome assembly GCF_038355195.1 of Osmerus mordax. Lineage (NCBI taxonomy): Eukaryota > Metazoa > Chordata > Actinopteri > Osmeriformes > Osmeridae > Osmerus > Osmerus mordax. The sequence goes on along the minus strand of NC_090066.1, from coordinate 11,990,493 downwards.
TTCACCGACTGACTGTGCAATGCTTGATAGATTAATATTTATGACACAGATACATTCTGTCTCTAGAAGTTTTGCTACAGGACTTTGGGCCTGAATGGCTGGCAGTGATGACAAGTGTAATTTACCCCTTTCCAGAACAGACCAGTTTATAGTAATTGGAAGTTATTCATAACATGTGGTCTAGCAAATTATAAAATGAGTTATTCGACATATCACAAATCTTTTCATTTTGCTCAGTCGTTAGTGTACACAATATTCCATGGCTGCAGGGGTAGTTAGAAGCAACCAAGCTGAAATACGGCTCTGTGAAATTTAGCTGACAGTGCTAATATTGTCCTTATCTTTGAGTCTGGCAATCTGCATAGTAAATCTGAGAGCCCCATTAGAAATAACATCACCCATTTTAGATGACATAACCAAGATGTCCACCCCATTTTAGCTTATTTGGACTTCCCTATTCTACATATAGCATGCTTACATTTGAAGAACAATATGCTGGGTGATGTAAATGTTATAAGGGTTCAAATTATGCATACTTTGATGTGCTATAAATGGTAGGAGAGAAGCCTGGTTAGCATTTTATGCACCAGCTCATGTGATGGATCTGACAGGAACATCCACAGTTTCCTTCCTGAACTTTATAGGACTTCATATCAACCCTTTGGATCTCCAGGCAAATGAGACTGGTAGATGAATAGATAAGACTCAGAGCCCCCATTCCCCTTATCTTCATGCCTCCTCCTCCTTCTGCTCTACAGAATATATATTAGGGGGGACACATCCCCCCCCCCAATATTCAAATCTGGTCATATTCATAACTAAACGTAAAGGGCCCCTTAAACTCCCCAGCAGATTTAGTCACCCCCAATGTTGACTACATGGCTATGGCCTTGCCTACTCGTGACAATGAATACAGAGACTGATTACACAGTTTGGAAATGTTTACAATTACAACCGTGGGTAGATTCAATTCAATATAAGGGACTTTGATGGCAAGATGTAACCAACAGATGGCGTATTTGCACATCTACAGTAAAGGCCACTACTGCTTAAAGAACTAGCTCTTACCCAGTTTTTACATTGCTCTAACTGGCACAAAGCAAAGTAAATTATATTAAGGGTTGTTTCTGACATTCTGGTTGTTTCTACATTGTTTCTCCATTCTAAAAATCTAAGTATTTTAAAAATGTTGTTCAGAGAAGCATTTCAAGGTATCATACTTTTCAAACACTGACGGTTCAGAATCTACAGTACTGCAGTAAGTCTGTGGGATTTGAGGTCAGCAGCAAAAAGGATAATAATAAAACAATGAAACTCAAATTCAAGGGTCAAATATCCTAGATCCTTATTAGCATATGCATCATAACATAAAAAGGTAAATTAAATAGTGGCATGCATTGATTACACTATTGTCTGGATATTAGATCTGCTGATGTGGAAATTGTCACTTTGATGTTTTCCACACCTTGTTCTCCACACTGTTACTAAAATTAAAACATATATTTCTTAGACCTCCCCTTCTGCTCTTCCTTATTGTACTGTTCATCCGGAGAGATCTACAGTCGGGTGAAAGCCTTGAGCAGACCACATCAGAGAGAAAAAGAGAGAACTGGAAAGACCCAAAGCCCGAGCAAAAGAGGAGGGGGGGAAGCCAGCAAAAAAAAAAAAAACACGCGGTGCACGTTCAAACGGACCAGCGCGACTCACGAGCTCCTTATTCCACCCTTTCACCTACAAAACCACCTCCTCCATAACGCACCGACCCAACACACCGGGAGACCACCGTAACCCAAGTAGGTTTATTATTGTGTAATTGTCTTTTTGTCTGTTTATTGGGTGATTGATAAAGCTATGTTTTTAATTGGCGTGGTGCATTTTAAATGCCAGTTCAGTCATCCAATTCCGGCATGTTGTATCCTATTTCAGGCTTTATCGCCTCAGTAAATTATTATAGCCGTTGAAGTATTACTAGGTATAGGCCACCTAAATCTAATTTGTATTTTAATTGTATAAAAGCTATTATATATTATTTACTTATTTATTTTATTACTTTTGTTTGCGTGTCGATGTTTAAGAGGCGACAGAGTAGGCTGCTACCTTTATCTTCTAATAGATGGATTCATATTTAACATAAATAATGAACTTCGGTGGCCGTTATTTCCCAAAACCAACTCTGTGGCCGTCTGCATTGTAAACTATCGGTATATAAAAAATAACGTAGGTTATCATGAAATGCTCAGACGGAAAACGGAATGCAAACTACAAAAGTTTCTGGATGTAGTAATGGGCCTATTTATACACCAACACGTTCCCGGTGAGAAACGATATGCAATGCTTTCTGCCAATTGGACTATTCGCTAATCCTAAAGCTAGGGTATATGAAAGTAATCTTGTTTAGGCCTGAAATCAAAGTCATCCCTTTTATTTCACCCAAATTACTTTCCATTGCGAAAAACTTTTAAATATTGATTTATATAACTATAATAGACTTTTATTATAATATATTGTATATTATATTATGTAATTATTTTGCAGGCTATTTATTCAATATTATTAAAAAACATCCCTTTTAACAATATGCATTACCATTAAGTAAATTATTACCCAAATCTATATTTAAGCCTAATGTACAACTACATATAATGTCCTCTTTCAGCCTATGTCCAACCTAGAGAATATGAATGAAGTACAAATGCAAATGTAACTGGCACAATCATTAACGTGTCCACTGCGTGCCTACGCACAGAGTGTATCAATCAGCCCTTCTCCCATCCATTTGTTAAACCTTCCTTCCTCCCACAAGTCATATATTCTACTATATCATCTCCTGCTCAGGAAGGCTTTTTCAGTTGGCCTGTCATTGTTCCAAAATGTTTGTTCTCTGTTTACTGTCACAGATACAAGGAGACAAACCCATTAGTCTTACCATTTTTCTGACACACATACACTCTTTGAGTATGTATGTTACTGGAACGTGACGTTTGTGTGTGTGATAATGGGAATGAGATGGCGCACTGACTTCACACCAGTTCAGCAGGGCTCTATCACCAATATCCATCCCTGAAATCTGCACACTCCACCTCCCTCCTTCCTTCTCCTACCACTCTCCAATCATCTAACCATTTCCACCTCCTTCTGAGAGGTAGGTAGAACATCCTCTTTATATCTTTCTTTCTTTCTTTTTTTCTCTTTATTTCTAATTCATCAATCTCTCTGCATCTCTCTGTCATCCTTTCACTTTCTCTCCTTCTCTGGTTTTCTTTTTTTGCATAATTGACTTTGGCTGTTTATCAATCCAAATTTTTCTCCATTCTTGTGTTCTTGCGAACTCGTTTTACGTCATATTTCATTGCCAAGTACGGTTCCAATCCAAAGAGCACAAGTCACCAAGAACGCCAAAAATACCCGGAAGTGTTCTTGATCTGCCCATTTTATCAAAAATACCCGGAAGTGTTCTTGATCTGCCCATTTTATCGAGGATGCATCGGATGGTGACTTGGCCAGTGAGAGCGCATATGATTTCCCAGAAGTCATTGCAAGATGTCAGGAGAGGCTGACAAACTTCATAACTTCAAGTTTTTTACTATTCATATTTCAGCTAAATGGTACGTGAAAATCAGCATCTGAATGTGATGAAAAATGGGCAGTGTAGTCGCTGAAAATGTTCTTATTTTATTGATGAAACGGCTAATTTGTAAATTTGCTCTGACTTTTCGATAAGCTAGCTAGCGAGTCCAGGGTATTGCGCAATGGCCAAGAAAACCCGCATCTCAATTCATTCTCCGTCCTTGCGGTCTTGCAAGACTGTTCTCGCAAGGATGCTTGCAAGAACTCTCTTCTCAAGAACGCAAGTATGTTCTTAGCGTTCTTCGAATTGATAAACAGCCTTTGTTTCATTCACTGTCTGCTCTGTGCAGGTGTGTGTCAGTGGTGGAGGAAGGGGCATGCCTATTATGCTGCAGCCTAACATAGAGTGTCTGAAGACAGAGTGCCCAGTAAGGTCCCCCACCTCACCTTAACCCTCCCCAGGGAGTGGAAGCCCCAGATGTGCCCCTTGACTCATTTTAACCCAGGTCAGCCCGCTGTTCCCCTGATTTCACCTGTACTGCCTGGTGTCCAGACCAATCCACAGCACCAGTCTGCTTCTGCCTGACTAACTACAGGTGACAAACCCATCCTCCTGTATCCCAGACCGCCCTGCAGCAAGTCTTTTCCAATAACCAAATTCAAGGCTGAGTCCAAGCTCCAGCCTCGAGTGTGTGTGTGCATCACGGCCCCGGTGTCATGGCCTTCACCCTGTCTGAGATCATGGCGGCGAGACGACAGCAGCAGTCCCAGGCCCAGAGGTCTGGCAGCAGGACAGCCGTAGAGGTGGATGAATACAGCACAAACCCCACCCAGGCTTTCACATTCTACAACATCAACCAGGGACGCTTCCAACCCCCACACGTGCACATGTGAGTGGAGACGCGCATGCATGTATCGCATGCAGCTCTCTGTCCTTTATTTTACATCTTTCTCTCTTTCCTCTGGCTCTCTCACTTTCACTCTTTTTCTTTATTTAACTTTTTTCAAACTCCTTCACTCTGTCTTTATTTCTCTCTCCCACTTATCCACAAACAAAAAAACATCTAGCACCTTGAGTTCCTTCCTACACCAGCACAGTCTCCTATTTCCCCTTCTCCTCTGTTTTTCCCATTTTCCTCTGTTCCTCCAGGTATGCTCCCCTCCCCCATGCTGTCTCTCACTGTGTAGGCATATAACTAAGGCGATGTATTGGGGAAGGCTGGGCTGGTCGGGTAGCATACCTGGAGGAGAGCTTTCTAAAGTGGGCCACTGTTATTCACCAGGTCCACTTTTCCTCTGGAGACCCCACAGAGCTCCATACAGTCACAAGAACTCCCATAGGAGAACACACTTCTTCTCTGTTTCTTCCCTGTTCCTCTCCATCACATTGCTGCTGTGCCTTTATTGTGGTCTCACGCATATTTTTCTCTCTCTTTGATAGAGAATTATTTTCCTTTCTATGCAAATTGTAAGGTGGTGCAGAATGTAGACATTCAAACGTGTTAGTTATATTCCTAGTCTATTTTCACACTGTCTACCCTGTTAGAAGTTGAACAGATGAGCTCCTTTTAAAACCTTTATGTAACCAGAGCTGGTTATCAAGGTAAGTATGTTTTAGAAAATATCTGATATCTTCTCTTTCCATCACCCAGGGTTGATCCGTTGGCCCACGACACTCCCAAGCCGCCAGGTTACACGCGCTTTGTGTGCATCTCTGACACACACTCACGCACGGATGCCATCCAGATGCCCTACGGAGATGTGTTCATCCATGCTGGAGACTTCACTGAGTTGGGCCTCCCTTCCGAGGTCAAGAAGTTCAACGACTGGCTGGGTGAGACAGAAACTAACAGTTCTACGATAGAAAACATCACACTGAACACCCTACATGTCCATTTCAACCCCAAGATCCATGTATGTTGTTAGCCAGCATGTATTTCCTTGGAAATACATTTGTGAATTGTCCAGACAAAAACCCAGGTATGACGCTGTGCTGTGTCTGTTTTAAAAGCGCTGTCTAAACTGACAGTAGCCAGAAGAAACATTTCCCTGAGACTCTGGGCAGCAGGAAGGGACCGTGATAGGAACCAGTCTTCTGGGCCCTTCAGTATGAAATGAAGACAGTGCTACATTATTTATACTGCACATCTCTTTATAGTATTAGCATGGATAGTATGAATTATGTATTTAATAAGGAATTAAACTATAATCACTTAGTAGTAGATTTAATAAACTTGGTTTCAGGTTATATGGTCTTGTTGTCTTAATTTGGTGTTGCTTGCCTCTGGCAATGGCAAGGCACAACCTCTCATATTATTATTTATTAATATTAATTTTCCCACCCTAACTCGTCCCTCAATTTTTGAACTACATAGACAGTCGGTGTCAAAATGTTAGTCTTGGTCACGATCGCGTTGTTTGTATCCACGTGAAGGTTCCACTTGACGGTTTAGGTATAATTTAATTTTTTGTGGTGAAAAGTGAAGCTAACGGTGGCTAACTAGCTAGCCACAGTCACAAACGTCACTACATTTACATTTAGTCATTTAGCAGACGCTCTTATCCAGAGCGATTTACAGTAAGTACAGGGACATACCCCCCCGAGGCAAGTAGGGTGAAGTGCCTTGCCCAAGGACACAACGTCTTTTGGCACAGCCGGGAATCGAACTGGCAACCTTCTGATTACTAGCCCGCTTCCCTAACCGCTCAGCCACCTGACTCGCCACTAATGTCACAACGCCACACACCCATGCGCTTGTTAAATCTGGGAGATACCTAAAACTGCCAGCAAGACAGCTGCAGAAACACCACAGGCAAGGCCAGGGTGATAACTGGCTCTTTTAACATTGTGATAAAAAACACAATTGTGAAATGTAATCTACAATACGATGTATGCTGATATTATTAGGAGCATACATTAACCTTTGGAAACAGTAGTCTGCTATTTCACTGAAGCGTTAGTATCATGACATTAACTTCTGTTGGACGACACATACGACAGCAGTCTGTGATCCGTATTCTATCATTAAAATAATAAACATGCCTCACAAATAAATGTTTTTTTAGGATTTATTATGACATTAGATTGGAAGAAAATGATTTGTTTGTGAAATTATCATTATTAAGAGTGGAACGGTACATGTATCGTACCGAACCGTACGGTACAGGCATCACGGTTCGGTGCATGAAATTACACAGAGAATACACGGTATAAAAATAAAACTTGCGTGCAAATTAATTAATGTAATGCGGAACTACTGTTAGATACTCGTTTTCTTTAGGGACATCTAATCTGTAGCTCTGATTGGCGCCGCTGTGAGTCAGAGATAGGCTAGCTAGCAGCACTAATAACGAGTGGTGGCGACCCATGAGAGAAAGAGGACCCGCCGGCCTTTTTAAGATTGCAAGTTTGGGAAAACTTCGGTTTCCCATTCAGTTACAGTAGTACAGGCGAGAGAGTGGTGGATAAGACAAGCACTGTGTGTCGGCGTTGTTCAGCAGTTGTGGGCAGTGACGTGCAGTCTGGGTAGGCAAGGTAGGCACTGCCTACCCTGCCAAAATTCAAACGTAAACATTTTTATTAAATCATTTTATTTAATAAACTTGTATTTGTATTTTTACTGTTTATTCTTGTGATTTATATATGCAATATGTGTGTTATTCCAATTGTTTAGACGTTAGGTTGACGAATGTACCAGGTAGGCCGACGCATAATCAAATACAAAAAAATTGTAGAATAAGCAGTGCTTTTACTGTCCATTCACAACGGATGACAAGCGAAAAACTCACTTGCGCACTTCGATCCTGTATTCTTTAACATGTACAGCACCAGTCAAAAGTTTGGACACATTTTCCCATTCAAGTTCCTAGCCTCTTACTGACATCACCGCACGTCACTGGTTGTGGGCTATGTGAGTGGAAATACAACATGCTAACGCATATAACGCATCTGGCGTTATATGCCAAAAATCACTGACGCATTCACTCGTACAGGAACCTGGTTTGTTTTGCTTTTCCCTCCGTTGTACCGAACTCGTACCGAACCGTGATGTCTGAACCGCGGTATGAATCGAACCGTGACTTCAGTGTACCGTTCCACCCCTAATTATTATATACCTCTAGTTTTAAACCAGTGTAGCTCACTGTAACGCTGTACGTGACACTGGTAAGAAAAGTCACTAACGTAACTAACATCAGAACGTCACAAAAATGCATGCTTACCTGTAGTAGAGCATTAAAGGCCATATAGCAGGTTTATTTTTCCAACGAATTTGCGCTATTTGCTTGTTGGTAATAAACATTTAAACTGTTATCCATTGTATTTGATGTTGTTGGGTGTCACAAAACGGAATATAATACGAAAAAGTAGCACCTTTTTGCAATGATTCTTCTTTCCCCCACAATGCATTGCATGATGTCACGTTGGGGAGACGACCGACCAAAGCCCGCTTAGAGACCATTGAAATCGATTAGAAATAAACACTAGGCTAGTACCAGAGAATGTCTAATATGGTCTCTGCTAGTACCATCAAAACATAGGACATCTAATCGGAAATGTGTTTACAACGTCGGGGATAATATTTAATTAGGGATGATCTTGGGGGGATTTCTAGATGGGACTGGCAAGTTAGCCCATAGCTAGCCCATAGCTAGCATGATGTCTTCTTTCTAGATCTAGATAAGTTTACCGGTAGTACTAGTCTACTTATCTGAACTACAGCTAACGACATGATTGTCCGGGACAAGTGGATTTTTTTGTAGGGCAGAGAAATGTACCTGCCCCACTGGACAAGTTTAAACTCAAAAAAAATAAAATGCCATGTTACAGTACTTGCACTGGCCAGCTTGCAAATACTAGGGAGAGCCTACCTTAGTTTGCTAGCTGTATATAACATTTCACTGTGTCTTGCAGCTGTTTGATTGACTGAAATTATTATGAAATGTTATGTTCTCCTACCCATTTGCGTACTTTTGCAAGTCACAGTATTTCCAAGCCCTGATAGTGTAACTGAGAAGACGCAGTAATTCCTCTTTCAAGTAATAAGCCCCCGTTCAAGTGTTGAGCATTAAATTAGCTGCACGGTCTGTACAGATATTGGGACAAAGCTACAGTACAGTACATAACAGAAAGTGTTTCATTCTGCAGAAATTGTGTAAATGTTTAATGTAACAAATATTTTTTTTGTATAACACCTCAATTGTTATCATTTGTATAAAATTACAGCTCATCACGTTGGTCAAAGGCACAATCTTTATATGGCTGCGGGCCATCATACACATTAGTGGTTTTTGCCACCTCTTCTTCATCCAAGTCAGTCGCCATAGTTCTAATACTAGGCTGAGGCTTCTCTCCTCCACGAGTCCCCAACGTGACGTCATCGCCGATTTGCGCTAATATGCTAATGCTAACACCAAAAACGACAAAAACTCGTCTTTAACACCATTTGGAGACACCATTTGGAGATATTTTAAATTATATACATATCTTGAGTGCTTCATGTACCCATTAATCAACAGTAGTGTTTAACCTGCCATATGGCCTTTATCTTCTGGGAGATAGCTAGCTGCCTAAAATGGCAAGACAACTGCAGAAACGCCACAGGCAAAGGCCAGGGTGATAACATGTAACTAGCTATGTTTCCAGGCTGTGTTATCTACACCCTGTATTTTTGTACGACCTTCGACTGGTTAGCTCCTGCGATTCCCATACAGCGGTAGTCTAGCAGTTAGCTAGCTCAGCTGTACAATTTACTGGTCTGAATCTAGGAGCAAAATGGAGCACAGCTGACTTACATTTACATTTATTCATTTAGCAGACGCTTTTATCCAAAGCGACTTCCAAGAGAGAGCTTTAGAAGGTGCATAGCAGTGGCGATTTCTTTAAGACTGCAAGGGAAGCTCAGCGTCCCCTAAAATAAATAAAAATTAATGGTCAAATATTTACTATGCTTTAGGCTAACATTTTAAATGCGTTAGAACACGTTCATATCAAAGACGAGTTCTTTCAGAATCAGCTACATATATTAGCAGGTCGACTGACTGATTTCCTTCTCATACATTCCGGTAGCGTCACAGTGCATTTCCCTGTTGAAGCTCAGCTTCCATGGACTTCAATGGGGCTGCTTTTAACAGTTTTTTTCAGTGCTTCGAAACTATACGGTCATTGGATGAATGCTGAGATTATGTCCCGCCTCGGACGCTCAGCGTCTCTGGGGGTGAATGGAGGAGTGATGATTGGAGGGTCTGTCAAAAGACTACATCTCCTTTTGATTGACAGTAATGTTGTACTACAAAAAGTCACCGAAGCTGCAGCAACCTATTTCTTGGTATTTGCTTGGCGAAATTGCTAACCAATTTTCATCATACATTTCATACAATTATACACCACGTTCCTTGTTTCAGTTTAACCTAATTTCCACATTTCCTCCTTGATTAATATTATTTTGTTAGATCGTTCGTTCATTCAGAAGGCTAGGCTAGTGTCGTAGTGGTGAACTAGCCAGTGAATAGCCAAATAAATAAAACATTTTTAGGATGTAGGCCGAAAATGAGCTTCCCCTCTTTGAAAGATCAGCAGCCGCCACTGGTGCATAGGTCACTGATAATAACAAGATAGCCTCAAAAAAATTGCGGGTAGCCAAAACTTGAAGCACATATTGTGAACAACCAAAACAAGTGCCAAAGGGAAGAACCATAAGAGCATGTAGTTAAACAAGTTACAATTAAACGACATGAATCGCTGTAAGTGCAAGTGTACCTGTAGAAAAGCAAGCAAGCTACAGTAAAAAATATTTCACAGCGAGTACAACTATTTAAATCAGTTACCACTAACCAACAAGAGCAGCAAGACTCATTGTAATCCTTGAGGAAACTAACATGGGGTCCAGCAAACCATTCCTAAGTACTGTTGTACTCCTGGAACAAGTGCGTCTTGAGCCTTTTCTTCAAGGTGGGGAGACAGTCAGTGTCTCTCTGATGGAGGTGGGGAGTTGGTTCCACCACTGGAGGGCCAGACAGGAGAAGAGCTTGTGTTGGGACCGGGCGCTCTTGAGCGGTGGGACCACCAGGCGATTGTCTGAAGAAGACCGTAGGTGGCGGGTGGGGGTTTAAGGCTGCAGAAGAGACTTGATGTACTCGGGTGCAGTCCCGTTCACTGCTCGGAAGGTCAGTACCAGGGTCTTGAATCTGATGCGGGCCGTGATGGGTAGCCAGTGGAGGGAGATGAGGAGCGGGGTAACATGGGAGTGTCTGGGTAGATTATAGACCAGGCGGGCCGTTGCGTTCTGAATCCTATGGAGAGGGCGGGTTGCGTATGCTGGGAGACCGGCGAGCAGCGAGTTGGGGACTTTTCCAGGCAGGGCTCTAGACTGCGACCAATTGGTGTGACCAAGCCGTACTATTTTGCGTTGTTACTGGCAATGATCGCTTCCAGTAAACTTGGTATATTAGCCATTTTTCCCAAAATAAATTTCAAGCTTATATACGTTTTTGGGGGCAGCTGAGATACTGCCGGTGACAACATTGTTAGAATCAGCTTGATTCAAAGGGGGTTCTTTATTAGTGAATGAATGCAATATGAGTAAATGCTTAAAAATATCACTAGGAGGGAAAAAGTTAAGGGACGTTTAAGTCATATAGACTAGGAAAAATTTTACACAGGATTGCCCAATTTCTTCGTTTTGATGCAACTGTTTCAACTCTGTGAGGCTGCCATTAAGCCTATCACCATTCCCTCTTGCACTAAGGGAAAGTAGAAGAGAACCGTTTCAATTTACACTTCACTCTTAGAATTGTAAGTGTAAATGAGCAGCAACAAATGTATGCTTTTTAATCCATGCAATCTTCATAAATAATAATTACGCATATTAATTTAAAATATACAGAAATATCAGTTGTAAAATTTAAGTACACCCATGAAAATTCTCCAAATGTTTGGATGTTTGATATTAGTTAAAATAATAGGTTTGGAGGTGAAGGGGGGGTTGGACAAGCCTGGCTTTCTGTCCAATCTGTCTCTTCCCCTTTTCTCTTTTTCCTGCAGTTCTGTTTTCTCTCCCTTTCAAGCTCTCTCACATAAATATTTATAAACGAGATTCTTCTCCAGTTCATTCTCTTCATCTCTTTCTGTATCTCGCTGCCTCTCGCCCTCCACCATCTCCTTCTAAACAGACACACACACTCACGTAGCCAGCTCATTCCGAGGATGAATTTATCTCCCGCTGCTCTGTGGGTGCATAGTAGCTTTACAAAGAGATCAGGCTCAGTTTTAGGCCTGCATGAACCTCTCTGCAGTTCACTCCACCAGGTGAACACATTCAAACTATTTTTCCTCCCTGTCTTTCTTTGTATTCACTATAACTCTATATAGTATACTGTGTCCTGATTAAAAAAATAAACATTTATCTGTTCTGTTTTGTTTCCTTCCCTGGAACTCTTTCACTCTCTTTCTTTGTCATTGTTTGGAAGTACAGGGATCCCCCTCTCCACTCCTCTCCTACCCTTGTCCTCTACTTGCTTCTTTTTTCTTACTGGCATTGTGGCAGCTCCCTCTGTTTCTACTCCCAGCCCTCATTTTTAGCAGAAAGGTGGTTCCGGGGCTCCTGGCAGAAAGATTTCTTAGTAGTGGTGAAGACTGCAGGAGAGGAGGAGAGGAAAGGGGAGAGGATATTGGAAGAGAGGAGAAAAAAGGAGAAGAGGCAAAAGGAGAGGAAATGAGAGGAGGCAAAAAGAGAGGAGCAATGGATGACAGGAAAGTTAGTGTGCCGTTTATTTATGTTGGAACATATACAGTTCAAAAGGCCTTGAAAGCTGATCAAAGAGGCCATCAGTTGGACTGAAGGGGATTTGGCAGTCTCTATACCTTAAATTATATAGCAATTAGTCCTAGTTATTCCATTCTTCCTTTCCTCTCCAAACTTCTCTCCACCCATCTTCAAACTTTCCTGTCATCCATTGCCCCTCTCTTTTTGCCTCCTCTCATTTCCTCTCCTTTTGTCTCACAAACAGGCTCGTGAGACTGCTCACCAAAAGAACGAAGGGGAAGTAGCCTCAACCTCAACTTTCCTAGATTTTTAGCTATGGTACTAATGCTGAGGGATCGCTGATATTGCTGTCTGTCTTACAAGAACGTATCTATGCGTGGTTGCTAACGTGTGAAGACGTTGTGACGTTAGGCTAGCACTGACTTCCCTTTGTGCATACAAGGCACTTTTTGCCACAAAAACTGTATATTTTATATAAAAATGCATACTTATTATTTATAAAGATTACATAGATTTAAAAGCATATTTTTTTTGCTGCTCATTTACAACTCAAAATACGAGTGAAGTGTAGAATGAAATAGATGTCTTCTCATTTCCCCTGCAAGAGGCAGCCTCATAGTTGAATCAAAACGAATAAATTTGGCAGACCGGTGTTAAAATTGACCTAATCTCTATGACTTGAACGTCCTTTTTCCCTTCTCGTGATATTTTCAGGCATTTAGACTAGGCCTACTCATTGCATTCATTCATTAATAAAGAACCCCCTTCGGAGATTATTATACGACGTTACCGGCAGTATAAAATGGAATCGCGATTCAAACAGTAGCCTACCATCTGCTAACTGAAAATATGCCGCCAAAAACGTAAATAAGATTGACATTTATTTAGTGGAAAATCGCTCATTCATAAAAAGCTCACTGGTAGCGATCATTGTCAGTAACAACGTAAAATGTGATATAGCCCTGTGTGGAGAAGCTTCCCCGGTAAATTGTAATACTACAGTACAGTACTAGACTACTGCTGTGTTCATCTTGGTAGCGATTGTGTTGGTTGAATTGGATTTAACGTTCCGTTGTACGGTTCAGGATGAAATTCATTATTTTCATGAACAGATTGACAAATTTGTGGCAATGAAGTTCAGGTTAGTAGTCAGATAGACTTTTGATTTAAGTAAGGGGAGTGCCGAACATGTTCTGTCACCGTTTGACTTCCTAAACCCTTGTGCTGCCTTCGGGTCACATGACCCAAAGGTTCATAACGAACCATTGTTGTGTTTACCCAATTTTACCCAATACAAAAACAAATAAAAATAATTTTCTTTTAACCATTGCAATGTGGGGGGTCTGAGACAGCCCGACAGTTAAAAGAAAATGCTTCACTTTGTTTTTGTAGGAGGTAAATTTGTCGCAATACGACGGTGGGTCACAATGACTGATGGGTCAGAATGACCCCAAGATAACACAAGGGTAAACAGCTGTGTAGATGTTTTTGTAGGGTCTCACGTAGGCTACAGCGTTGCAGGGAGCTACACTGGTTTGAAACCACAGGTAATGATAATTTCACCAACAAATCGTTTACTTGTAATGTCATAATAAATCCTACAACGAAAATGTATTTGTGAGGAATGTTTATTTTAACGATTGAAAACATATGCATCATAGACCACTGTAGTTTGTGTTGCCTGGGCAACAGAGGCTAATGCCATGATGCTAATACTTCAGTGAAATAGTAGACTACTGTTTCCCGAAAATAGATGTACTTCCTTAATAATATCAGCTTATATTGTACTTTACACATCACAATTGTGTGTCATATCACAAAGTAAAATGAGTAAATAGTTATCACCCTGGCCTCTTTGCTTGTGGCGTTTCTGCAGCTGCCTTGCAGTAAAGCAGTTAGCCTAGCTATCTCCCAGAAGTTAACGAGCTGCTAAACTAATGTTCTGCTAGAGGTAGTCACGCGAGTTTTCGTGACGTTAGTCACTGTGGCTAGAAAGATGACCCTTTGCAGGTGTGCCATGGTGTTTTGCTGAACCATCTAGGTTATTTTGGCAAATGTATTTAAAGCTTTGAGAATTTCCTCTTTTTTCTCGAGACATGAGCCAAAGCAATCGAGAAGGAACTTTTCATTTTGGGGGCACTGACTATTTATATGAGAAAATGATTTGGTTTTGAAGCATGAGTTAACTGTTTTGGGTGAGATATAGGCCGTAAGGTGAACCCTGTTATCGTTTCAACCCACTCCACAGTCTGGCATCTACACAATCTTTAGCTCATAAAAAAGAACGAGTCCTGCTAAGCTACCAAAAAAAAGTTTGTTGCTGAAATTCCAGTCGATTGTCGATGCGTCTATGTTTTATGCAGAACTATTTTCTTCAGAGCGTAATAGGATTTTGGTGGTGCGGTTCGACACGTGATCCTTCTACACCAATAAGGTAGCTGCTTTTTGTCAACATGGATGGATATGGTTGTCAAATAGAGGATGGGACCTTGCACGTTAGTGTTTCCTATGTTTATTTTGCCGTGGCGGCACGACTACATTTCTGCCGCCATGGTATCAGAAATAGGGCTGTACAAAATGTTAGGACGTCTATGTGATTGTTAGAGTGCATGTCGGAGAATAGGATACGCGCTTCACACCGCAGTTGAGATTGTGCGTCTTTGAGAAGTCGTATAGCTAACTTGTCAGTTAATTTAAGCCTGTTATTGTATTAGTCTATATTCTTGCTAATTTAAATTAAGTTAACTGGTGATCTGTATTATTCCCCTGCTAGCTAAATTGCACATGTCTGTTGATTCGATAGCGATTGCTGCCTTTGCTTACATTTGTATTTTCGGTGCATTACTATGCAGAAGTAGTTTTAATTAATAAATAGTGGGTTTATTGTTATTAATTGCTACAGAATGCTTAGCCTATCAAGCTCAAATGAAGCAGACAGTGTACATGCTTTCGAGTACCTTAATCGATAGGCTACTGACCAACGTCAATTATTAATACGTCAATTAACAATTGGCAGCATTTATGCCATTTAGAACATACTTTATGAGTGGAAGGTCTCTAAGTAGCCTAACCTTATTGCTTTAGGGGAAATAGTACGAAAATATGTGAAATATTACATTAGTTATTAAACTAGGCTATTACATTAACCTGGGGGGGGGGGAGACAGACTTATGTCATTGTTGTTCATTCATTCATTCTTCCACAAATGAAAACACTGATCAACCATAAAAACAATCGTAATGAAAAATATGAAATATGATATATAAAACTGCACAAAACAGAATAAGGAATAACAGATTAAGGACACTCAGTCCTCACTGTCAGTGTCAGGACAGTTATCTCCCAGTTCCTCAGTTTCTTTTGTGTTGGCACAATTACAGCAACGACATAAGTCTGTACAACACAGTCCTGCAGAAAAACATGAACATCTGCCTGTCTCACATGCACTTTTGCAGCCGCAGTGTATCACATGCAAAACACTGTCAGGGGCCGAATTTCTGTTACGTGCAAGGTCCCATCCACTATTTGCCAAACATATCCATCCATGTTGACAAAAAGCAGCTACCTTATTGGTGTAGAACGATCACGTGTCGAACCGTGCCACCAAAATCCTATTGCGCTCTGAAGAAACTAGTTCTGCATAAAACATAGACGCAACGATAATCGACTGGAATTTCTGCGATGAACTTTTTTTTGGTAGCTTAGCACAAATCGTTCTTTTTTATGAGCTAAAGATTGTGTAGATGCTAGACTGTGGAGCGGGAATCGTTAGCTAAAAGACGTTTCGTGGTTCACCTTGCAGCCTAATATGACCTTTTGAAGGTGATCTATGTATTTGTGCCGAACCATATTGGCTATTTTGTCAAATGCACTTAGAGCTTTGAGAATGTAATTTCTGTTTCAAGAATTGAGCCAAAGCAATGGAGAAAAACTCTAACAAGTTCTGCCTATTAGCAAGCTATTTTTTACTAATGTTTTGTTAGCGATTGAATGGTAATGCAAGCTAGCTAAAACAATGTTAGTTAGCTAGGCTAAACTGGTTTTCATAGCAACAGAAATCAACAAATCATATCAGTCGAACTTTATTCAGAAAGGGGGGGATGGCTCGTGTAGGGTACAGTAAAAGTGAAATGGATCGCGTCTTTCTGCCTTGAAGCTGCGTGCGCATCATCATCAAGACCCCATCTATATGTAAAGATAACATCCAAGCTAACAATTTCGCCAAATCTGACTGCAGCTTTGTATGCCATATGTACTGTGTTGTGGTTGTTTGAGTTAAACAACTTTCTAAATGAATTACATGTCTGTTAAATGTCAAATCCAACTATAAATGTATAAAAGAGAATTTCAATCAAATCTAAATTATTTTTAAACTTAGAGGTTTACATTTACATTTAGTGATTTAGCAGACGCTCTTAACCAGAGCGACTTACAGTAAGTACAGGAACATTCTCCCCGAGGCAAGTAGGGTGAAGTGCCTTGCCCAAGGACACAACGTCATTTGGCACAGCCAAGAATCGAACCAGCATGCACCAACTCGGAGCACTGAGTTTCAACATCCATTTACACATTTTGTCTCTATTTTTTACTCTACTCTTAAGGCATGACTATGTTTAATTTAATGTCTGCACCTCTCTGTCACCAACTGTCTCTGGAGTGGGGGTTTCACAGGGTGTCTGCTGGTATAAACACATTAAATTTAAGAGTTTTTAAGACCTTTTAATACCACTTCCAAATGAAATTAAAGACCAAACTTATGATGGAAATACAGTTCAAAAGTGGAAATATACAGTAATCTTTCCAAGTAAACACTGATGTCTGTTCAATATGAACAGTATGGTAAAATGACAATAATCGGTTGAGTTTAAGAACACTGACTTAATGTGTGTAATGCGAAAGGATAACACAAAAATGTAATTGCTGTCCTAAATTATATGTATTATTACACTACGGTGGAAATGGTGGAGCAGAAACTAGCAATTCCATGAATCCCATAGAAACAAAGGCAAATGTGTAAGATGTACTGATGTGGAGCACAAATCATCCTAGAAGCAGTAATTCTATTGAGTGTTCTTTATTCAGATGAATAATCATTGGATTCAGGTCAAAAGTATATCACTTGAACTGGTTTCATCACTTAAGACACTCAAAGTCAGCAGCTTGGCATGCTGGGACATGGAAAGGATTGATATTGTTACTTTCATCAAGGTAGAAAATGTTGGTTTGTCCTTTTTCATCAATGTCCTCAAAAAAGCAATCTGCAGAGCCAGTAGACACAGTAGTCTGTGGGGTGACTGTCTGTCTCTGGAGCGCGTTCAGTCAGGGCAGGCAGGCAGGGCAGGCCAGCTGGATGAAGCGGTCATGGGGTCAGGGCTGAAGAGAAGCTGTCCAGCTAGAGAGGGGGAAGTCCAGCAAGGGGTCTGTGTTGCGGGTGACTGTCTGTCTCTGGAGGGCTGGCTGGCAGGCAGGGGCAGGCAGGGCCTGCAGGCCGGCAGGGCAGGCCAGTTGGATGAAGCTGTCTTGTGGTCAGAGCTGAAGAGAAGCTGTCCAGCTAAAGAGGGGTAGTCCAGCAAGGAGTCTGTGTTGCTCTCAGCATCCTCTGTTGCACTCTGTTGAGCAGGCCTATGCATTACCCTCCAGACCTGTCAAAGTGAAGAAAGGGTCCATGGCCTCCAACACGGCTATCAGGCGACTCCAGTTGAAAACAACAATGGCCGCCAAAATTTTTTTTATATTCGTAATGGCGAGCTGCGATTGGAAGCAAAATGAAACAGGAGCTAAAAAGCGAGGGTGGGGGCTTGGTCAGCACACAATTTTCAGAAAGCATGTGTGTGTGTGTCGCCATACTCGCACGTGTGTCAAGTAGGGTGACCACCTGTCCCGCTTTGCGCTGTATCGCACAGCATTTTCGATATGCAACGTGCGGGGCAAGGGGTGATAATGCTGTGCGACACAACGCAAAGCGCGACAGGTGGTCACCCTAGTGTCAAGGGGCAGGATGAGTCTGAGAATTTGGAGCACGTGCGCTATGGAGCAATTAAATTGAATTCAATCATATATTGACATATCAAGGTGAAATTGCGTATGGTACTTCAGAATGATGTCATCTTGAAGGCACCAAGGTTTGAAAAACCATCAATCAAAATTATATTTGATTTATTAACACAAAGATATTGTGGCACTGTGGACATTTACCTAAATACACTTTTTTCAGCCATTTTGTATTGCATTCCTTATTCAATTTGACCCTATAGAAATACATGTGTTCTACAAATCTGTAACACTTTTCAAGTCGATTGGATCTATGGTTCATGAGGAGAAGGGTTTTGAAGGTTGTACCAAATTTGGACAGTACAGCAAAATCTATCATGGCGGACCTTATGGGTTCTTGAGGCTTTGGGTTCCAATGACAAAAAAGGCATGTATACCAATTTTCAGGCATTTTGGAATAATGGGGCGCTGGGGAAATCACATAGACTTTGGGCGTGGCTTACAGCGCCACCTATGGGCGTACATGGGCCATTAGCGTTCTGGGAGTAGTGAGTGACCTGTTGTATCATTGGGCCAAATTTGAAAAAATCGGGTCAAGGACTTTTTGAGCTATTGGGACATTTAGCGGAGAAATATAATAATAAGAATACTAACAAAAACAATAGGTTTCCTCCTACCGGAGGAACCCTAAATATGAGAGAGAACAATGGTTGTGCTCGCCGAAGGCTTGAAATGTTTGGTCGGTGGTGTGCCGCAAGATTTTTCCAATGTAAAAAATGTGCCGTGGCTCAAAAAAGGTTGAAAAACACTGCACTAACACACACTTCTCCATTTAACCACACGCTCTACATTCACTCATCTACTTCCTTTTAGCCATACGGAATGAAATACATTGCGCATTTAATATCCATTCATTCACAAAATACTGCATCACATATTCGTAAACCGTATGACCATCTACGGTTTGTGTGTGGCTGTTCTTTGCAATATGGAAGAGTAGGCAATACCCATGTTTGTGTGTGTCCTTTCACTGCCATTTCTTTGTATTGTTGTGTTTGTGTTATTGTGTGTGTGATGTTTTCTGTGTGTTTATGTGTGTATGGAGGAGCACAAATAGAAAACAGACTGCTGTGTGCGCACCTCACTGTTTAAACATGGATGTCATTGTGTTCCTGGGTCATAGTCAGTTCAGAAGAAAGCAACTTCAGTTATTTAAGCTCTTTTGCCCTCTCTTTCTTTCTTTCGTTCTTTCTTTCTTTCTCCTTCTCCCTACACATCCTCTCTACTCTCCACTTGCTCCCTTTCTCCTCTCCTTCTATGTTCCACATCTCTCTCTACTTCCACCATATGTGCTCTCTTTCTCTCTCACTCTCTCTAGGTCCAGTGTCTAGGGTTTATGTCTTTATTTAGCTCCTATTCCTCGCTCCTTTGCTCTTGAATAATAGATGACTGACGCCTATAATGCTATTGCCGTGTTGGCACTTTCTGTGTTTGTGTGTGTGTCATTCTCAATAGTCATTCTCACTAGGAGGCAGGGTGGTGAATATCTGCCTGCCTTGCATCCCTGTCAGGTGTTTTACAGTACCAACATCCCCAACAGACCCTTAAGCCCCCCCCCAACACCCACCCCCACCCTGTTAGCTCTGTAACAGTATGGACATTAAAGTTTCATGAGTGCTGTCTTTTCCCACACTGTTCTCTCACACTCTATCCCCATCTCTGTCTACCACTTTCTCTTTCTTTTTTTTTTCCTTCCATCCCTCTCCTCACTCTTCTATCTCTTTCTTACTGTTGCTGCGTCTTTATATAGAAAAGGGCATTGCTCTAGGATATTACGTAACAAGATCTCAACATTAGAAGCAGAACAGAATTTGAAACAAACATACTATATTTGATCAAACCAGTTCCCATCTGTAGGTTTCCATCTCCACACAGTAGGTTTGTGCACCTTCAGAATGTGCCTCCTGCTTGTTTCTAAAAGTCTTCACTTTAAAACAGTTTCTGTTAACTTTGCAAAAAATATTTTGCAATGTGCAGATTCACTGTGGATCTTAACCCTTGTGCTGCCTTTGGGTCACAATGACTCAAAGGTTCACAACGACCTATTGTTGTGCTGCGACAACTTTACCCAATACAAAACAAATAAAAAGCATTTTCTTTTAACCTTCGCGCTGTGGGGGGTGTGACACAGCCCGACGGTTAAAAGAAAATGCTTCATTTTATTTTTGTATGAGGTAAAGTTGTCGCAACACGTTGGGGGGTCACAATGACTGAAGAGTCACAATGACCCGAAGATAATACAAGGGTTAACAAAGAGTACACATTGGAGAGAAAATAAAATAGTCTGATGTTGTTCTTTCTTTCTCTTTCAGACTATTTTCTTTCTTTCTCCTTGTCTTTCTCCCTTCGAAGTGTATCGTTTCCTCCCTGTTTCTTGGTCAGTCTATGCAGTACCGCTCATTCACTGTTCTGATGGTCTATCCCTGTGTCTGTTCCAGCACTCTAATCCCGATCCAAGATGGCGCCGATGATGGCTGCCTCGGTTGCTAGGTGCGCTCTGTTTTGTCTTGTTTTGTCTGTTAATTCAGTGTTCTGCCAAGATTTCCGGGGTTCTCTAACAAGAGAAGTACTTCTAAACATCAGGACTACAACTCCTGTGGATTTGTTTCCCACTTTTCTGCTTCCAGCGGCAGATTTAGTGGGAATTCTAGCCAGTGCCGCGCTAGGCTTTGCTAATGCATTGAAACGCCTTAGAAGGGGAAAGTGAGCGGGAGCGTTAGATCGGCTTCGCAGATGTGGAATCCGAACAGTGCTTCCAAGTTTTTTCCTCTCCAACGTACGTTCACTGTGCAATAAAATGGACGAACTTCAGCTACTGATGGTGAAAAACAGAGACTTTCTTTCATCTTCGGTTTTGTGCTTCACGGAGACATGGCTGTGCGATTTGATCCCGGACAGTGCATTACATCTGGCAGGCTCGTGAGACCTGACCGGGACATTGCACTCTCCGGCAAAACCAAAGGCGGTGGTATTTGTTTCTACATCAACAGTGGCTGGTGTGTAGATGTGACATTGATTCTGCAACATTGTTCTTCGGATCTGGAATCATTTTTTATAAACTGTAAACCTTTTTACTCGCCACGAGAATTTGCGTCACTCATTTTGGTCGGTGTTTACATGGCACCGGGTCCACAGGTTAAAGAGGCCCAACGCATGCTCGCCGAACAGATTCTGAGTGTGGAGCGAGCAAACCCGGATTCCCTTGTTATCGTACTCGACGACTTTAACAAAGGTAATCTCAGCCACGAACTCCCTAAATGCAGACAATTCATCAAATGCCCAACCAGAGAAGAGAACACTCTGGATCACTGCTACACTACAGTCAGTAGAGCCTACCATGCCGTCCCTCGTGCAGCACTGGGTCACTCTAACCATACCATGGTCCATCTGATTCCTGCATACAGGCAGAAATTAAAGCTCTGTAAACCTGTTGTGAGGACATCAAAACAGTGGACGAGTGAGGCTATGGAGGATCTGCGGGCGTGCTTGGACTGTACTGACTGGGATATGTTCACGACTGCTACCAATAGTCTGGATGAACTCACAGAGGCTGTGACATCATACATCAGCTTCTGTGAGGACTGCTGTATTCCAACACGCACCAGGGTGAACTTCAATAACGACAAGCCCTGGTTCTCAGCAGAGCTCAGAAGGTTGAGGTCAGAGAAGGAGGAAGCATTTCGGAGTGGGGATAGAGACAGATTCAAGGAGTCGAAGAACAGGTTTAGCAAGGCGGTGAGAGAGGCTAAACGACTGTACTCAGAGAGACTGAAGCATCAGTTCTCTGCTAACGACTCTGCTTCTGTCTGGAGAGGGCTCAGGCAGATCACCAACTACAAGCCCAGAGCCCCCCACTCCACTAACGACTCCCGCCTGGCCAACGACCTGAATGAGTTCTACTGTAGATTTGAAAGACAATTGGACTGTCCTGATCTACCCCTTCCCACCCACGGGGCCTCCTCCCTCACCCCCTCTACAGTGACAACTCTCTCCATTCAGGAGGGTGAAGTTAACAGACTTTTCAAGAGGCAGAACCCCCGCAAAGCAGCTGGGCCGGACTCTGTCTCTCCTGCCACCCTCAAGCACTGCGCTGACCAGCTGTCTCCGGTGTTCACCTACATCTTTAACACCTCTCTGGAGACATGCCATGTGCCAGCCTGTCTCAAGTCCTCCACCATCATCCCTGTGCCCAAAAAGCCAAGGCCAACAGGACTCAATGACTACAGACCCGTCGCCCTGACCTCTGTGGTAATGAAGTCTTTTGAGTGCCTTGTGCTGGCACACCTCAAAGCCATCACAGACCCTTTCCTGGACCCACTGCAGTTTGCCTACAGAGCCAACAGATCTGTGGATGACGCCGTTAACATGGCCCTCCACTTCACCCTACAGCACCTGGACTCCCCAGCATCCTATGCCAGGATCCTGTTTGTGGACTTCAGCTCTGCCTTCAACACCATCATCCCTGCCATGCTTCAGGACAAGCTCTCCCAGCTGAACGTGCCCGTCTCCACCTGCAGGTGGATCACAGACTTCCTGTCTGACAGGAAGCAGTGCGTTAAGCTGGGAACACAAGTCTCTGACTCCCGGTCCATCAGCACCGGATCTCCTCAGGGCTGCGTCCTTTCCCCTCTGCTCTTCTCCCTGTACACCAACAGCTGCACCTCCAGTCATCCGTCTGTCAAACTTCTGAAGTTTGCGGACGACACCACCCTCATTGGGCTCATCGCTGACGGGGATGAGTCTGACTATAGGTGGGAAGCTGACAACCTGGTGACCTGGTGTAGCCAGAACAACTTGGAGCTCAATGCTCTTAAGACAGTGGAGATGGTTGTGGACTTCAGGAAGAATACAGCCCATCTCACCCCCATCACCCTGTGCGACTCCCCAGTCAACACTGTGGAGTCCTTCCGCTTCCTGGGCACCATCCTCTCCCAGGACCTCAAGTGGGAACTGAACATCAGCTCCCTCACCAAAAAAGCACAACAGAGGATGTACTTCCTACGGCAGCTGAAGAAATTCAACCTACCAAAGACAATGATGGTGCACTTCTACACAGCCATCATTGAGTCCATCCTCACCTCTTCCATCACCGTCTGGTACGCTGCTGCCACTGCCAAGGACAAGAGCAGACTGCAGCGTATCATCCGCACTGCTGAGAAGGTGATCGGCTGCAATCTGTCTACCCTCGAGGACCTGCACACCTCGAGGACCCTGAGGCGTGCGAGGAAGATTGTGGCCGACCCCTCCCACCCTGGTCACTCCCTGTTCCAGCTACTCCCCTTTGGCAGAAGGCTGCGGTCCATCAGGACCAAAACCTCACGCCATAAGAACAGTTTATTTCCATCTGCTACTGGCCTCTTCAACAAGGCCAAGGACTCCCATTGACATTCATTCACTTATTTAACTATTATAAGTCCATCTAATGGCAATTCAGTATGCATAAGCCACTTTATCTCAGTATCGGATTGCACTATGTTGACCATTCACGCTGCTCATTATTCTTATTTTTATATATATTTTATTTCATATTTAAATTGTTGTATTCTTAGATTGTTTAGTTCTTAGAAATAGTTAAACTTTTGTACCTTTACTTAATTTAAGATCTGTATATGTTTAGTGTTTTGCACCTCCCTGCCACAGTAAATTCCGTGTTTGTATAACATACATGGCGAATAAACCGAATTCTGATTCTAACTTGTCCTCGATGTGGCTTGAAAACATGGCCCCTGCCTTCAGACACGTGAGCTAGTGCGATACGAGAAGCATGTCATTATGCTGTTAGTTGATATGCTGCATACATGTGATAAGCCTGGATATGGAAGCGGAAAGCGGAGAAGAAGAGAAACAGTAGAGACCACCTACAAAGCAGGAGACAATGCTGTATTTCTGACTTTGTGATAGAGAGTAGTGAGTTTGTGTGGCTTTGTTTAAATCCCCACAAGGATATCAAAAAACATAAAAACCAAAACACTTTAGTGGGCACATTTTCTTTTTCCCCACAACTTCAAGTTGTCTTCTCAACTGCAAAATGCCGTTCACACACACACACAAAGGTCTGTAATCCCCCTCAACATGCCACAAATTTGGAAATAACTGGTATTTTCCTCCTCAAAGAGTAGGGACCACCCATTGGAACTCTGGAACAATGGTAGCATGAGTGCCGGAAGCTTCCCTTGGAGCACTAAACACACACACAGTTGACTTGCAGTTTTGTAAGGATGAGAAGGATTTTTGGTTGATAGTGAGGTCCAATGGAGAAAGCTCAATCCTGTGTATTTGGTCAAGCACAGGCCCCCCCCTACACTGCAGATCAGTGGACCCCAGCACAGACACGCACACACACACACACACCGGAAGGGACTAGGCAAGGGATAATGGGGATGAAGACAGATGGAGAAAGAGACTGAGTCAGTTTCTATTGGGAATAATGAATATTGCTGAAAACTATGACATGCTTCAACACTGCGTGAGACGGATGCGTGTTGGCATGTGTGCGCAGTGGATTGCTTGTGTGCAATGTTTTTGTTTGCGTGTATGTATGCATGCCTTTTCTTTATTTGATTGATTCTTTTGAACACAGAAAACAGAGGACCTTCGGCTTTGTGTGGGTGACTTTCAGGAAAATTAAAACAATTTGTTGCTTGAAAGCAGGTTTTGAAATCAAAGACAAAAGCAGGAAAGAAAGATGGGTGCGTCGAACAGCAGACAACACACAGACGGACGAGCATTTGGAATAGCCCCCCTCTCTTTATTTCTCCCCTACCTTCTACCTCTTTCCTTATCCCTTCACAAAAGCAGCGTATCCGCATCTCTCTTTACGATGCAGTGATTGATTTTGTCTATCGGCTGCCTGCTTTGGCGGATGTAAGAACGACGGAGAGGGACACTGCGTTGTGGAACGGTGATTTGAACCGTAATGCATTGATCTGGGGAACCAGCATCCATAAAAGAATAGACAGCCACAAGCTAGTATGACTAAAACACGATAGAATCAGCCGCGCTTCACATTTTTATGAGGTTACAGGCCATTTCTCTGTGAGGAAACTCCAAAAATTCATCCATGAAATTGAAATGTAATTCCCCTAAGTGAAAAGCGGGTGTTTTGGGGGGCTAGGGGGTGTGTACAGCTGGCTGAGTTACAATTGCACATCAAACTTCGCGAGCAGAAAACACAGACGCTGCAAAATGTTTGAGGTGGCTGTGGATGGTCTTTATTTGTCGCACAAATTATGCTTGCTTGTCACTCCTACACACCTTTTTCTCTCGCTACCTGTCTCTCCATCCATATCCTTTTCTCTCTCCCTCTTTTTCCGTCTCTCTCTTCTTTTCTCTTACGCTACACTACACCACACCACACCAAGAGGGGCTCCATGCCCCGGACCAGGTATTCTCAATCATTGCAGCTCTTTATGGTCACCTCCGTCTGCCAGTTTAATTCAAATCACTGTCTGCTTGTTATTCCTCATTTCACACCCCAATAAATTGGGCTTCCCAACACCCCCCCCCCCACACACACACACACACACACACCAACACTCTTCCTGCCCCTCCACCCTTCTTGCCACTCTGTTCAGTGTGACTGGTCGTGATTGGCTGTTATGACAGAGCCGTCTCTGGGCTGTCAACTTCTTCTAAAGCTGAGTTTAATTACTCCTTTTTAGCAGTGTGACACACTCACACACTCAAGCACAGTCCCCAAAACACACCGATAGATATATTTAAATATGCACACATTCGCACACATGCTCACACACACAGGTCCACTGCAGTAATTGTCAAAAAAGGAACAGTGATTGAACTTTTCGTTGAGCAGTCCGGCTGACAAACAGGGATGCACAGACAAAGCACAATCCCCCTCTCCCACCCCCCTCCAGTTGTTTGTCGGCATTCTCACTCTATGGTCCTCATGAATGCTATGAAAACGTTCGGGAATATGTAGATTTTGGGAAAGCCGGCCATAAGTGTTTGACAGGTGCTGATCGATGGACTGTACCCAACTGTGCCCATCTCTGAATAACCAATTAAACCCATTGAGATGGAAGGAGAGATAGACATAGAGTGAGGAGGTATTAGGTTATACAAAACACAGAAACATGTCCTATGATGAAACGTTGGGGTATGGTACTGGTTTGTGTTCTCAGTAATGGATTTGTGAGTTTGTCTGGGTTTAAACTATAAAGTATATAAACAATTGTTGCTGCACTTCCTTGACAGATGCACAACAATTTGACTTTATGAAAAAACACATTAATGGGAGAGTAAAAACAGTGAGAGAGGTGGAGTATAGCTGTGCAGATGGACAGATGCATGCAGGGATGAATAGAAAAAGACAAAAGACATCAGGCTTCTCATTTGAAACAACACCGTTTGTTGCATCGGCCCTTCTCCCATCCTTCGTTTTCTCTCACATTCTCTCTCTCTCTGTCTCTCTCTGCCCAGGCACCCTGCCCTACGATATAAAAATTGTGATTGCGGGGAACCACGAGTTGACCTTTGACCAGGAGTTCATGGCCGACCTCATCAAGCAGGACTTCTACTACTTCCCTTCTGCCTCCAAGCTCAAGCCGGAGAACTATGAGAATGTCCAGTCGCTGCTCACCAACTGCATCTACCTGCAGGATTCCGAGGTCACCGTTCGGGGTTTCCGTATCTACGGCTCTCCCTGGTGAGTGCATCTGGTACTGCAGCCCGAGAGCTCACCTCTTGCTCCATTGCATGCCTTTCTTTATTGCTCTATTTTATCACTCCATTTCTCCTCTTTCTTCCCCATTGAAACCAAGGCTGTTTGTATGAATCCGTAGCATGAGTGTATGTGTGTGTGTCTGAGAGTGTGAACTCTACTCCACTTCAAAGTGGTCTACTGATGTTTTGGCTGAGGGGTCCTGGGGTGATCAGTGGGTGTAGATATGGAGTGGTGTGTGTGTGGCCCCCTGTGTAGAGTAATTGGTTTGCTGTGACATTGGATCCCCTGAGTGATTGTCTGGGCTGCTATGGAGCAATGAAGAGATGTGCCTTGTATGCTGGTATAGGACAATAAAGAAGGACAGGAGGGACAAGAAAGAGGGAGAGACAGGGAGGGAAGGACATGGAGGTAGAGAGAGGAACAGTGAGAGAGGAGGGAGAGTCAAAGGGAGAGGGTATGGTGTTCATTGCCTTAATTCAGTATCACCGGCTGGCCTTGGCTGGTGCTCTAGGGCAGCTATGGGAGGCAGATGAAATGGTGTGTGTGTTCATGCAAGCGCCCGAGGGTCTGTTCCTCCAGCGCAGAGGGGCTCCAGCTGGAGGCGCCGTGTGTTCCCCCCTCTGCACTGTCTGCTCTCTCCATCTCCTCCCCTCCCTCCATCAGTCTGTCTGTCCATTGCAACGACGCTCCACATGTCGCTGGCTCCAGCGTCGGAGGCGAGCGCCGAAATATCCTCCCCACTCTCTAATCTCCGGCAGAAGCGGTGGGACGGCGGGCGCTCCAATCCCGTCTCCATGGTGATGCCAGACTGGCCTGTCGCCTCAGGGCAGGGAGAGAGAGACACAGTGTCATCCTCTGCTGACGAGAGACTATCCCGTGCTCCAGCCCACCTCTCCTCTTCTCCTAGTTTCTGTCGTTCTCTGCCCCTTTTCTTGTGTCCCCTCTCATCATCTCTTCATTCATACTTTTTTGCTATGCATTTACCATGTCTCACTCACTCCCTATTTCATTTTCTCTGATTCCATGTCCCTCTCTCTCTCTATCAGATCCTTCCTTGTGTCCTCCTGTCAACCGGAGCTGTCTCCGACTAGCTCTGTCTCCAACTCATTTCTCTCCTCCTCTCTATTCCCTCCATCTGTCTTCACCAACATTTCCCTGTCGTCCCGGAATCACTCACTTTCTCCTCTTTCCCTCCACCCTTCTCTATCTCTCTCTTCACGGGGGTCTAGTGACATGTTGCTCACAGCATGGTTCTTTCCTGTCTGTCCTACGCTTCAGTCAGACATGCAGTCACAAACACACACACACATAAACAGACTGGCCCCAACCACAGACCCTAAACATCCCTACCTCAACCAAAATTTTATCCTAGCATAGATTCCTTGTCACTTGTAAAAGATTAGTAATTTTTTTCATTCCAAAATTTAAAGGACAGCAGGGGAGGGCTGTTTGTGTTTGCGTCTTGTGTGTCTTTTTCTGACGATAATGCAAGTTTACAAGTAATTTGTCATGGGCGTATCGCACAGCCAGCATGAGTCTCAGAGCAAAAGGAGCTAACAGGAGCATGGGAGGCATGGGAATTAACCAAAGTGGTCCTCTTTTCAGAAAGCTCAAAGCCCGAACGAGAAAGAGAATCCAACACACACATAAAGAGGGGGAGCAAACAGTGAATGATAGAGCATAACAATGTAAGTATAGGGGAAGGAGGACAGTATAGAAAGTAAGGAGTTAGGAGGATCGTGCTGTGGTCTTATGTTCATCTAATTGATAGGGCATAGGTGGCAGCCTTAATCACTGTGTGTGTCTACACGGGAGTGGGTGAGGTCCTGACTGTCATGTTTTATTTTACACCGGGGAACGTCCATTTTGCTTTTGCGCATGTATTACATTTTTCCTTTGTTTGTGTGTGTGTTGTGTGCTCCTCTGTACACGATGTGTGACTCAATGATTTGAGCAATTAACATCAACAACAGTCAATTGAGTACAGTTCAACGATTGGGTGAAATTATTTTCCATGGTACCATTCAGTGATTGTCTTATTCTTTTATCCAGTATATCTAACATTTCTAGTCCTTGAAGACACCATTGAGATGCAGAACATCGTGTGTATTCTGATCTGTGCACACCCCATCCTTACATTATTTATTTGACTTGTATCTTTCCGTAATTTTTTTCCCTTCTTTTTAACTCAGCAGGAAGGTTTAGGCCATGGTATGAGAGAAGTAAAAGGTAAGAGCGGGAGATTAAGTGATGTGGAAGGAGAGAGGGTAACCCTTCCTTTTACAGTCCCTTAAGTACTAGGTATTTACATAGAAAGTAAAGGGTATGTTATGTGTTTTATTGGGTATTACCGATTGGTACCAAGGTGGTAAATACCTAGATAATCCGAAGTATTTACCCATTAACTAAATACTAACGTGCTGGTCATTACTGGGTATGTTTTCTGTATTATTGGGTATTACCGATTGGTACCAAGGTGCTAAATACCTAGATAATTCGAAGTATTTACCCATTAACTAAATACTAACGTGCTGGTCATTACTGGGTATGTTTTCTGTATTATTGGGTATTACCGATTGGTACCAAGGTGGTAAATACCTAGATAATTCGAAGTATTTACCCATTAACTAAATACTAACGTGCTGGTTATTACTGGGTAATTTTCACTGGTCCTAATTAGGTAAAGACAGAAGACAAAAGACAAAAAAGATATATATGGTAAATTATAATGTGTTGTTGGGTAAATACCACTGCTACTAAGTAGGTAAAGACGGCCAAGCTCCAGCAGAATTACGAACAAAATACTCTACTATTACCCTGCAGTCACCTAAGGTTTATGTCGGTAACAGTCCACGTCTAATGAGAAGGTAAGATAGTACTTTACAATAAAATACCTTTTCAGATACATTTATCGATGATGGCCTCATTTACTTGGCTGGTACCTACCTCCGTGGGAAGAGTTTTCCTCTACTGTCATGGTAAATCTTCTTGGATACTGGGTATGTTCTTGCGCATGTTTGGACTATTTACTCAGTAAGTAATCTGAAACTGGACTGTAAAAGGAAGCCGTGTTTGTTTCCATGGTGTTACCAGGCTCTTACCATACCCTTTGTAAGCGAATACCACTTTGTCAACGTTACCCTTAGTATGAATTTGGACTATACGTTCCAAGGCGATACCAGGTAAAACATGGCTATTTACTCAGTAAGCAATCTGAAACTGGACTGTAAAAGGAAGCCGTGTTTGTTTCCACGGTGTTACCAGGCTCTTACCATACCCTTTGTAAGCGAATACCTACGGTGGCCGACATGTGCAAACGCGCTGCAAATTAAGAAAACACATGCAAATAGACAAAACACAAGCAAATTAAGAAAACAATTTCATGAATTTGACAACACATGCGCAGCATTCAGCAAACGCGCTGCAAATACACACAACACAAACAAATACATAAACGCGTTGCAAAAACGAAAGCACGCAAATCAAAAACGCTGCAAATACATAAACGCATTGCAAAAACGAAAGCACGCAAACCAAAAACGCTGCATCCACATAAACGCATTGCAAAAACGAAAGCACGCAAACCAAAAACGCTGCAAATACATAAACGCCTTGCAAAAACGAAAGCACGCAAACAAAAAACGCTGCATCCAGTTTTCACAATGGAAGTTGACCAGGCCTCTAGGCGCAGCGCTAAGTGAAACATCTTGATTTTCGACCCCACGGAGCAAAAGAGAGAGAGCATATGAGAAGTTTGGACCAGCATCGAAGTAAAGAGGCGACATAAAAAGGTTATTTTCATTTTGAAATGCGGCCCTCCTCTTTTACAGTTTTTCAAAAGAGCAACTTCGATTTTGGTCCCATTTTCAAAAGAAACTTCTCATATGTCTCTCTCTCTCGCTCCGTGGGGCCGAAAATCAAGCTGTTCCATTTAGCGCTCCCCCTAGAGGCCTGGACAACTTCTGTAGTTAAAACTGGATGCAGCTTTTTTGGTTTGCGTGCTTTCATTTTTGCTTTCGTTTTTGCAACGCGTTTATGTATTTGCAGCGTTTTTGGTTTGCGTGCTTTCGTTTTTGCAACACGTTTATGTATTTGGTTGTGTTGTGTGTATTTGCAGCGCGTTTGCTGAATGCTGCGCATGTGTTGTCAAATTCATGAAATTGATTTTTTAATTTGCTTGTGTTTTGTCTATTTGCATGTTTTCTTAATTTGCAGCGCGTTTGCACATGTCGGCCACCGTAGGTATTCGCTTACAAAGGGTATGGTAAGAGCCTGGTAACACCATGGAAACAAACACGGCTTCCTTTTACAGTCCAGTTTCAGATTACTTATGGTGCGTGTCCACTGCAGCGACGCGAATCGCTTGCCATCGCTTGCCTTCCCACAGTTCACCACGCTCGGGGGCGTTTCAAACAGATTAATGTAAAATGTAGTTCTCTAAAGTCACTGTTGTAGTTGTCATGGCCAATTGTGCAGACTTGGGTTTACATACTCGCAACATCGATCAAAATACAACTTGTATACAAAATACATAACTGTTTAATAGACATAAACGTTGACATGTGTAAAAAACGTTTTATTATATTACTCAAAGTCTGCTAATCTGTCGATACGATAGGGAGTTCCAGGCGGGCTAGCTAGCTACTGTAGTTACCACAGAACGAAGTTACGTAATGTGACTAGACTGAATTTGAAAGTACAAGCACCAACAACTTCGGCAACCTTGCGCCATGCATCGTTTTTTTATTAACATCTCTGTACGAATACAGAGATGTTAATACAGCTGCTTACCCGGTGTCTTACAACACCGGGTAAGCAGCTACACAAGCAATTATTTTCTCCTCCATTCTGAAACTGAGAGCTAGAAATGTTTACCATGGTTGCTACGTTACGAGAAACAGGAAAACAATCCGATTGGCCATCGCTAGCGAAAATCGCTCCTCATTTGCATCAAGTTGAGAAAATCTCAGCTCGAATCGCTTGAATCGCGTCGCTACCCACAATGCACCACGCAAGTGATTCGCCTGGCTCCATTGAAAATGAATGGAAAACATCGCGTCGCTCGCATCGCGTCGCTGCAGTGGACAATTACCGTTACTGAGTAAATAGCCATGTTTTACCTGGTATCGCCTTGGAACGTATAGTACAAGTTCATACTAAGGGTAACGTTGACAAAGTGGTATTTGCTTTCAAAGGGTATGGTAAGAGCCTGTAACACCATGGAAACAAACACGGCTTCCTTTTACAGTCCAGTTTCAGATTACTTACTGAGTAAATAGTCCAAACATGCGCAAGAACATACCCAGTATCCAAGAAGATTTACCATGACAGTAGAGGAAAACTCTTCCCGCGGAGGTAGGTATACCAGCCAAGTAAATGAGGTCATCATCGATAAATGTATCTGAAAAGGTATTTTATTGTAAAGTACTATCTTACCTTCTCATTAGACGTGAACTGTTACCGACATAAACCTTAGGTAACTGCAGGGTAATAGTAGAGTATTTTGTTCGTAATTCTGCTGGAGCTTGGCCGTCTTTACCTACTTAGTAGCAGTGGTATTTACCCAATAACACATTATAATTTACCATATATATCTTTTTTGTCTTTTGTCTTCTGTCTTTACCTAATTAGGACCAGTGAAAATTACCCAGTAATAACCAGCACGTTAGTATTTAGTTAATGGGTAAATACTTCGAATTATCTAGGTATTTACCACCTTGGTACCAATCGGTAATACCCAATAATACAGAAAACATACCCAGTAATGACCAGCACGTTAGTATTTAGTTAATGGGTAAATACTTCGAATTATCTAGGTATTTACCACCTTGGTACCAATCGGTAATACCCAATAAAACACATAACATACCCTTTACTTTCTATGTAAATACCTAGTACTTAAGGGACTGTAAAAGGAAGGGTTACCGGCATAATGACTGCCTCGGAGGACACTGGCAGGAGAGACAAGTGTCAAACACACACATAAATGACAAAATATAGGTTGTTAGTTGATGTTTTACTTTGGGCATGGTGTTTAGGGAAGTGTGTGTATGTGTGTGCATGCTTGTGCACGTGCCAGCGGGTGCGTAATAGACCCTTTTTTCATTTAGAAAATGAAAATACAAGAAATATCGTGCTCCCCACTGCTCCACATGGAATAATTATGAACGAAGATGCAAAAGACTCCTTAATTAGATTTTTTAATTATTGAAGATTCACTTCTTTTTCTGTAGTGGCCCAATTAAGAAACCTCATCAAAAACTAAAGAGATGGAGAGACCTTCTTCCGCCTCTTCTTCTTGACAGAAAGGGAGTACTTGCTTCTTGTATGATGACTCGTCCTTTGTGATGAAGGGATGGATGGATGGATGGGTGGAGGGAGGGAGGCAAGGGGGATCTCTCTGTTTTTAATTAAAGGGGAGTTTTAATGGAGAGACAGAGGGATGGTTTGGGAGAGGACGAGAAAGAGACAGACTGTGCTAATGATCGTGAAGATATGATGAAGATAGTTTGACCTTCATCTTTCTCATACTACCTTTGCTTTGGAGCGTGTCTTCAAATTTTGCTAGTTAGTCCTGATTGAAAGCAATACATCATTACTTAAATTAACAATTTAAGTAAATGGAAATAGGAAGCCTCAGTTCCTGAAGAAGAATATAGAAAGGGTTATTTTGCTCTCTTTTGGGAGCTAGCTACTGTAGAGTTACTACTAGTGGTGGGTAGTGCTTTTCTTATGAGGCCGAACTTTTGAGTTATTGCTTACTTAACATCAGATTTGCTAAAAGACTCAGTAAGCCTTTGGGTCCTGTCCTCCTCCTCTCCCCTTCTCCCCTCTCCTTTCCTTTTATTTCCACCCACCAATTTCCCCAGTGCCAGCCTACTCCCTGAGGATGAAAAGGAAGTAGCCTGTGAACACATGAGCATTAATAAACGAGGAGTTGGAAAGGAAGGGGGGGGGGGGGGGGGCCTAGTTTAGCATTTGTCACTCTTCTCGTCCGATCCCTTTCTTCTTTTGTCTTTACCCTCCATTCCATGGCTCCCTCTTTCCCTCCCTCTTTATCTCTCATTCTTAAGTGCTGCCAGTCCCTGGCCCTGTAGGTGAGTAAACACCCAGTAATGGTGCAGCGATTAGAAGGGAGCGAGCGAGGGAGGAGGAAAAAGAACGTTTACTGTGTCGTTTCCCTGGAGGGATTTCTCTTTAAATTACCTGTTAAATGGCCTCCAGAGGCATGACTTTAAGTATGTGTGTGTGTGTGTGTGTGTGTGTGTGTGTGTGTGTGTGTGTGTGCGGTTTGGAGGGATGGCCTGCCTTTTTCTGGGTAATGGCCCCAGGGCATGTGGCTTTGCATTAAAACTGAATTAGACTGTCCATATGTCCTCTTATTTGCCCCCTTTCTCCACATCTCTATTTCTCAGCCAGATCAGTCAACGAGTGGTCACAATCACTGTTGACCACATTTAGACCACACTGACTTCTCATACCAGATTGGAAAGGCTGTGATGCTCATCCAACAAGGAGCAGGAGTGACAGTTCTCTCTTCCCCTGTATCATCACACATTGTACTATGACAAGCAAGCCAACCACATACTTCCAACGGGGGTCGGTTTCTCCATCAAGTTATACACAGCACAACCCACCAGAAATGTGCAGATTTGTGCTGTTCTGGAGAAGTTTGTGTGTGCGGGTGTTTGTAGGTGTTTATGTGTGTTGGGTTGGGGATGGAAGGGGAGGGGAAGACTGGAGAACTTGTCTTCGTCTTTTCTTCTTT